>NC_060950.1:48618014-48710575 GCF_022045245.1 Lucilia cuprina | reverse complement strand
TTCCACATTTCCTAATCAAGTGGTCTAAAGCTACGTTCAGACCTATCAAACATTAGATGAAAAAGACGTAACTAATTTTGTAATTGTTTTTGATTCTGCATGATTTTTGTAATTGCAAATATTGTCGAAGCTAATAATAAAGACGTTCTGAACTGTAATATATAATATATAGCTAATACCCGGTGTGCTTCGCTTCCACAGCCAAAATAAATAAATAATAAACTTACAAATTATTTATTTAGTTACATTATAAAAATTTTCTTAAAGGTTTATTATAATTTCTTTTGATGATAATATATTTCATTTAAATTCTAAAATAATAGATTAATGATCGATTTATTTCTTACTTGCTAAAATTTAATATATACTTATATTCTTAAAAAATAATAATTCTTAAAAATAATAAAAATAATTCATATTCTTATGCGTTGCGATATACAATATTTTTTGTCTTACCCACTTAAAGATTTTGAAAATTTTAACCACAATAGTTTTCCAGATTAACAATATCTTACATATGAGAGATGCCAAGAAAATTATTGTAAGTTCGCCAATTTATATCTATCTATGAAAAATTGGAATTATCTAACAGATATAAGAAATTTTTAATTTAATTCATATAGTTGGTGCCAAGCTCCCCACTAAGAGTTAGGGTTCTATAAATCGACATTCGAATAATCGAACAATCGACTTGTTGTCGAAAAAAGTCGAAGTCGACTATTTAGTTCCAAAAAAGTCGATAACTCGACTATGGACTATGAAAAAAGTCGACTTTGTAAATAAAAGTCGAAAAGTCGGAAAGTCGAAAAAAGTCAAAAAGGCGGAAAGTGTCGAAAAAAGTCGAAAAGTCGGAAAAAGTCGAAAGAAGTCGAAAATTTCGGAAAAAGTCGAAAATAGACGGAAAGTCGAAAATAGTCGGAAAAGTCGAAAATAGTCGAAAAAAGTCGAAAATAGAAAGAAGTCGAAAAAACTCAAAAAATTGCAACAAATAGAAAAATATAAATAAAATTTTTTTATTAATAATAATAATATAATGTTAAATGGCAACATTATAAATTTACGGTTCTGGCAACTTTATAAAATTTTAACTCTGGTCGGAAAAAGTCAAAATAGTCGAAAAAAGTCGGAAAGTCGAAAATAGTCAAAAAAGTCAAAAGTCGAAAATAGTCAAAAAGTCGGAAAAAGTAAAAAAGTCGAAAAGTCGGAAAAAGTCGAAAAGTCGACTATTTATAAAATATTAAGAGTCGAAAAATCGACTTTTAAATAAATGAAAAAAGTCGAAAAATCGACTTTTAACTAAATGCCAAAAGTCGAAAAGTCGACTTTTCATAAAATGGAAAAAGTCGTTTCAACTATAGAACCCTACCAAAGTAAATTAATAAAGTAGCGACACGAGTTGTTGTACAACAAACGTCTACAAAAACCACAGGCAATTTGTTTTTGTTCGAAATACTCACTTGTCAAAATTTGTTTACAAAAATGAACCAATAATTAATGGAAAATATGGCATTATTGTTGTACTTTCCAAAAATATGTTGTTATTTATATTAAAAGTCACAGTTTTCTTTATTTTTTAAAAATTAGAACATTTTTAAAAATATTATACACTTAAAATACACTTTTTCACATTAAATACAACAAATTACTCAGAAATTTGTACAAAAGCAAGCGTTGAAATGAAAACAAATATGACAACATAAACATTTTTGACAAGTAAGTCCACAAATAGCAAGTTTAAAAAAAATAGTCAGCTGTTCAAATGAGTCTACTTTATAAATTTACTTTGAACGCTACTAAGAGTCCGCCCGTTATTTTCTAAATTTTCACATGAATGTCGAAGTTATTCATATAAAATTTGAAGATTCTAACTCTAATAGATTCTCAGATATACGAATTTTTCTATTTTTTTATATGGGTTCTCCAAGCCCCCATAGTAGTCCTCCAATTTAATACCTAAAATGTTTACATGGATGTTAAAATTATTTGTGCCAAATTTTAAGATTCTAACTGTAACAGTTTCCAAGATAAACTAATTTTTGTATTTAATTTATATGGGAGGTGCCACGCCGTCTAACGCTAGTCCACCAACTCTTTATCCTAAATAATCATATTGGCACTAAAGTGGTTCCTACAAAATTTGAGGACTCTAACTGTTATATTATCTCAAGAAAAACTAATTTTTGTATTTAATTAATATGGGAGGTGCCGCTCCCCTCATAGGTAGTCCGCCAATTTATTACCAAAAATGTTTACATGGATGTTAAAGTTATTAGTGCAAATTTTAATATTCTAACTGTATTATTTTACAAGATAAACGAGTTTCTGTATTTAATTTATATGGGAGGTACCACGCCCCTTAACGCTAGTCCTCCCACATTTTATCCTAAATAATCGTATTGACACTAAAGTGGCCCTGACAAAATTTGAGGACTCTAACTGTTATATTTTCTCAAGATAAACGAATTTTTGTATTTAATTAATATGGGAGGTATCGCTCCCCTCATGGGTAGTCCGCCAATTTATTACTCAAATGTGGCATGGATGTTAGTTATTCGTGCAAAATTTTAAGATTCTTACTGTAATAGTTCCTAAAATAAACGAATTCTTGCATATAAATTATATTGGAGATACACGCCCCCTAACGCTAGTCCGCCCACTTTTTATCCCAAATAATCATATTGACACTAAATTGCCTCCGACAAAATTTGAGGACTCTAACTGTTATATTTTCTCAAATATACGAATTTTATATTTTCTATTTCAATATAAAGAAATTTGTTTATTTAATTAATATGGGAGGTTTTTTACGTGTATGCTAAAGTTATTCATGGAAAATTTTAAGATTCTAACTGTAATAGTTTCCAAGATAAACGAATTTTTGTATTTAATGTATATGGGAGGTGCCACGCCTCCTAACGCTAGTCCGCCAATTTATTACCCAAAATATTTACATGAATGTTAAAGTTATTCATGCAATATTTTAAGATTCTAACTGTAATAGAGTCCAAGATAAACGAATTTTTGTATTTAATTTATATGAGAGGTCCGCCAACTTTTTATCCTAAATAATCATATTGACACTAAAGTGGCTCCGACAAATTTCGAGGACTTTAACTGTTATATTATCTCAAATATACGAATTTTATATTTTCTTATTGTGGGCGTGGCTCATCGCACACTTGAAATTTCAAAATAAAAAGTAGCCAATTACCTATTCCTGACATACAGGAATTCGCTGTGAAAATCGGTCCATTTTTATATATATAGATATTTCCCTTTTTCCTACCCATTTGATCCGCGCCTGCCTACTAGTAACATTTATCACATAATATCGAGAGTTTCGACTAAATTGTTTTAAATGCACTTAAGTATATTATAGCTACCTAAAAGTTGGTTCTGATTTTCTTAGGCACTTGAGAGACTTTTCGTTCGGTTTTGTCATTTTCTTAAGCTAGCTTATGCATATTATAGTTGGGCCTTAAAGATTCAACGCGGACAGACTGATCTATTTTTCGAAAATCAAATGTTACTTACATAAGCAACCAGAGATTGACAATGACTATGTATGAAACAAGTAATATAACTAATTATTCATAATTATTCATAATTCATGTACGTATTCGCAACGAAATATCAATGCGTATATTCAATGCTCATATCAAACATATATGCTCTTATTCATAATTCGCATAGCTAGCTTGTATGTATGATCTCAAACGAATGAAAATAAATGATGTGTTGGGAATTTCTTTTATTCAAACATGTGAACATAAATATCCAAACGAAAGAATGAATATTGAGGATATGTTGCTTTACGCCGAATACTTTATGTATTTGCTTGCGAAAACGCATAAAAACGTGTAAACAAAACTATGTATAAATAAAAAGAAAAAACAATGTAATGAGCATGTCCTTTTGGGAAAGAATGTTAACAAGGTCGTTTTTTTATTTCAAAATAGAAATAAATGATGTTTCACAAACAATTCAAAAACTATCAGGTAGTATAAACTTTTCATTCAGTTTTAAGTGAAATTAAAAAACCCTTAATAAAAATATGCGAAATCGATAATAATCATGTTTTATGTAAATAAATTTTTATACAATAAAATATTAGGGCTTTTGTATTTTTTTATTGAAATTATTAATATTTAGTTATTTTAATATTTTGCTTAATAAGAGAAAAAAAGTTGGCATATACATATGTACATATTTATATATTTCATAAAACACGTATAAGTATGCTCAAAAGATACTTATACTCCATTTACACGTACACGAAATCAAGTAGATTTAAAATCTTTTTAAAAATCTAGACCGTTTACACTTATTGTTTTTGGCTTTTAATAAGATTTAATTTTTTCGAATATTTCTTGAAATTGTGTTTGATGTGAAAAATAAGAAGAAAGAATTGGTTATTTATTAACATTTTATTTAAAAAAATTAGATATTTAAATATAATAAAACTTCTATTTTAAATCAACTTTTAATTCATGTTTTTCAATTTATAAAAATTTTGTTGACTTATTATGTTTTTTTGTTTGTTTTGTTTTTCTCGTTTTTCTTTTGTAGATTCGTATTTATTAGTATTATTTAAGAAAAAACAGAGTTGAATCGCTAACAAGTAAGAGTGCTATATTCGGCTGTGCCGAATTTTATAAAGCCTTCACCATAGTGTATTTTAAACATATTAGTTTTATAATTTTTCCCGACTACACTACACCAAAAGCAAAACAAAATGAACAACAACAACGCTAAACGAAATAAAAAAAATACACAAGGCATCTAAACCTACCGAAATCTAAACATACATACCGAAAAACACAGAAAAACAAAATAAACAACGCAATGACGCCAACAGCATCCAAACATACAAAAAAAAAATACACAGCTGAATAAAACCAAATACATCTACACACACGTGTACATCTTTTTCTAATATACATCAAGCAACAACAAGCTTTTTTTTAACAAAGCATGAAAAAAATATGTAATTTTTTATGAAATTTTCAGAGGTTGTCTCGGATTATTGCTCATATCTCCGTTATTTACCGACCGATTTTGCTGATTTTAAATAGCGATCTTCTCGAAAGTATGTCTAACAGAATTATTGAAGATTCGGATCTCGCCGATAACTGGGTCCTCTAAAAACTGATTTCAACAGACAGACAGACAGACAGACAGACAGACGCACAGTGGTATAGGAACAAAAAAAAGAGGGAAATAATTCGGTAACTTCTAAACGGTTAATCCGATTTTAATTATGCGCAAAGAAGAGGTGTTGTCGAGTTTAGGTTTTGAATTTGGACCTTATAGGCCAACCTGGGTCCGGCGGGGGTCCTCAAATTAGGACACTTCGGCTATGTTAAATTTTTAAAACGATCCTATTTCTTCATTTGAGTTCCGATTTAAAAAAAATATAGTTTAGGAGATATTCGCATTTGAAAATTAAAATTTTTACCGTCCTTACTTTAGTTTTTTGATAATAGCGGGTCCAAATATTCCCGATTTTCGCCATTTTAACAACAAGTTTATATATCAAGCAGTGAAAGAATTATGTAAAAATCATGACTGAGTCCAAAGTTATAGACATTTTAATTTAAAAAATTAAAAAAGGCGATTTTTTGCCATTTTTTGGGAAAAAGGTATCTTTTTTTTTTAAGTTATCTAAAAAGTTTCTAAGAAGGTGTATATATAATTTATACTTTTTGGAAAGCTGACTTTACATAAAATACGATAAAGGATCGCATAGTCGATATCAAATTATAGTGACCTGTTTTATATGACCCAATATGTTCTTAATCATTTTGTAACGGATTTCGATAACCCCGCCCCTGGTATGGATATAATAGGCAAAAAACCAAAAAATCCCATTTTTGGGGTTTTTTAAAACTTTTTTGGAAATTCCGGGATTTCTAATAAGAAAATTCGAAATTTTTATTTAATTTTGGATTTTGAGTAAAAAATCTACCTAACTGTAAAATTTCATTAAAAAATATTCAAGAATAAAATTTTTATTGCAATTTGAAAAATTTGTATCTTCGCAAAAACTGAATAAAAAACATTTTTTTAATTTTTTTTAAGTATTCCGCCAATTTCAAAAATTATATTCAAGAATTATATAATTTATGAAATTCGGAATACTTAAAAAAAATTAAAAAATGTTTTTTATTCAGTTTTTGCGAAGATACAAATTTTTCAAATTGCAATAAAAATTTGTTGTTAAACGAATAAAAGAAAAAATGCAAAAATCGGGAATATTTGGACCCACTATTATCAAAAAACTAAAGTAAGGACGGTAAAAATTTTAAAATTTTAATTTTCAAATGCGAATATCTTCTAAACTATAAGAGATAATTTACTGCTTATAGTGCTCGATGAGGAGATTCTATATACGATGTTTTTTTAAATCGGAACTCAAATGAAGAAATAGGATCGTTTTAAAAATTTAACATAGCCGAGGTGTCCTAATTTGAGGACCCCCCGCCGGATTTCAGGTTGGCATATAAGGTCCAAATTCAAAACCTAAACTCGACAACAACTCCTCTTTGTGCATACCAAATTTCATTAAAATCGGATTAACCGTTTAGAAGTTACCGAATTATTTCCCTCTTTTTTTGTTCCTATACCACTGTGAGACGGACAAGGCTTAATCGACTCCGCTATCTATAAGGATCCAGAATATATATACTTTATAGGGTCGGAAAATTATATTATAGAAATTACGAACGGAATGACAAACTTATATATAGTCTTCTCACGAAGATGAAGGGTATAAAAACTATTAGATTTTGAGTAGATTTTAACGAAATCTAGTTTCGAAGTAGATTTTGTTTTATATGGGAAAAATCAACTAGATTTGGCTCGAAATCTCATAAGTACTAGATTTCGTGTATGTGTAAATGGGGTATTATATATATTTATATTAAATATAAGTATGATAACTGAATAAAATAAGTACATTCCTTACTTACAAACTTTTGAATAGGAAAGAAAAATGTATGAATATACAACATAACCAAATGCCGACTATTACATTTATTTGAATTGAAGTTGGTATGAGCTTAATATGATTCTACGCTTTGTGTTTTACGATACATACACATTAGACCGACTCACTATGTATAGAATGGAAAAACGAGTTTTTTTGTTACCCCTCTCTTTGCTTTGTTTTATGATGATTCTCAAAATATTTTAATTCTAGCGATGACTGTTTGTGAGCTGGACCTAATTAAAAAAAGGTATTTAGGAATTATTTTTTTGTTTTGATACAAAATATTCAATAAACTTCTTTCGTTTGAAAGGGGTTTCAAAGTCGTGTCGAATGATGTATTAATCATAAATAACCGTCCGCTCATAATTGTCATATTCCTATAAAAATAAAATGTTTACACAATATTACAAATTTTGAACATATATTGTGTTTAACATGAAAAGTCCCCCATACGATATTTTCTTGAAAACTGTCCAGCTCCCGAATAAACATTTAACCGAAAATGTTTTAGGTAACATCATATTAATATTTTGAAAGGGGTGAGTACTTAGGTGGAAGCCACAGGTATGAATGCCACTGGAGCTACTACGACGAAACGGACAAGTAGACATAAAAACTGCATCCGAGGAGTTGGCTCAACGCAAAGATTGAAATCGTCCCATTAGACCAAGTATATACTAACACTCTATACTAACACTAATTAAGAATAAGGAACTTTGTACTGACAACTGGACGATTGAACGAGGACGCACAAGAGATATGGGAGAAGGTAAGGATTTCTGGACCAGCTGGATTGTACAGCTTTTTTTGATGCTTGTCCAGTTTCAAGCTAAAATTTAATTTGTCCAGCTAAATATAAATTTTTTGGTAGACTACAATAACTTGGCTATAATTTTTATGTTACTGATTTCCCTTTAACTAGAATAAATTGTTATTTTTTATTGTTTTGTATTTAGTATATAATTTTAATTCTTACATACATAGTTGGGGGTAGTGCACTAAATTTTCAGTTTGCACTAAATGTTAGTGATAGTGCAAAATTTTTCACTATCACTAATAGATATTTAGTGAGTTGAAAAAGTACAGCCTCACTAAGCAATAGTGGTAGTGATACAAAAAAAATTTTCGCTAAAATTAATTTAGAAATAGTGAAAACCCTTTTGTACATCTTAGTGCAAATATTTTTTCTCCACTAATAGGATAGTGAAAAATTTAATCATTCACTAATATTAAAGGAACTAAAATACATATCATTATATTGAATAAATTTATACTCTATTACATTAATTAATTAATACTAATATTAAAGTAGTAACAAAATTAAAAGACGAAAGGAAATAGTAATACAAAAAAATACGAAAATTTCATCAATATATTAATTTGACAAATTAAATTAAATACATAGTGATACATATATTATTCTTTAATACAATAAAAATAATAAAATAGAAATATTTTGAACATATGTATTTTCAATTTGTTTGGAATATATTTATAAACACTTTTTTGAGGTTTTAGTGAAATGGAAAAAATTTCACTACCACTATTTTTTTAGTGGTAGTTTAAATATGTTTCACTACCACTATTTTTTTAGTGGTAGTTCAAATATGTTTCACTACCACTATAGTGATAAAAAATAGTGGAAAATAAAAATTTCGTCACTATAGTGGGATTTTCATAGAAACTTCCTAGTTAAAGCACTTGCAGTACTTATATGAAAAAAACGAAGTAGGCTATATTTTTATTAAATTTAGTGGGAGGAAAATAAGTCCACAAAATTAAATTTCAAATTGAAAGTGAAATTGCAAATTAAAATTTTGCAATTTAAAATGTTGAATAAACATATGCTGTGATAATAAGTCGGAATTCCTATATAAACCAAAATATATTTATTGGTATAAATATAACTGATATTCCTAATAAAAGTATACGACAAAGACAATCCGCCCTCACACACACTAGAAGAATGGTGCATTACAAGGGGCCATGATCTTGTCAAAGGTTTTGTATGTGCTCGTCATACTCTGTGTGGGAGCTCGGATATTAATGACAAAGGTGAGTGTTTACTTCAATACCTTCTAATTACTAACCTAAGTGTTTGCAATAGAGGTAATACGTTTTCAATAGGACCAGGGAATAGGTCATTGATATTACTTTGGTAAGGAACCCTGATTTATTCAGAATTTTTGATTGGAGAGTATCACTGTAATGCTCATTCTCCGATTATCACAGAATAATCTTTACGATGCAGCTTAAGCTGGCTAGGGAAAACCCTTTTATAAATCCAAGGAATCCAACTTTAGTAATATGATTGATTGTTATACAAAGATCTCGTCTGGATTCCTGATGAAACCGGATGGTAACTTTACTTAAAGTAGCACCGAAACTCTGGAATTGCTTATGGAGACACACTTTCCGAGTTGTAAAGATAATGAAAATGAAGGCTCCACTTTGTAACACCTCGCAACTTCTCAAATCTACATAAGTGAATTAGTCAGTTCCATTGTTAGTATGGAGAAAATTTCATGGGTGGTATCATCCTTCAAGCCCTATAAATCTTCAGGGCCAAGTGACACATTCCCAGCACTGCTCCAGAAATCGATCACCACCATCATGCTATGGTTAATTATGATATTTAGGAGCAGCCTAGAAACAGTATATATTCATTCCTAAAGTATGGAGAGAGTTTACAGTGTCATCTTTTCCGAAAAACGAAAACTTCGACTGTCTCTTCGAATACCTGACACCCACACGGTCCTTTAGGCAGAAATATATGCCATTTATACAAAAGCGAGAAGAATTCGGGGACTAAATCTTGAAAATTCGACTATACATATATACTTGGACAGCCTTTCATCAATCAATGTTGTTAAGTCGAAATGTCTTCTCAATTGTATTCGATCATTGGCAAAACTGATACAACATTACCTCGAGTTGATATGGGTTCCAGGGCATGCGCAACCAAAGGATCGTACCTAGACTTAACCCTTGCACAAAAGAATATTCTCACACCCCTGGCGACCCAATCAAAATTGATAGATGAATGGGCTTTGAGTGAGAACGAACTCAGGTGGTCAAATATCACCACTTATAGAATATCGAGACTGCTCTGGCCCACTCTGACAACATATAGGATTACGACTCTCTTGTCTCTTAGTAAGAACTCGATTAGGCTTCTAACTGGCATAATTACTGGACACTGTATGATTGGACATATATCGGAACGTAAGGGCTACCCAAATTATAGCTAATATAGAAGCTGCTTGGAGGAAGAAGAAGTTGAAGCGGTACAACACCTTCTATGTGCCTTACAAGAGCACAGACTACTCTATCTTGGTAAAGCTCTTTTCCATGATCTAGACTCTCTTAGAGATGAGTGACTAATAAACATGATCGGTTTTATTAAAAGCACCGCGTAGACCGAACAAAATAAGTAGTCAACGTAATTAGGGAGGGAAACCATTCCCTCAATATTAGGGAATGGTAATTCTAAGGGTATCACAATGGGCCTCGAGGCCTCCGACTGAACTCACTTGCTAGCGAGCAACCCACGTAACATAACCTTGTCTATTACCTCAAAAAATAAGGCAAAAACAAATAAGAGTGCTATGCCGAATCTCGTATACCCGCCATCAAATCACTGTCATATAAATAAACTTTGATAATTTGAATATTTTATTATTATATATCGATATTAATGAGAACATCAGGCTACAGTTCATTAATGGACAGACATCTTTCGAATTAAAAATATTATTTTGTATAGGGAGTTTGGTTATTTGTACATGTATAGACCAATTATAATAAAAGTCGGTAGGAAGATTGTAGTTCCTTATTAATTTCAAATTTCATAGATCTTCTTGTATTTTTAAGTAGTGGTCTTAAAGGAACCTTATACGGGGTTAGCGTTAATTATGGACCAATTATCATAAAATATGGTAAAGAGATTTTAGATCAAAATTATTTTATGTCGGATTGCATTGCGGTATTCGTAGTTTTCGCGCTGTAGTCATTTTTTGAGAATGAATTTATATGAGGTGAGTTATTATGGAATTTCATCGTTGTACTCACATTTGTAATGAGTGTTAAAGTAATTTTCTGATGGGGACTGATCCCCACTAAAATTTCTAGGCGATGTTAGCTCATACAAAACTAGTTTATGTCGAATTTCATAGATCTACTAGTATTTTTAAGCCAGTACTGAGTTTTAAAGTCATTTTCTGAAGGGGCCTGATATGGGGGTCAATTATAGACCGATCCTCATAAAATTTTATAGTATGATTTTGGTTCATACAAGTCATGTTCATATCGAATTTCATCGCTTTACACGTTTTTACCTTAAAGTAACTTTCTAGTGTCCGACCGAACGTTCGGGTACGGGTTCGGAGTTCGGTAAAAAGTGAGGTTCGGCCAATGTTCGGTGTTCGGCCATATTTGACCGAACACCGAACGCTGAACTTTTTAAAAAATGTTTGAAAATTTGTTTGCAAAAGTAACATACATCCTGGCTGTACAATAATTTTCCGATATACATAGGTGCAAAACGCATTTTTAAATTTTTTATGATCAAAAATTTCACATAAATCTTTGCGAATTGTGTTAAGTATTGTAAATATATTAACTTTATATTATATATATTTTTTATTTTTTGGAAACTCTATAACTTTACTAATTCGATAATATTCATTTTTATTTTTAAACGTATTTAAAACGAAATTTTGATCACCTTGGATCATAATATGATCATGTATAACAATAAGGAGTGAGATCGAAAAATTCTTAACACACGTTTTTCATTACATTTTTCAACCAAAGTATTATTTGATTTTTTTTTTTTTTTTTTGATCAAGTTACCTTTGAAAAACATGTCAGTTTTTATGTGTAATGTCAATTATATTAATTTTTTTGTTAATCTGATTAAAATGAGTGACCAGAAAAAAGTGCGTACTGAAATTATTAAATATTTTCAACTAAACCCAACTTGGTCTTACAAAAAGTTGGCCAAGCATACAAAGGTCTGCCGTCAAACTGTTTCCAATGTTATTAAACAGTACCGGGAGAACTTGTCAGTTGATAGAAAACCTGGTTCAGGTAGAAGGAATGGTCCACATGATGTTTCTAAAGCCAAAAAATAGAACGCATTTTCAAACATCCGGTAGGAAAGCAGCTCGGTTAGCTCAGTGCTCGTACTATTTGGTACGAAAAGTTAAAGCTAATGCAGGTTTAAAAACATACAAGGCTCAAAAAGTTCCTGACAGGAACGCTGCTAAAAATTTAGAGGCCAAAACAGAGCACGGAAATTGAAGTCAAGTTTTATAAAAAAATATTCTTGCTGCATAATGGATGACGAAACGTATGTTCTGGCAGATTTTTCGCAACTTCCAGGTCAAAAGTTTTATGTTGCTGATGCTCGAGGGAATGTTGAAGAAAAGTTTAGGACCCAAAAGCAGACAAAATTTCCCAGAAAGTTCTTGGTATGGCAAGCAATATGCAGTTGCGGCAAATGAAGCCAATCATTTGTTACAACGGGCTCTATAAATACCGAAATTTACATCAAGGAATGTTTACAAAAAAGGCTGCTTCCATTCATAAGACTTCATAATGTGTCCACTTATTTTTGGCCTGACTTGGCATCCTGTCACTATGGTAAACAAGCCCTTGAGTGGTACAAGAACAATAATGTGGTATTTGTACCAAGAGAGGCAAATCTTCCAAACTGCCCGGAGCTAAGGCCAGTGGAGAGATGTTGGGCTCTTGTTAAAAGAGAATTGAAGAGTACAAAAAAGGTGTCCAAAAGTGTGGTAGATTTTAAACGGAGATGGACTACATGTTCGAGCAAAGTGACAGAAAGCACTATAAAAACGTTAATGGAAGGGTTTTCGAAAAGGGTTCAAAATTTCATCACTAGTGATTAAAACTATAAAAATATTTTTTTTTGTAAATTGTAATAATAATTTGAATCAAATAAAAAAAAATAAAGCTGTAAGTTTAGTGGTTTCTTTTTTATAAACATATATGTATGTTAAGAATTTTTCGATCTCACTCCTTATTATGATAAATACAAAAATTTGATGAACTATTTTGACGGTATTTAATCATAATATATTTTAAATAGATTAAAATCATAATTTTAACCACAACCATATTTTTCTCTGCGTGCTCTTACAGAGAATTTTATCATTGTCAATAAATCGTTTAAAAACCAATAATAAAAGTATTAAGATATATGCATTTCACAAAAATGGTTTGTTATTAGAAATTTATCACTCTCTGGAATTCGGAATTAGTTGATAATTGACACAATTGCTAATTAAAGACCCTCTTCAAAACATCTTCCGGATGTTCATATTTTGGTTTCAAATTTTATAAATTTATTACTTTTTAATCATAAATGCGCTTTTCATTTAAGAAAAAAGTTTGGGTTCGGCCGAACTTTAAAATATACCGATGTTCGGGTTCGGTACCGAAGTTTTGAGTTCGGTCGGACTCTATAATTATCTGATGGGGACCTTATGTGGGGGGTTGGGACAATTAAGGCCTGATCCACATATAGGTAGTGACATTTTGCCTCCTTACTTCTGTGAAATTTCATCGCTATACTCCTGTTTTTAAGTCAGTAATTTTATGGAGCGACCTTATATGGCGGCAGGGTCAATTATGGACCGATCCACCTTAAATATGGTTGAAAGATTTTGGCTCCTAAGATACTTATTTTTTACGCCAATAATGAACATTAAAGTCATTTTTTGAAGGGGACCCTATATGGACGATGGGGACAATTATGGACCCATCCACATAAAATTTGGCGGAGAGATATTGGCTCACATGAAACTTATATGTGTCGAATTTCATCGCTATAGTCGTATTTTTAAGCCAGTAATGAGCGTTAAAGTACTTTTCTGAAGAGACTTTATATGGGGATAGGTCAATAATAGACCGATCCACAGCGGTATAGGAAAAAAAGAGGGAAATAATTCGGTAACTTCTAAACGGTTAATCCGATTTTAATGAAATTTGGCATGCACAAGGAGGTGTTGTCGAGTTTAGGTTTTGAATTTGGATCTTATAGGCCAACCAGGGGCCTCTCAGGGGGTCCTCAAATTAGGACACCTCGGCTATGTTAAATTTGTTTTCGTATATAGAATCTCCTCATCGAGCACTATAAAAAATGTAGCAGTAAATTATCTCTTATAGTTTAGGAGATATTCGCATTTGAAAATTAACATTTTAAAACTTTTACCGTCCTTACTTTAGTATTTCGATAATATCCAAATATTCCCGATTTTCGCCATTTTTTTTTTTTATTCGCTTAACATAGGCATTTTAATTTAAAAAATTAAAGAAGACGATTTTTTGCCATTTTTGGGAAAAGGGTATATTTTACTTTTTAAGTTATCTAAAAAATTTCTAAGAAGATGTATATAGAATTTATACTTTTTGGAAAGCTGAATTTACCTAAAATACGATAAATGAAACAAAACCAAAACCAGGTCCATCCAAAAAAAACCTATTTTTTATGGAAAATTAAATTTTGAGCAAAAAATCTCAAATCGCATAGTCGATATCAAATTATAGTGACTTGTTTTATATGACCCAATAGGTTCTTAATCATTTTGTAACGGGTTTCGATAACCCCGTCCCTGGTATGGATATAATAGGCAAAAAACCAAAAAATCCTATTTTTGGGATTTTTAAAATTTTTTTAGGAATTCTGGAATTTCTAATAAGAAAATTCGAATATTCATAAATAAAATTTTTATTGCAATTTGAAAAAATTGTATCTTCGCAAAAACTGAATAAAAAACATTTCTTAATTTTTAAACAGGTATTCCGCGAAATGATATACAGTTTTGAAAAATAGACAAAATTACCTTTCCATTGATATATTACATGCCTACCTAATGTTTTTTAAGTGACAAATTAATTAGGGAAAGCTCAACATCTTTCAGAAAATTTACCTAGCACTATTATTTTTTTCCATAAGGTTAACTGTTAAATTTGTTACATATATTAAAAAATGTTCAGGTAATTTTTTTAAACTGTAATGATTTTTACCCCTATAGGGCACTTTAATAGGCTATTGCGCTTATGTTACAGCTGGGATGAAGTCGTGATAACTACATAACGTTAAGAAAAGCGCTATCTGAAAAAGGAGTGGATGTTTTACCATCATATGACAAAATAAATGAAAATAAGAAAAGCATTATACCATCTCCTATTGAAATAACTGATCGGAAGGCTGTTATTGGACTCGGCGCTCTACTCGAAAATACTGCTTTAAGGATTGCTTCTGACTTTTCTTCAGACCAACTAAAAAAAATTCTTGTGATCTTCAACTCATTTGTAAGTGGGGATGTGATGGATTATCAGCACTCTCGGAATATAAACAAATCAACACAAGTGAATCATCTTCCGAGTATAAAAGTGTATTGGCATCGCTAGTTCCATTAAGAATTCGAAAGAATGCTGACAGCGATTCTCCATCAAGCAGTTTCGATAATATTTGGAAAAATTCGACTCCAGGATCCAAAGCTTTTTGTAGGCCAATAAGCTCTGAGTATATAAAGGAATCCAAAACAACAACGCAAGATTTGGTAAATCGTATTGAAGCAGAAATTAAAAACTTGGAACCTATAACAATCGAAATAGAAAATTATATGTTTAACATGTCCTATGATTTAAAACTTACATTGATTGATGGGAATGTTGGAAATGCCATTACAGGAACATCATCTACTTGGTACTGCTACATATGTGGTGATAAAAAAATCAGAATTTTCGAATATATCCAAGCAAAGGTCAATAAATGAGGAAACATTACAATTTGGAATATCCTCCCTACATGCTCGCATACGATTTCTGGAACATTTTTTACATTTAGCATATGATTTAAAGTACAGAAGCATACCGGAAAATGCAAACAAAAGTGCAAATAACAATAAGGAGTTAATGGAAATGAGAGCCAGTAAGAAAAGAAGAATTCAAGAGGAATTTAAAAAGCGGATGGGATTAAATATTGCTAAACCACTCACAGTATATGGAAGCACAAACGATGGTAATACCGCTAGACTTTTTTCAAACATTTTGAAACTACTTCCGAAATAACCGGAATTAATATGGATTTACTGCAAAAGGTCAATATTATTCTAATGGCGATAAATAGCAACCATAAAGTGAATGCAACAAAATTTGGAGAATATTCTACAAAAGTTTCCAAATTACTTTTGGAATTATATCCTTGGAAAGAAATGACACCTACAGTTCACAAGATATTATTTCATGGAAAGGTCATCATAGAACATAATATTCTGCCTTTAGGACAGCCTACAGAAGAACCCCAAGAATAGAGGAATAGAGACATTAAGCATAATCATCAGTTTAGCTCAAGGAAGTGTTCTAGGCAGTCTCAAAATTAAGATATTTTTAATAATCTGATTCTATCTTCTGATCTTGTTTTATCTACTATAAGGAAACGTTGGATTTGCTACAAAACGTTAGCATTTGAAAATATCCATGAATTTAAAGATTTACTTTATTTTTTAGATATGGACTACTGCGATACCGATTATTTTACAAAATTATATTAATTTATAAAGAAATAAATAAAGACTATTTTTATATAAAATAACTACTTGTTAATTTTTTAGGGATAAAGAATAAAAGATTAATTGTAAAAAGTGGCTGTAAAAATTCATAAAAATTTAGGTAGTAAAACATGCTGTTGATTTTTCCCTAATTAATTTGTCACTTAAAAAACAATAGGTAGGCATGTTATATATCAATGGAAAGGTAATTGTGTCTATTTTTATACCCTTCACATTCGTGAGAAGGGTATATATAAGTTTGTCATTCCGTTTGTAATTTCTATAATATGATTTTCCGACCCTATAAAGTAGCCAATCAATTTTAAGAGGACCCCAGATATTGGCGAGATCCGAATCTTCAATAATTCTATTAGACATGCTTTCGAGAAGGTCGCTATTTAAAATCAGCAAAATCGGTCGTAATTAACGGAGATATGAGCAAAAATCCGAGGCAACCTCTGAAAATTTCATCAAAGATTGTTAAAAAAGAAACAACACTGTATATAGAAAAAGATGTACACGTGTGTGTGTAGATGTATTTGCATTTTTTGTTAAAATAAAATAATTTCCCCTTTTATTTTGCAAATATATTTTTTAATGAATAGAAAAAAGTATTTAAAACGTTTTCAATTATATGAGAGTAGATTGTGAGTTTTTGTACAATAATTTTTATGCGAATAATGTAAGTTTGAAATTTAAAACTAACACAAATTTTTTTTTGAAACAATTTTTTTACGATAAACAAAAACAAAATCTACGTCTCGTCAATGTTTACCAGCAATGAATACGAAAGTGTTGTTGTTTTACTCTTGCTTGTATACTGTTAAGAACAACAACAACGTATTGCTAGTGTTAAGCGCATATAAGTGTATAGAAAACACACTGTCTATAGCTAAGCGCATTTTCAAAAACAAAACAGTACAAAGCGCATAGGGCTTGGGCACCCTTGGTTTGGATGCTGTTGGCGTCATTGCATTGTTATTTTTGTTTTTCTGTGTTTTTCGTTATGTATGTTTAGATGTCTGTTGGTTTAGATGCCTTGTGTATTTTGTGTTTTATTTCGTTTAGCGTTGTTGTTCTTTTTGTTTAGCTTTTGATGTAATAATAATGTAGTCGGGAAAAAATTTAAAATTTATAACAGATGTTTAAAATACACTATGGTGAAGGGTATATAAGATTGCTTTATTCGGCAAATTAAAAAATTCGCGGAATACTTTTTTTTAAAAAATTAAAAAAAGTTTTTATTCAGTTTTTGCTAAGATACAAATTTTTCAAATTGCAATAAAAATTTTATTTATGAATATTTTTTGATGAAATTTTATAGTTAGGTAGATTTTTTTACTCAAAATCCAAAATTGAATTAAAATTTTAAATTTTCTGATTAGAAATACCGGAATTCCCAAAAAAGTTTTAAAAAATCCCGAAAGTGGAATTTTTTTGCCTATTATATCCATGCCAGGGACGGGGTTATCGAAACCCGTTACAAAATGATTAAGAACATATTGGGTCATATAAAACAGGTCACTTTAATTTGATATCGACTATGCGATTTGAGAATGTTTGCTCAAAATATAATTTTCCATAAAAAATAGGGTTTTTTTTTGGATGGACCTGGTCCCCTCGGTATCAAAAATTTTTAGGTTTTGTTTCATTTATCGTATTTTATGTAAATTCAGCTTTCCAAAAAGTATAAATTCTATATACATCTTCTTAAAAACTTTTTAGATAACTTAGATAACTTTTTGATAAAAGCGGGGAATATTTAGACCCGCTTTTATCAAAAAACTAAAGTAAGGACGGATAATTTTTTAAAATTTTAATTTTCAAATGCGAATATCTCCTAAACTATAAGAGATAATTTACTACTACGACGACATTTTTTATAGTGCTCGATGAGGAGATTCTATATACGAATTTTTGTTTTTAATCGGAACTCAAATGAAGAAAAAGGATCGTTTTAAAAATTTAACATGGCCAAAACCTAAACTCGACAACACCTCTTCTTTGTGCGTACCAAATTTCATTAAAATCGGATTAACCGTTTAGAAGTTACCGAATTATTTCCCTCTTTTTTTTCCTATACCATTGTGCGATCCACAAAAAATTTGATGGAGAGATTTTGGCTCGTATAAAACTAACTTCAGTGAAATTTCATCGCTATAGTGGTACCCCACTTATATAGGGGGCAGGGCCAATTACTTACGCTCCTATGTCCGCTATAATTCAGATTTTTATTTTAAATATAAAAAACTGACCCATGTGAAATTTTGTGCCATTTGATTCATAAACAACGAATTTGTGAATTTTTGAAGCTCTTTACGCAATATTGCAGGGGGTGGGGTTACATTTGTGTGGGGGGCCATGTGAAATTTTTGGCCGATTTCGCCCATTTTCAATACAAACATTTCTGATCAATAAGAAATATTTTGGGAAAATTTCATCTCAATATATCCTTTTATGTGGACGCTATCGTGCCAACAACAGAAAGACAGATGGACATAGCTAAATCGTCTTAAAATTTTACGATGTCCTAGAATACATATACTTTATGTGAGTTACCCTTACTTCCGGTGAAGTTACCATTACTGAGCTTCATGCCAGAATTGTTGAGCATCAGGTCAAGTACTGACTGACTTAGGCTGGCGCTCCTAATGGTCCCTGTAAGGAGAAAATTAAGACAACTAGATCTGGGGATTATCAACCCACTTCATGCCTTCAAGTGGCAGTCATTGATCAGAATAATCCAGATATGAGCATCAGTACCGATTTTTGGTAATCAATTGAAGGTATGCTGATTAATGAAATCGTCATCTTTGAGGGTAGTTCAGAGGATGTATAATTCAATGGTGCAGACTGGGTTAAGGGCGTGAAAGTTGTCAACAAAAAACTCATTGGAGTTCTTATAATCGACAATTAACAAGTGTAGCGAAATTAACCCAGCATTGTCTGGAGGCCTTGAGAAAGATGATCAGTAATACTCAATGGTGTGCCTCTATTGGCATTACTGGTTTAAAGTGATTAAAAACACGCCTCAAATGGCCTTGGACATCATTGACAGGTATAGTCACCGATAGAACATTTTGAAGCGGGCGTTGCGGCTAGAAAGTTCTACGAAGTAGGTCTACTTGAATAGTATGATTCCCCTCGCGGAATTACGGATCAGATATTACAACTCTGGACTTAAGGAAACACCACAACTGGGGATGATTGAGTTGTATCCGATAGACTGTTTGGTGGGTGTGCAGTTTTCACTGACAGGTCTAAGATGAATACCGGCACGTTTGTCGTTGTCTATATCGCTGATATCAAAAAAATCTAAGAATTCTGATAGGGATGCTAACGGGGCAGTGCTCAGTTAGGGCCTTTGGCAGTATGTTTGACAGTAATATACCGGATTATTGTAGATTATCCGAGGATGAGGAGGAAATGGAGTCGATCGAGCATATTATATTTTGCAACAGTCCTAGGATACAGTCTCAGACTGAAATGGCTAGGAAATAGGTTCCACGACAAAATTGGGGATATTGCGGGTATTGATCCTCGCTGCTTACTAGGTTTTGTCAAGGGCATTAGTCACTTCTTCGACTGGGCTTTATAGGGGTCCTTCGAGATAGCCTGAAATTTTTCCACTAAGAAATGTATCATCTGAAAACATTGTTAAATCATTTATTTAAAACTATATTCCCCGTTTTGGCATTCCACTAAAATTGCTGCAGACCATGGTTATTAATTTACTTCAAATTTATTATCTACATCAAATGATCTATTAAACTCCCAATAATTCTTCTTAGATAAGGAGGATGTATACATCAAATCCGAAGAAAAACACCTAGGGCCTCTTGTGCGCTCCTTATCATGAGGGAACTGAATGAATTATTTTACAGTGTTCAGAAACTCAGTATCCTGAACGTAATTCCTAAGAATCTTCTAATCAGTGTTAGTCAGGAATGTTATTTCCGGAATAAAATCACTTCCAAGATACTTGGATCTAACTTCGACGAATGCCTGCGTACGTCTGAATCCGCACTTCCAATTTTTTCATAAATGTGCTCGTAATGCTATGTGTCCACCCAGAATACGTACTATCATACTAACTTCAGACTTGCTCATTTTAAGGAGATTTTTCGTCTTGCTCTCATCAGGGTCACCCCATAGGATTTTCGTGGTTCTGTTATTATTCCAAGAAGTCTTATGGGATTCTCCCACCTATATTTTTAGTTCAGCTTTTGTTGTTTCGAATGGTTTTGCGTTTGTCAGTTTAACTGCCTCGAGCTCCCTTCCCTTTAAAGCTTTAAATTAGCTCCTTTGGTAACCGACTACTACCGAGTGGGCTGGTACCCATATGATGTTCAGTTAAAGCTTTCTTACAATCCAATACGGTCTTAGAATTAGTTCTATCTCCTGATATAGCCCTAATTGTCTTCTGGCTGTCGGTAAATATATTAAGCGCTGTGGGCGCTATATTTATTCTAATCCAATTTACGCATTCCGTTATTGCTCGTACTTCTGCCTGGAAGCTTGTGTTGGGATTCGGTAAACGGTGGTATGTTTCTGCTTCTGGATCTTCAATATAGAATCCCAGCCCCACTTAGAGCCTACACGGATGACAACGGATTCCTACTGGTATTTGCTCTAATGTTCCGCTTGACCAAGGCAATCTATCTGGGATCAGCGTTTCAAAGTTTCCGAGATATTCCTTGTCTGGTATTCGATCAGACACATCCGATGATTATGTATAACCTTCCAATGTGTCCAGTATACATTTATAAAGTGTCTTATAACCGCTTTTGGCCAGTTCTATTAAAGTGCCGTTTGGCTGTAAGCGCTGCCTCATATCTTAAATATGTTTCAATGGGTGGAATATCTAGTAACGTTTTCAAAGTTTTGGCACCACTTATGCCCAAGCAGTATGTACGCCGAACTCCCTGTAGTAGTTTGATATTGCACTTTTTGTATAAAGCAGTCCACCAGATTATTGAAGCATAAGCTAGAATTGGTCTAATTACACTTTTATAAAGCCAATGTGTCATAGTAGGACTAAGACCCCATTTCATGCCTATAGTTCTCCTACATATCGCCTAGCACCGATGTGCTTTGTTGATTGTATCCTCTACGTGATGTCTCCATTTTAATTTTCGATCGAGGATTACACCTAAGTACTTAACTTTGTCTGCCACTGCTATCTTCTTGCCCAGGAAGCAAGGTTCGGTATACGTAGAAATTTTTGTCCTTCTTGTGAAAAGACAGATTTCCGTTTTTGCCGGGTTAATATTGAGGCCTCTCGGTTGAGCCCAGCTTAAAAGGTATTACGACATCGTCTGCATAGCAGACATGTCTAAGTTCTCGGTTAGTCCTTAGGAGGCTATTAATCGTGGTAACCCCGTGTAAAGGTGACAAAATGCCACCCTGTGGTATACCGCGAAATACCTTTTTCCTGACAGTGTCTCCTCCATATCCTCCAGCCTCCTGCCAATGTCATCGACCATAGATTCCGGTTGGACATGAGTTTTGGATAGGAATTTTTTATCTTTGATACGTCATTTACGCTATCTACCTGTTCACAGAAAAGTTTCCATGAGTCTCGTTTGACTTTTCGACCGATTTTCTTATATTCACCAAGTTTATTATGATACTCATCGCAGTATACTGGGGTCTTTTTACGCCGTGCCCGGTTAAATAGTTTGCGAAGAGTCTTACCAAGGTTTCGGATTTCCCCGGTTTATAAGCACTTCTGAACATATAGTTATATCTAATACTTCTTCTCCGATTCTGTTGACGAAGGCAGCCTTATTCCTAAAGTTCTATGTGATCAAGTCTTTAGTATTAAGGAAATCCATGAAAGCTTGTCCTCTGCGATTGGTGTTTGTACTACCCCAAGCTACAATTTGGTACAATTTTCTTATTTTTCCTTTGTACCTCTTTGACCAATTTCATCAGTTCCGACGTTGGTGGTAGTGTCGAAGAATCGAAGGGCTGGTAAACAGATGCATGGTATGTTGCTTCAGCACCGTTGAATCCGATGTGGATAATCATGTTGAAAGGAGAAAACATAAATTCTTGTGACATAAGATACATGTTATCGGTCGAGATACATGTTATCAGCGTAGAAAAGCTGGAAATTTACATGATTTAATCCAGAAACCTTGTTCCTGGATTAAAGCTATATGTATCTTTCCTGAGTCAATTTTAACCATCAGAGCGTTGGAAGCCGTCTCACTCCGATGGAGGGTTATTTGGATAAACTCAGTCATTGTCATCCATGTAAAATTTTCTTCTAGCGAGTTAATGATCATCTCCCTGCTCGTTGGATTTGACTCCCCCGTGTAACCTGAAGTGGTTTATGAAGGGTAGTCGTTTTCATCGACACTTTCCTTATTTTGGACAGCATAGTTGTTCTGTCTTTTGGCGAGTGAGTGATTTCCCCCTCACTTTTAGTATTTGACTCCTGCAAATTACAAGTACTTAATAATGATGCTTTTGGTATCGTCTTAGGCGTTTTAGTGTCATTATCGGGGCCGGTTTTGACAGCCCTTTCAATCGGCGCTTCGCCAATTTTGGAAATGACAGCAGCACCTTCCTTTGGCGATAAGGTCTTAGGCATATAGTAGTATATAGGCGAAACTAATTGTCAAGGACCTAACCCCCCGGGGGCATGTTACCTTGGCGAAGACCTCCGCCTTGGTGTTATTGCAATCCCGGGCTATAAAGAGGGCCCAATACCTCCAATCTGACCGGGATTGTAAAATTGGTGTTTCAGTCTACCGCTTGGCTTAGTCCTTGCATAGATTGCCAGAGGTCTGACCAGAGCACCGCATAATCTGGTACTACGGGTGGCCAGTTGCCGCAGGACTATGTCCTGGCTGGTCAGTTGGTTGAGGTTCCTTCGGGATCCACGTAGTGGCTGTTGGTTGAACCCAAATTCGCGGGAAGAGTATAAGTGGCGGTTAAAAGACTGATGCATGATAATAGTCAATATTTCGGGATAAGAGTTCGGTGCTGTTGCCGAAAATCAACAGATACCCCACAGAGGAGTGACTGTGGGACTAAGCGTTGGAAATGAGTTGGTGTCAATTGTATATGATACAGAATGAATGAAGAGGTATACGGGCCTTACACCACCCGTATACCTAAATGAGTGTGTCGTATGTTTTTCTCTATGAATGTGTCGAATAAATGAGATGTGTGCTGGGTTGAATGATGATGGATGAAAGGTATCATATACAAGTGATACCAATTAATTTTCCTTCCTTGTCCAGATATGTTCAGAGTTTACTCTGTTCATATCAGACTTGCCACAGCGTGTCACTGTGAGTAAGAACGATGTCTACGGCTTATTGATGGATCGTGCTTCGGTCCACCGGTTACGTCTCTAGGTGCTGTTGCCGAATCAACAGAGCCATAGTAGTGTGGTTGTCTTACAACGTGACTACTTTGGCAAGAGATTAGATAGCTCGAGTACTCCAGCAAAGTACTTGCGCATGGTACCGGTCATAGCCAATGTGCAAAAATTGCCACCTGAGTCTTCATTGAAGACAAAGGGGCGATGGTAGACCGTTCTCAAGTCTACCCTGTGGATGAAAAAGACCACCGTAAGATAAGGCCGACACGGCAGGTGCTCACGTTAAAACTCTCGACAGTCTGTCAAGGACCTAAGTCCCCTGTCAAAGACCTAACTGGTGAGAATGTATTAGTAGAAGCACAAAAATAAACACAGTTGTTCAAAAGGTACTAAATAAAAAATGTATTTTTTGGACGTTATTCCTTGTGTGTTTATAAATGAAATTTTTTATGGCACTGATTGAAAATATTAGTTACTTATTTTTTTTAAAAAAAGATATTTTATCTCAAAACATATTATAAACACGTTTGTTTTTGTTATTTTTTCTGCACTAATGCAAAATTAAAAAAAGTTTGTAAAATACTTTTTTAATTTTCAATACTAAAATGTACAACATTTCATTTTTTAATTTTAATTAAAATAAAATGTCAAAGAATAAAAAAATATTTTTTCGTTTGTAACATATACATTATTTTCGGGGTTTTAAATAAACGAAAAGTGCTTACAAAAATAATAAACATTAAGTTTAAGTGATAAGAAAAACTAATAAGTGGTAATATCCTCGCAATTTTGCGAAGAAAATTTGAAATTTAGTGAGTGCGTTTAGTTCTCACAAGTTTGTTTTATTCTCTCAGAGCTCGTCTGTGTGAAGAGAATAAAAATTTTTGTTTGAAAACCGCTTTAGTTTCGCCTATATGTACTACTATATGGTCTTAGGTATTTTATTGCCTTTTCGAGGATTCTAATCGGCACCTTCCCAAATTTGAATATGACAGCTTTAGAGGCAAAGTAAGCCCTACCTTTATTCTTGGCAATACTAGCCATAGATTTCTGGTCGATACCTATTACAAATAAAGTTTCCTCAGGTTCTTCTTTCCTGTAAAAAACGTCCCATTTTGACCACCAAGAATTTCCAGTATACGTTCATTAGCCAGTTTACTGACCCATTCTTTTAAGTAGTCAGAGGACTTTAAGAGCACCGGAAGGTCGCTTTTCTTTGCCAGTCCCAGCTTAGCGCCGTCCCAGGGAGGAGGGATACTTACCACCAAGTACTTTAGGGTGCAAACACATTAGTGAGATGCCAATCTCCTCAACATCACGCCCATGCTGAACAGCAGCTCACGCTCTCAATTGGTTGTTTGCCTTGAAGCGATTGCGTGGTCCACTGTTTTATTGTTCACCAGATCTTCTACCTTACTTTGTTGGTTTATTGGAATTTTGCCTGTCGGATTACCTGGATCGTAAACTGCATAGCAGAGATCGTCCCGGTGTCTTTTTCTGGCAACTTTGGCGTATGATGGCGACTCTTTTACTTTTCCACTGTCTAGCCTTTCTTTCCTCTCTTTTCGGGGCTTCTTTTGAGGTACCCGTACCTTTGAGGTTGATTTCGCCGACGTGGTAGTCTTCGGAATATCTTTCTTGGCGTTGTCACCCTTACTCTCAGGATTCTGACTTAAGGTTCCTTTGAGTGAAGTAGGGCTTGGTTTCGACTATGTATTAAAAGACGGGGAGCTCTTTTTCTTCATAGGTTTTTTTTAGTTGTCAACTCTTCGGGAGACCTGATCCTCTTTGCCTCAGATCTTGTGAACAAAAATTAGCGCAATACCTAATTGCAGATTTTTGATAATTTTTTTCTAACATACTTCGTTTTTTTGCCATATTTTTTTGGCTCACTTGATTAGGTTCAATCAGAATAAAATCAGTTTACTGCTGGCAGTGAGTAAAATCCATTCATATTCTAGTGTCTCTGAATATAGCCAATATATTTTTTAACAAATAGATTGCGGTAAGGCATTAACTAAAGAATAAACTGACATAATTCAAGAGTTTTTGGAAACTGTCCAAAATCGCAGGAATTTGGCAAAAAAAAATTGTGCAATGTTATTCGCAATTGTATAAGAAAACAATTTGAATATTAAGAAAGCATAAATAGAACTACATATAGTCAAAATAAAAGCGGACAGAAGAGATTTCATAAAATTTGCCTACAAGTCAATTGATTCTGTACCAAATATTAGAGAAAAAGTAGATGTTACAGCAAGCCTAGCTACAGTAAAACAAATTGTAAGAAGTGCCAAGGCTTTATAAATTATTATTAAAAAATTAATAAAAGCCACTACAATTGCCACTCGTAAAGAGAAATCCTCTTCAGTTTGCACGTGAACTAATGGTTATAAAAAGCTATATCAACATCTTTTTTTCGGATGAAAAAATGTGTAATTTTGAAGGTCCGGATCGATTTAATCATTATTTTTTTGAAAGGAAGAGCTCTACCTGAGTCGTTTGCATAGCTGCTGAGGATATGGGATGTAGTGGGGGCAATTTCGTATTATGAAACATGTGAGCTTAAATTTCTTTCATCTAGTAAGAATTGTAATGCCATACTGGAAACCTGTTTTTTACATTTTCAGATATCTTTGAAACATTGGCGTAGACATTTCAAAAATACAATGCCCCGATCCATACCGCCAGGGATGTAAAAGGGTGGATTTGAAGCCAGAATGTAAAAATTTTGGAGTGGCCTCCATAATCTTCTCACCTATTTATTATTGAAAAGGTTTCGGATATACTTTCTAGTAATGTGTATAGGTCGGGCAGACAGTGTGACATAAAAGAAGCCTAAATTAAAGGAACTAAAAAGGCTTGGGCCGGAATTTCCTTGCCATTACATAAGAATCTTTATACCTCTTTATCATATCGAATTTTCGGAGTTATATTAAGAAACGGCGGATATGTTCCTTAGTAAATCTTTTCTAAAACCTTGTAAAAATGTTTATATAATAAACAAGTAAGAGTGCTATATTCGGCTGTGCGAATCTTATATACCCTTCACCATAGTGTATTTTAAACATATTAGTTTTATATATTTTTTCACATTATTAGTACACCAAAAGCAAAACAAAATAAACAACAACGCTAAACGAAATAAAATACAAAATATACAAGGCATCTAAACATACATAACAAAAAACACCGAAAAACAAAATAAACAACGCAATAAAACCAACCTACATCCAAATATACGAACAGAATTCACAAAAACAAAACAAAATACATATGAAAACAGCATCCAAACATACAAAACAAAATACACAGCTGAATAAAACCAAATACATCTACACACACGTGTACATCGTTTTCTAATATACAGTGCTAACACGCACTTTTTTACGCCTATTTTTTGTAAAACTATTATTTCACCAATGTGGCAATCACAACATTATATAAAAATATATTCATTCGAGGCTTACAGAAAACTAACCTCTGATTGGATGCTACGCACAGTTTTATGTTCACTTTTAGAACATAAAACACCAACTTTCTAGGCTAAATATAAAAAACATGAACCGATTTTCAAGAAAAATGGTAACATACAGTGTATTTTGAAATCAATTTTTTTGATTTGGATTTTATGAAATATTAGCTAATACCTGGTGTGCTTCGCTACACCAATCGAAATTAAATACATAATCCAAATAATTTTTTATTTAGTAATTAAACTATGCAAAACAACAACACTGCATTTTAGAAAAAAGAGAGGAGAGTGTGAAAAAAGTTTAATTCTCTGTTGATGTTTTCTTTTTCTATTGGCATTGATATTTTTGTTGTTGTTTTTAATACGATTTTTAATATTTTGAAAATAAGATT
Source organism: Lucilia cuprina (assembly GCF_022045245.1). Taxonomy (NCBI): domain Eukaryota; kingdom Metazoa; phylum Arthropoda; class Insecta; order Diptera; family Calliphoridae; genus Lucilia; species Lucilia cuprina. The sequence continues at coordinate 48,682,794 of NC_060950.1, read as the reverse complement.
TTATAGTTTTTGCTAAATTGTGAATGTAATAATGATGTGTAATACAAAAGGATGTTGTTGTTTGACCTGGGAAAACATTAGTGGGACAATAATTCTACATAAATGTTAGTTTTTATGGATTTGATGGTCAAAAACAAAGCCTGTTAAAACATAAGTAGGAAAGTTTAGTTGGTCATGTCGGTACATAATTCACCATAATTAATGAATCAGTATATCGTTAATATGCATGTTTTATTAATTTATTAAAAATATTTATTAAATTAAAAAAAAGAAAATTATTTAAAATATCCGATTTTAAAAATTAAAAGTGGTTTTATTCCAAAAAAGTCGTTTTACTTCATTTAAAAAACTTACATAATTTCACTTTCGATCGGGATGGAATCCTGTTATAGTTCTTATAGCAATAATTGCAAAATTTAATTACTTCAGAAGTAATGAATTTGGAATCAAATAAAAAGAATGAATAACTTATGTTAGGCTACAAAGAAAAAGTGCTGGGGACATGGAGGGGCATGGGTGATTGCTGGAGGAATTGGCAGAATGTTAAACATAGGTCTTAATTTAAAACTGGGAGATGTTTAAAAAAAAACTTGGATGAGAATGAGCAAAAATCAAAAGATGAAGAAGTTAAACAGTAGTAGTATAGTTTACTAATTTTACTGTCAGGAATGAAAATATCATATTGTAAGTTTTGAAAAGATTTTAATGAACATTTTTGTAGAGAATAATAAATCGAAAGAAGTAATATTCGTTGTTTTTGCTTTTAAAAAAGTTCAAATAAATTTGAAAACTTAGATTTTATACTTCTTTCAGGATTAAACTGAAATGTATCACATTTTCATAAAGAATACGTTGATCAAAGCAAGTTATACTCATTGATAATAGCAATTGAAATAATTTTTTGACAGACATTTCAAATACGAAAATATGGTTTTTGTTGCATATGTATGTATGCATGTATGTATGTGTGTATGTATGTATGTATGTATGTATGTATGTATGTATGTATGTATGTATGTAATTTTTCCTTCAATGGTTCCGGTCGAATTTCGTCCGCGGAGCGAACTCTAGTTTTATTTAAATTCTAGCAAGCAAATTATTGCCAATTTATATCTATCGGCAATTTCTATCTATCTGTGAAAAATTTGAATTATCTACCAGTTTTTAAGATATACGAAATTCATATATGTGGTGTCAAGCCCCCCATTGAAAGTCCGCCGTTATTCTCTCAATGTTCACTTTAGTGTCAAAGTTCTTTATGTAAAATTTTAAGATTCTAGCTCTAATAGATTCTTAGATATACAAATTTTTCTATTTAATACATGTGGGGGGCTTCAAGCTCCCCAGATGAAGGTCCGCCCGTTTTTCTCCAAAATGTTCAGATGAATGTTAAGGTAATTTGTGCAATATTTAAAGAATCTAGTTCTATTAGTTTCCCAGTTAAACGCAATTTTGTATTTAATTCATATGGGAAGTACCAAGTACCCCATTGGAAGTCCGCCCGCTATACTCAAAATTTTGAGATGACTGAGAAAGTTCTTCAAGTAAAATTTAAAGAGTCTACCTCTAATAGTTTCTCAGATATACGAATTTTTCTATTTTATTTATATGGCGGATCCAAGCCCTCCAGATGAAGGTCCGCTATTTTTTCTTAAAAATGTTCAGATTAATATTTTATTTCTTCGTGCAAAATTTTAAAAATTTAGTTCTATTAAATCAAAATTGGCTCAAAATTTAATAAAAAAATTCCCATTTCAACCCTATCTATTTGAATAATGCTCTATTTAATTAAAGGAATACCAGAAATAAAACAAAAAATTCATAAAAAAGTATAATTTAACCCTTTTTGACTATGGAGTTAAGGTAAAAATTTTTAAAAGAAAAAAATTGTTTTTGAAACTGGTAATTTATGTAATAATTTTTACGGTCGATTTTCTATCCAATATGTCTAAAAAACAAACTTTATGTGGTCAAAAAGTGTTAATTCATAAGCCTTATATAATTATTTGTATTGTAGCATAAAACATGTATCGCTTATGCCGACAGAATATTGAAAAAGCAATTAAAAATAATATCATATTACAAAGTCGATAAAACAGTCAATACTTTAAATATTTTACTGATCGTGGCTTTGTTTGTATGTATTTTTTGCGTTCTATGTTCTGTCCAATTCTTATACTATCCACTTTATGAATAATGCTGTGTAAGCAATTAATTACTATATAATCTAAGAACTTTTTCAATAAACAGAAACCTTGCTTAACACAAGAGAGCTGTAATTTAGCTCTTGCGAAGAACTAAGATTTAAAGTAAACATCTTTTTATTAGCATAGCTCTATAGTATTATTTCTGTTATTCCTCTAATTATATAGAGCATTATCCATTTATTTAATAATTTGTACATGTATTTAAAAGGGTTAATTTTGCTTTTATAGCTCTTATTTTAAACATAAGACTTTATACTAAGAATTCAGGTCTTATTTATTAAACGATCAACAAATAAATAATATTTCGATATGGTATACTGAGAATTCACAAATTTTGCAAAATTTGACCTTTGAACTCCAAATTTTATGGCTTAAGAATGTCCGATTTGAATAAAATTTGGAGACAAAACTGACGAGTAATTCCAGTCTGCACAGTTGTAACGGTCAAAACGTTCTCCGAAAAGACTGCACCGGAAGAAACGGTGGGGGCATTGCATTTATAATCCATAACACAGTGCAGTATATAGCTCTTTCCCATGATCACAATGCTAGGGACCAATACCTTGAAGTCCAAGGTATTGCAGTCAGATCGGGGGAAACCGACCTAGAGCTCAGGCTACCGTCCCGACATTAGGAAATTATTAGACGGCGATATGCGTCTAGTCCTTGGGGACTTTAACGCGCACCATCAGCTCTGGTCTAGGGGAAGACCAGAGAGGCGCGCAACTTGGAGAGCAGTAGTTTCTCTAGCCTCATACCACTTACCCATAATCGTTTGTCTGGATCGACCCAATGACTTTATCGTCTCTGAACGCCGTCTCTACATAAACCAAAAGAAAGCAGACTGGCCCGGCTTCAGAGAATTCATAGATCGCATCTTCAATGATCTTCCAGCTCCTAGCAACGTACACCGAGCAGAGAGCAAGTTCCGCGAAACTGTCATCGCAGCAGCAGCCCGCTTTATTAATGCTGGTCGACTATCCATAGTAGACGACCCACGTATTGTCCAGCTGAATCATGATATCAGCAGGTTGGTAAATGAGGACAAGCGGAATAAATGGTTAGATCATTTGAAGAACTGCAACTTGAGCACAGGTGTTAGTTGTGGTCTACAGTTCGGACTCTCTCCAACCCGACGAAGAAAGATGACAGGGTCGCGATTAAATTTGCGACCCTGAACGGTGCTCGCGTGCATTTTGCCGAATTTTTATTGTGCACCCAGAGAGAGATAAAGCGAAATCAAGTATTGTTCGCAATCTTCACAACCTTCCATTCTCGGATATTCCACAACCTTTCACCCCTTCTAAAGTTACTGAGGCCATCAACGCAGCCAAACCATCTAAGGCGATTGGCCCCGACGGCATATCCGTGCTGATGCTGAAACTTCTTGGCGAACGGGGATGGTATTTAACCTGTCAATGAGCAGCCTGATAATACCCAATGCCTGCAAAAAGGATAGAGTCATCCCGATACTGAAACCTGGGAAGAACGCGACAGAGGGTCGCAGACTCTTGAGGCTCTCCTCCCCCCCAGCTGTCCCGCCATCTTACAGCAGCTCGCACCAGCATGGATTTCGTAAGATGCACAGCACCACCTCAGCATTAACCGCCATAACCACTCAGATCTCACAAGGATTAAATTAGCAGTGGCCTTGTGAAAGGACACTCCTTGTGACGCTAGATTTATCGAAAGCCTTCGATACAGTCAGCCATGCCACACTCTTCCAGAACATCCTGCAGTCCACCATGCCCAGCAACTTGAAGAGATGGATTGTAAATTATCTGAGTGGCCGTCAGTCGTTCGTTGAGTTTAGAGACAAATGTTCCAAAACCCGTAGAGTTAAACAGGGAGTACCACAGGGCGGTGTCTTATCCCCCTTATTGTTTAACTTCTACCTCTCTAAACTCTACACACTTCCACAAGGTGTGGAAGTTATATCTTATGCGGACGACTGTACCATTATGGCGACGGGCCAAAACGTTGATAAGCTATGTGATCGAGTGAACGGTTATCTCGGAGTAATACACAGCTTATTCACTGGACGTAACCTGAATCTATCACCAGCGAAGTCTTCAGCTACACATTTCACCACCTGGACGAAAGAGGTAAACTTGAACCTAGGCGTCGTAGTCGATGGAAATCAAATTCCAACTGTGAACCACCCAAAGATTTTGGGGGTCACCTTTGACAGCCTGTTTACTTCCTCAGCTCATGCAACTGCAATTACGCACAAATTGCGAAGTAGAAACAAGGTCCTCAAAGCGCTAGCCGGCAGCACTTGGGGAATGGACAAAGAAACCTTGTTGGCTGCCTATAAAACAATTGGCTGCTCAGTGGTCAATTATGCTGCTCCAGTGTGATCTTCATCGCTGAGTGATACCCAGTGGAGAAATTTTCAAAGTTGCCAAAATGCTGCACTAAGGACTGTAACGGGCTACATGCAAATAACCTCAGAACACCATCTACATGAGGAAACGAAGGTCCTCCCAGTCAAGGAACATGTCATGCTGACTAAACAGTTCCTCCTGGGATGTCACCGGAGGAGTCATCCTAACTTTAACATCACACAGTTGGATGCTCCACCGAGGCGTGTTAGGAAGGACCTTCGTGTATACGAAGAGAGCATACGAAGTTATGTTCAGGATCCCTTAGATCGGACTTCATATACAGCAGCTTTGAACGACATTCATAGAGACGCCATCAATAACGCGGTTTCAGGTTACCGCGGAAAACAAGAGTTGCTCTGGCACAACTGAGATCGGGATGGAGCAACATGCTCAACGCCTACTCAACAGCAAGTTCGTGTTATCATATGCGAACAAAAACTTTTATTCGATTAATTATTAATATATTTAAAGTAAGAAAATGTTTTATTTTTTGCCACATTTCCAATTCATGAGCTGTGTGACACGTTAATGGCCTGGGGAATTTGCAATAACTTTAAAAGTCTTCAATGTTTTATGTTTTGTATCTTTCTAAAATGCCTATTCTGTACACATTGCGATTCTGTTACAATAAAGTTCAAAATTTATTACTTAATGGCCAAGTTTGAGCAAAAAGTGGAAAAACCTTTATCTTGACCTTTATTTCTTCGGATTGAAAAAGTTATGTCTAAATCCAGCCAAAATGAAGATTATCTTTATCAGAAAAACTTAGGGCGAGTTTTCTTCATATAATAATCTAATCTTCATTCTTTGGTTAAACCTTGTTTAATTTATGTTTCGTGTTTCTCAGTAATCAGTAAGGTTACTTATTATCTTAGTTTAACTGTGTGTAATTGGCCAATTAAACTCAAGTTATAAGTGAGAAAACACAATTAATAAAAACAGTGATTTCTGAAGAACAAAAACTTAATATTTTAAATAAATTGCTATTTTCTGATTTATTTTGTTTTATTTATTTTTATTTTAAATGTTTATTTAAAATTTTTCCTTTTACAAAAGTATTATTTGCAAAAAAAACAGCTGTTCATTGTTAATGTTCTTGAGTGAAAAGTTAACAAAACTATAAAAGTTAATTGAATTTAAATCCAACACTGAAAAACACAATAATCGGTTAAATTCTCCTAAATTTGTTCCCAGTTTAATCTAACAGCAGGTTAAGCCTAGTTTAACTATTATATAAATCGGATCAGTAGTTTGTCCATGAAAGCGTAACAAACCGACATTCCCTTTCATATAATTATAGGATAAGATCGAATTAAGATATATTTTCCCACAGATCGACTTTTCCCACAGTCTGGAGGTGGATTATTATTTAATATAAGTAATATAAGATATATAAATATAGTAGGAACATAAATATATTTCTGTGAGCGTTTTAAGTGATAATAAATTAAAGGTTAAAAAGTAGAATACGTTAAATTATATGTCTAGGATTAACTGGACCTGTTAGTATCAAACCCGATACTTATGGCTGTTATGAATTATGTTTACCATTGCTGTCCCTAACAAAACGCACTGATTCTATCTAGTATGAAATAATACTTGTGGATTTGAAGTAGCATTATTGGATGTATGCGATTGTCAAGTATAGGAGTTAATGGTTCTCAAAACCTCACTGGAATTCTGTTCAGTAGAAAGAATTGATCTTTCAACTATGGAATTTTTGTTGATTACTGCAAATAAAACAGTTATTATTGATTGTACAATTTCTGTCTTTATATGTCCTCGAAAAGCAATTAGTACCTATAGCAGTTATAATCCTTCACAGTAGAAATTCTTTCAGATACTGAAAGATTATTAAATCGATGATAATTTCGCAAATAGAGAGACTGATTAGGGCATAAGATACATGAAGGTTTAGTAGTAGTAGAACAATTTCACTGCACTGAAGAGTCGACGTCAGTCAAGTGCGTACCTTTAAGATCTTGAAGACATTGCAATGTCTGAATTCTAAAAGAAAGTAATCGAAATCTTTCCATGTGGACAAAACTTTTTTGTTCTCAACACCCTGTTCCCACAAAATAACTGTAGGTCTAGGCAAACGTTGAGTACACATAAAAGTGATAATTGGGTCCCAATTATCAATAGGCACTTTATAAATAGAAAGATCCGTAAGGCAACTATTAATTCCGCATCGTAATGTTTTGAGTGCTGTTATTGATTCCTTGTCAAGGAAAGGAAGATATGTTTTAGTTGGTTATGTACCAACATACGAGGATTCTTATATGCTTCCTTTAAATCGCGCCAGGCTACCTCAAAACTTGCGTTAACAAGAGGATATTTAGAAACGATTTCTTTTGCTTCACCCTTGGTTTTTCGTATCAAATGACAAAGGCGTTCTATATTGCTAAGGCGTGAGCTATTAATAAAAATTGCGGTAAATAAATCCCAAGAAACATAGTCATCTCCGAAAGGATCGATATCACAAGGACGTAGAGTCAGACTATGCTCTTAATTACCGGACTTCGATTTACCGTTGAAGATTTAGTACTTTTCGATATCGATTTGAATTTATCTATTTTTTCATATATGGATCCTCCACATTGGACAGAAGCTGAGTAGGTGGTTTGATATCTGTAGAAACAACTTCAAAATCATAAGTTTCTAAAGTGTTAAGACATAAGGTATAAACCAAAGTATAACAAGTAGTCCGACTATTTGACAGCAGTACCTAACTCTAAGCATGTGTTAGTGAAAAAGTACCTAACTCTAAATATGTGTTAGTAACAAAAATGTATATGTATAGGTGCATTCTAAACACACAGAGTTTTATAAAAAATTACAATTTTAAATTTGTTTGAATTTTAAATCTGTTTATAAAATAAAATTTAACAGCAACAAAAATAAAATGTCAATAAATTAACAAAAAAAAAATTTCCACTTCATGAAAATTAAACAAAATTTTAAATTAAAAGTGCTTTAAAACTATTTTAAAAAATTACAGTTTTTTGTGGATAACTTCAATTTTGCATACGATCCTTAAAGTGGCCAAAAAGGTAAGTTAAACATTTGAGTGTTTTGACAAGTTTTAATTTCTTACAAGAGAGTCGAATTCACACGGCACTCGTAGATGTGAGAAAGTAATATCCTATATGTGAACCGTATGAATTTCTTCGCCAAAATTACTAAACATATCCCTCCCTAGTATGTTTAGTGATGAAACCGATATGTTTTAATATTTTAAAAGTATATTAAAATAAACATATCACATTACTATTTGACTACAAAATTTATTAAAACAAACGTGATAATAGTCAAATTGACCGAGCGTAGGGTGACTAATATTAAGAAGAAACAACCGTTTATGCATTTTATTGTTTTATTTTACAGATCTAAATTTGTAAACAAATAAAGCACAAAAGAAAATGTTAAATCCTCTGATTTTTGTAATAAAATTTACTTTAGTTTATTGTCCGTAGGATCAAAAAGAAATTTAAAAATTTCAAGTATAAATTAAAGTTTGAATAAAACACAAATTCACAGAAGAAATGTGTATGTATGTTCGCGGAACAAAACAACGAACTTTACCACTTGCTCACAATTGAAATATATTTACGTACCTTATTATAGGAATGGAGTTGAAGGTGCCAAAAAAGATCCGGTACTGATATCAAGATCCAAAAAATCTGGATAGCTAGGACCAAATGTTTAGCTCCAACAAGATTCCCAAGATTTTATATAAAATAAAACAAAGAATATTAAATTTTTATTGAGGACGAATTTATCTCTTTATAATAATAATGTCAAACGAAACAAGCATAAATTTGGTGGCAAACAATATTTAAGCACCGTAAACCGCTAACGGTTTACTCGTTAGAATCTTCCAAAAAAGTTGAAAGTTTATAGGATTCTAACGTTTTTATAAATAGTACTTCAAAAAGTTATTTAAATCAATTTAAATTTAAACAATTAGTTCTATTGTCCATAAATCCATTGGGCTAAGTAGGGTGGGCTTTACAGTTGAATATGTGGTGGGAATCATGGGGACACTGTCCACATGCTGGGTATATATTGGAGACGGTACAGTCTATGCGGTACCAGTAGGCGTTAAGCCTGTTGCTCCATCACGATCTCAGTTATACCAGACCAACTCCTGTTTTCCGCGGCAGGATCTTCTCTATTTCTGCTATGGGCGACCTCATGAATGTCGTTCAAAGCTGCTGTATACAAATACCGATGTATGGGATCCTGCACATACCTTCGTATGCTCTCCTCGTGTAGGTGGTGCTCTGAGGTTATTTGCATGCAGCCCGTTACAGTCCGTAGAGCAGAATTTTGGCAGCTTTGAATATTTTTCTACTCGGTATCACTCAGCGAAGGAGATCTCACTGGAGAAATATGCAAACTATTATTTCCAATTTAAAGCAAAATATGCAATTTATGCATTTATAACAAAATATGCAACAAAAAATCGATGCCATTTTGTAGCAAATTTTTGATTCGAAAAGAAAACTAGCTAAAAGTTATTTTAAGTTACTGACTAAAAACATGCATTTGCCCTGATTATAAGATATATTTTAAACAATATATATTTTGTAAGCAATCTTGTCATGATGTGAGTTCCACCTGAGCTTATGGGACAATTATGGCATTTTATTCTCGGTAGTCGAGTTGGAAGTAGTGTACAACTGAAGGTTACTCAACATTGTCGAGGTAGTGGATGCCGCTGGATTCATGGTATAGATGATAGATAGACCATAGTGTGCTGTTGGTAAATAAGGGCCTTACTTTTTGAGGTTCTCCAATACTAAAACCCAGTTGTACTAGATAAATTATTCGCGTATACTAATATGCCTTACCAGAAGTTTGTAAGACGACTATAAAAACTTTTACGTATACAAACTACAATGCAATGCAGAATGGCTCAAAAATTTGCAAATTTCTTTTCTTTTTTGTTCCCTTATTATTTTAAAAATTAGAAACAAAAATTGGACTAATAAATATTGTCTAAAAAATACAAAAATCGGTCTATGAATACTGAATTCTGCTGATACCGTAAAAATACATATATACATGTATACTCACATATGTATGTACATTAGACCGACTCACGAAAACGTGTTTTCGTTAATGTTATGATTGTTATGATAATTGCTAAAATATTTTAAGTCTAGCGATGACCATTTGTGAGCTGGACCAAATTAAAAAACAGTTCTTTTTTTATAAAAAATTATATCGTTTGAATTGGGATTAAAAAGCTGCGTCCAATGATGTATTAATCATAAATAACCGTCTGCACATAATTGTCATATTCCAAAATATTTAAAATTTTTAGGGATTTCACTAATACAAATTTTGCACACCACTAGACTTGGCTTAAACACCTTTTAAATGAAACTCTATATTGCATATTTGGTTTAAGAAATACTGTAAAATTAAAAAAATAACTTAAAATGGACTTTTTAAGCGGTTCAGACTACAAATATTTTTGGAACCATTTTGAAATATATCAAAGGTTATTCGAAGCTTAGTAAAATATTGAATTTAACATAAAAATCGTGTCCTCAATACGACATTTTTTTGAAAACTGTCCAGCTCACCAATGGACAAAACTTTACCGAAAATATTTTGGGTAACATTATATTACATTACAGCAAATATTTTGGGGGGTAACTCAAACACCATTTTTTGTGAGTCTGTTTAATGTACATACATACTTACACGAAAATTATAAATATGAGTATGCATTGATATAGTTTATACAAAAATGAAATTTTATTTGTGTTCTATGTGCTACATAAAAAAAATAAATAAAAATATAATGTTTAAGTAAAATTACTAATTTATTTACATACATATAAATAAAACATTAATCAGTTAAACCTTAAACTTACCAATGCAAAAGGAATCTGGTAAACAAGAACGTACCGTTTGTGTTAAAATAGACAGCAAAGTCTTTTTTCTTAAAAGCAGTGTTAAGCATTATACACAATGTGTTTCGTTTTCATATTTATTAGGGATTCATGTCATATATATACACTGTTTTATTATTTTTATAGTTTTAACAAAACTTTTGTAAATATGTTTACCAGTCCTTTATCTAAAAAATATGTTTTAAAGAACCCAATAACCGGAGTGCACTTATAAGGTGAAGTCAATTCTACAAAAGCAACCAAATTAGATGCTTATGTCAAAAAATTTAAATGTTGCCACCATGTTTTTTATATACCCACAAGTTCTCCACTTTAAATATACAGTCAAACTCGTTTATTACGAACTCCGCAGTACAAGTTTTTGTATTTTCAAAACTAAAGTGGCATTTTCAGAAATGTTAAGAATATGATTTATAAAAAACACAATTGATTTTATTTGTGTTTTTTACGATTTCCACACATAATTTTGAAGTACGTTATAAAAAAAGGAAAATGGTATAAAATTGTTCGAGATAACCGAGTTCCTTAGTGTCAACGGCGAATTCAGAATACCAAGCGAATTCGTTATATATTTTTTATATGTAGCAAGGCAAATTCTGATAAGGTGGTGGCAGTTCTGCAACAACAACTTTTCCCATAATGTTAAAAATCATAAGTACGGCGAATTAATTTGATGAAAAATTCTGAAATTTTACATTAAAAAATGAAGATAAAGATATCAAGATTTGCGAGGAAAATATATTCTGAATTGAATAATGTTTGTTTCAAACAAAAAATTGTATTTAAGTAAATGCCTGAAGTTAAGTAAAACTTAATTTTTTGTGAAAAATAAACATAAAAAAGTACATATTCATGAAAATATTATATTACGAATGAATGAATATTTTTTGCGAATGGATAATTCTACTCCGGCGGAGTAATTTTCAATATTTGGCCATAACGCAGCAGCCGCCGGCCGGGAAAATACCTCATATGGGTTTTGTTATAAAAGGCGTTGCGGAACAGACTTATTTTACTAAATCTCTTTATCTACATAGTGTATATATAAAACAATATTGTTTAATTTGTTAAACAATTTTTTACATAAATAATTCAAAATATTAAAAAAGTTTTTCTCTGTTTAACGGAAATTTTTTAATATAAATTGTAAATAATAACAAACTTTGACAGCTACGTAAACCTGTTGAGGCGTCAAGAGTTTTGCGCCAAACGAGTTACAAACTATAGCGTATAACATGGCGAATTCATACAAAATGGTGTTTAAGGCGAATTCATACAAAATGGTGGCAGTTCCGCAACAACAACATTTTACATGAATTTTGTTTTTGCATTTGGCATACTTAAATGTCAAGGTATATTAATTTTATAAAGTAGTGTCATCGGCGAATTCAGAATACCAAGCGAATTTGTTATTGGCTATCAGGGAAAAATTTTAAAAACAGCTGATAAATAAATCGAAACGAATTTCTATTAAACAAAAAATGTTTATAAATTTGAATCTGTTTATATTTTTTCTGGAGTTAAAAAATTTAAAGCTTAAAAATACAAAAATATACCCTAATTAGAGAATTTCACTTTAATTACAAATTTTATTTATACACATTGAAACTAGTTTGACAAAATGAAAACAAAGTTTGACATTTACAAAATGTAAACAAATGTTGACAGTAATTATACATCACGGTGAAAAATGAACATAGTAGCAAGGAACGATCGGCTATTCTGATAACACTACCTTATATTTAATTTAAATGTCAAAAAACTTAAGAACGGCGAATTTATTTTATGATTTTTTTTATTTTTTATATATTATACTAACAAATAATGATAAAGTTATAAAAATTTGTGATAAAAATATATTCTGAGTTGAATAAAGCAGCCGTAGCCGGCGTTGTTTATGAATATAAAAGTGTTCCGGAAAATATTCTTTTTAGTTAATCACTTTGTATACGAGAAGTTAATATAAAATATAAAACAATATTGTTTAATATGTTAACATTTGATAGAAAAATAATTTTCTTCTTAAAAAAATGTTTGTATGCATACCAATTATATCATTATTTAAATAAAATGATATTTGTTTACGAGATGCTTGGTATTTATAGATTTTTTACTTGAGTAATTCAAAATATAAAAATGTAAAGAATAACAATATTTGACAGCTACGTAAACCAGGCGAATTAAGAAAATAATTATCAGCTGATTGAATAACACCACCAAGGCGAATTCATACAAGAAAACAAGAAAAAAATATTTTTCTATTAAATGTTAACATATTTAACCATTTTGTTTTATATTTTATATTTACTTTATGTATATAACGCGATTAACTACAAACAATATTTTCCGGAACACTTTATATTAAGAATTCACCCAGACAGTGGCAGCTTGTTTTTACGTTATGACTTAATTCAGAAATCTATTAAATGTTAACAAATTAAATAATATTGTTTTATATACACCATGTAAACTAAGAGATTAACAAAAAGTCTCTTCCGGAAATTTTTATTAAACATAACTCGTATGAGGTATTTACCCGGGCGGCTGCTACTCTATGAATCATTATCGAAAATTACTCCGCCAGAGTACAATTATTCATTCGCAACAAAGATTCATATGCGTAATATTATTTGTTCATGAATATATACCCTTTTATGTTTATTTTTCACAAAAAATTAAGTTTTACTTGACTTCAGGCACTAACATAAATTTTGCAAATTAATCTGCCGAAACAGAGTTTTTCGTTTGCAACAAACATACATAAATCAATTCAGAATATATTTTTATCACAAATTTGTATATCTTTATATTTATTTTTTTAATAAAATACAAAAATATTATTGATTGAATATTCTTCAGGCTCGAGTTCGAGTCCCACTTGGGGATAAGTTATTTTCCAAATTGTAATGATATTCTTAATTATAAGAATACAGTAGTTTTCCGATTTAACGACCATTCAATTCTACGAACATCGCATTTAACGAACAAGCTAATTTTTCCTATTGACTACCTTAAATAACGAACAAAACTTGTTTTTTGTACTCTGTTTAACGAACTAATATAAATATTATTATTTAAATTAAGATAAAATGACATTTATCAAAAATAACAAATAACCTAAGTTGCAGCAAGCGGTGCTTTTATACCCAAAACTGTAACTCATTCTGGGTTCTTATTAAATTTTAGTTCGATGTAGCTATGTCCGTCCGTCCTTCAGATAATGACTTTAACGCGGCGTACTCGTATTGTTAAGCGAGTATTGAGCGTCTCTAACAAATTTTATGGGATGTCGGTCCATAATTGAACTTACCTTCCATATCAGGCCCCCTTAAGAAAATTACATCAACGCTCATTACTCGCTTAAAAATACGAGTATAGAGATGAACTTCGAGAAATAACTTTAAAGCTCATGACAGAATTAAAAATACAGCGATTAAATTCGACACAAATATGGTTTGAAGGTAGGTATATAAGATTCGGAATTTTGTGTTTTGTGCTATTTTTATTAAAAAAGAATTAATTTTTATAAAATACATTTAAAAAATATTTTATGTACCTATTTTTAATTATTTTCCTACCAAAAACCCACGTTTTACTTAGTACTGCATATAACAAACTTTTCAATTTTACGAACAGGCCTGACAACATATGGGTTCGTTAAATCGGTATGGGCATGCCCGACAATATAATACACTACACAATGAGTATATTTTTAAAATTTTTATAAAGAAACTTTTATGTTGAATTTTACCTTAATTCCCAAGTATTAAAGCAATTTATGGATAAAAAAATTAAAATTTCTAATGAGGCTTTTATAGGTAAATTTGGAAAAAGGATATATTTTTAAATAACAGTTAGTTTTGTTGAGTTTCATTGCGATACAAATGGTTACAAGCAAAGAATAAATAAGAAGTGAAACGCTGTCAAAAAGTACCTAAGTCTACTGTCAGTCGGTACCTAACTCTAAGAATGTATTAGTAGAATTCTCAAGCCAACATAGGGTCAAAAAATCGGATTTAAAAATTTTACAAAAAATTATTTCATTTGAATTCATATTTTAGAAGATTTCTTTAAATATTTTGCAACATAATTTATCTATAAACATTATATATGAACGTATCTTTGCTTTTTAATCTGCAATATTGAAATAATAATTAAGTTAGTTGAATTTTCTTTTTCTTGTACCATACGAAAATTTACAACATTGTTCTTTTTTCGTTTTAATTTCAACAACAAAAATTAAATGTCAAAAAAATAAAAAATATTTTTTTTCGTTTGTAAAAAATTAAATCTTTTCGGGCTATTAAATATATTTAAAGTGTGCAAAAACATAATAAAATATAAAGTTAAGTGATAAAAAATATTTCAAGTTCTATAAGCCACGAATTTTCGTGACAAAGTTTGAAGTTTGGAGAGAGAGTAAGTTTCTTACATATGTGTTGGAGTTACACAGAACTCGTCTGTGAGAAGAGCGTAACGTTGTTGTTGTAAAAAAATGACAGCGTTTCACTTCTTAGTGTTCAGTGGTTACAAGTCAATTTTAGACGTTTAAGACATTTTTTTGAAGGGGGGTTTGTATGGGGGCTAGGGTCAAATAAGGGCCGATCATTACGAAAATCTGCAGTATCATTTATGCATACAGTGACTCTCATAAGTATTCGAATTAAGGTAAACCATAAAAGAAACCAAATTTAATAATATATTTTGTATGCAAAAAAATAAATTAGTTTGTTATATTGTCTAGACAGTCCTTAGGTTTGATATCACGCTTTTTAAAACTTGAAAAATTTACATTTACTTAAATTAAATTAGCTTTTTTTTAAAAAAAAAGTCCACGGAATTGGCTCACAAAAGTATACGAATTTTTCCTGTATTTCATATTTGATCATATTATACGAAACACTAATTTTAGAATCGAATGGTTTTTATGCTTTAAATTGTTTTAAGGGGTTACTATAAACCGAAATGATATATTTTTAACCCATTTGGTCCACAATTTTTTTTTTATGTAATATAAAATTAAAATTGCGTTTTTTGGCAAAAGTTTTTGTATTTTCTCTTCTTTTCCAGAAATAAAACCAAAATTTGATATTGGCATTTAATAGACTCCTTGGAGTATCTAAAAATAGCATTTTTTGTTACAAGAATCTGTATTTAAAATATCCAAGACATATTATTGATATCATTATTTTGTCGCTAATTCAATATATTGGAACTTAAGTCCATTTTCATAATACAAGGGTCAAAAATTTTCGGGGAAAGTTTTCTTGTATATATTCTTTTATATATCAGTTTTTATATATTTTAAGTTTTCAATGTTTTGTGGAAGTGTACAACTTCAAAGCATGCCTCGAAGAAACAACATTCGATATGGTAGTAGGTATCATTATTTTTATATACCAATGACGTCCACTATATCATTATGGCCACTATATCATTATGGCTTACTCAAAAATATCGATATCAGTTTAAATATTGATTACTATGATCAAATTAAACCCAAAATTTTGTACTTACAGTGTTATTGTAATGGGCAACATAAGCGTGAAAGTTTCGAATAGTAACAACTGAAATCTACTGTATAGGATGACGTTTTGTAAAGGCATGTTTTGGAATTGTATACTGATATAATGTATTGAAAATTTAAAATATATTAGTGCTAACATGTACATGAACTTTGTAGCCAACTTTGTCAGAAAATATCGACCCTAGTGGTACGAAAAGGGACTTAAGTAAGATACATACAATTCAATTAGAAACTGAAGAACGACACCAAAAATACTTCTTGGAACTTTTAAGTACAGATCCTTATAACAAAAATTATTATTTTTATACCCTACACCACTTTAGTGGGGAGGGTATATTGGGTTTGTGCTGATATATATAATATTCGTCCTATACCCACCTTAAAGTATACCATCGGATTAGAATAATTTTCTGGGTCGATTAAGCTATGTCCGTCCGTCCGTCTGGCAGGCTGGCTGGCTGTCCATGTAAACCTTGTGCGCAAGATAATTGGATGAAATTTGGCACACACGCTTCTTTTGGCCCAAGGACGAAGCCAATTGAAAATGGTTAAAATCAGTCCATTATTTCGACTAGACCCCATACAACCGTACCCCCCCAAATAGGGCCTTTTGGCTTATAATTAATTTAAATGATATATTATGTTAACAAAAGTCGACAAAACTTAGTTTAATAGAATTTTAAATGACATTACCGATTTTTGTAATGATCGGGCTTAATTTGACCCTATCCCCCATACAAACTCCCCTTCAGAAAATGACCTAAAGTCAAAATTCACTTACAAACACTAATAACACTTTTAAATTCTACATAAATAATATTGAAGAAGACTTAACTCCCCCTCTCCCTAACATTTTTAAGGATAGGGCCATATTTTGCCCTACTCTCCTTTAAGCCCTCTTGAAAAAAATCTCTTTTTTTGCCAAAAAAAGTAAAAATATTCCGAAATAAAGTAAAAAAAACAAACCAAATGCTTTATTTTTTTAATAATCCCCATTTTTAACATAAATACTGACTGGTGTAGGGTATCATACGGACGGCTACGCCCGACTATACATTCATACTTGTTATATACCTCAATTGGTGTATTAAATTTTCATATTAAAGTTTGGTTTTATTTCTGAAAAAAAGGAAAAAAATTGCAAATATGGTCAAAAATCGCTATTTTAATGATATTACATGAGAAGATGGTACAAATACTCCAAAATTGTGGAACAAATTGTCCAAAAATATACAATTTTGGTTGATAGTAACCCCTTAACACAATTTTAAGCAAAAAACCACTCGTTTATTATTAATATTTATAAAAATACAGGAAAAATTCGAATACTTTTGCGAGGCAATTTTATGGACTTTAAAAAAAAATTTAAACCAATAGTCGTGTAGGGTATAAATATCATTACAATTTGGAAAATAACTTATCCCCCAGTGGGACTCGAACTCGAGCCTGAAGAATATTCAATTAATAATATTTATATCACAGTTCGAAGAAATCAGTAATCTCAATATATAAAATACACACTGGGCACAGTGAATATATGTACATGTTTAATCCAATGCTGGTGATTCACGACTGAATAAGATCAACAGAAATAAACAAAACATACAAAAACAAAAAGTGTTGCTTAATTGCTAACTTGACAGTTGGCTAAAGCAGCGATAAAGAGTAATGATAGATAAGAATACAACACTGAAAAAGCACTACTAGAGTGCTCCAAAAAAACTAAGTTTCGAATTTTGAACGCCCCCCCCCCCAAAATTGTTCTACGGGTTATAAAAATAAGTCGTGCAAAAAATTAGGTCAATAGGACTGCGTTAACTGGTGCCGCAACGGCTCTGAAGTTTTAAGATGCATTTACAAGGGGAAAATATGCATTTTTTTAGTTTTCACAAAAGTTTTGTCATTAAACAATTTGTTTTGCATTTTATTGTCAAAGAATCGTAATGTACACAGAATTAGCGTTACAAAAAGATAAAAAACACAAAAATTGGTTGAAAAATGTAAAAGTTATTAAAAATTCCCCAGGCCATTATCGTGTCTCAGAGCACTTGAATTCGAAATGTGATAAAAAAATAAACATATTTTTGAAAATATTCTAATAAAACAATTGTATTACTTAAAATATATTTGTAGTTACTTGAATATGAGTTTTTGTCCTTTTATAATAACGTAAACCTGTTCTCAGCTATTATCGAAAAATTTTGATATTTTTAACGGTCGTTTCGAAATTCAAATTTTAGTTTTTTTGATACTTTGTTAAACAAATTTCAATATTTTTGGGAGAACTCATAGGGATTTATGGACAACAGATTAGGGAATAAAACAGTAAAAAAAAATTAGGTCAATACCTCTTATAGTTTGCCCGTACCTGCAATTTGAATTCAGCGGATTTCGAGAAAACCCCATTTTTATGTAAAATTTTGCAAAATTAGCATTTTTATTATATTGTTGTGTATTTTAAATGGAACCTTTTGTAAATTTATTAGTCCACATATTTCTAAATAAAAATCAAGAGTTTCATGCAATTTGGACGCCATTAACTCACAAACTTTAAAGGTCAAAGGTCAAATTTTGTAATATTTGCAATTTTTGATGGAAACTAGTCGAAATTGTTTTTATTTTTAGGTAGATTATCATAAAACTTAAGAAATTTATTTATTAACAACCGATATTTACAATAATAGTGAAAAAAATAAATTAACCCTTAAACAGCCTTGGGGTCAAAATGACCCCGATGTTTTAAAAACATGCCAATTTGGACATATTTCAATAAAACCCGTTTGCAATCCCATTAATTCAGCTTAAAAAATTTAGGCATTAAACCTTTTTGAATATGGTGTCAATTTGAACCAAAGTATTTTTTCAGTAATACTTTTTGTAATCGATTTAAATTTGGTATTAAAAACTAAGATATCATAATTTATATTTGTGATATAATTTTCCAGTTTTATTTTTATTTTAAAATATTTAATGCAAATAATATTTAAATACATTTTTCGCTGAACCTTTCAAAATGGGTTAATACCCAATTGTTTTTTTTTATCAATTTGCTGAATTAATGGGATTGCAAACGGGTTTTATTGAAATATGTCCAAATTGGCATGTTTTTAAAACATCGGGGTCATTTTGACCCCAATGCCGTTTAAGGGTTAATTTATTTTTTCACTATTATTGTAAATATCGGTTGTTAATAAATAAATTTCTAAAGTTTTATGATAATCTACCTAAAAATAAAAACAATTTCGACTAGTTTCCATCAAAAATTGCAAATATTACAAAATTTGACCTTTGACCTTTAAAGTTTGTGGGTTAATGGCGTCCAAATTGCATGAAACTCTTGATTTTTATTTAGAAATATGTGGACTAATAAATTTACAAAAGGTTCCATTAAAAATACACAACAATATAATAAAAAGGCTAATTTTGCAAAATATTACATAAAAATGGGGTTTTCTCGAAATCCGCTGAATTCAAATTGCAGGTACGGGCAAACTATAAGAGGTATTGACCTAATTTTTTTACTGTTTTATTCCCTAATCTGTTGTCCATAAATCCCTATGAGTTCTCCCAAAAATATTGAAATTTGTTTAACAAAGTATCAAAAAAACTAAAATTTGAATTTTGAAACGACCGTTAAAAATATCAAAATATTTCGACCATAGCTGAGAACAGGTTTACGTTATTATATAAGGACAAAAACTCATATTCAAGTAACTACAGATATATTTTAAGTAATACAATTGTTTTATTAGAATATTTTTAAAAATATGTTTATTTTTTTATCACATTTCGAATTCAAGTGCTCTGAGACACGATAATGGCCTGGGGAATTTTTAATAACTTTTACATTTTTCAACCAATTTTTGTGTTTTTTATCTTTTTGTAACGCTAATTCTGTGTACATTACGATTCTTTGACAATAAAATGCAAAACAAATTGTTTAATGACAAAACTTTTGTGAAAACTGAAAAAATGCATATTTTCCCCTTATGAATCTATTTGGTATTTAATGTTTTAAAGATTGAGAACTCAAAAATATACCGTAATCACACAATTTCACTTTAAGGAAATGATATTTCCTTCTCTTTATCTCTCACGCAAAATCAAAAACTTTTCAACTTTTTTCCGACTATTTTTTGACTTTTTTCGAGTTTTTCCGAGTAAGTGGAAAAAAGTCAACAACTTTAAAGTTTTTGACTTTTTTCCACTTTTTTTAAATTTCCGACTACATTTGACTTGTTTCTACAATTTTCAAGTTTTCGACTTTTTTCGACTTTTTTCACAGACGATAGTCGAGTTATCGACCTTTTTGGAACAAAATAATCGACTTCGACTTTTCGACAAAAAGTCGATTATTCGAAAGTCGATTTATAGAACCCTACTAATTAGTGTACTTTGACAGTTGTGTTCAAGGCGAATTCAGATAACGTGGTGTTATTCAATCAGCTCTGACTCTGATGTCAGTTTTGTTATTGTTTACATTTTTATATTTAAAAATTTCTGTTAAAATAGAGAAAAACTTCGTTAGTATTTTGAATAATTAATGTAAAAAATCTTAATATACCAAGGTTTTCTAAACAAATATTTTTCTTATATAAATAATGAATAATTGGAACGCATGGAAAAATTTAATATAATATTTTATTCTATTAAATGTTAACAAATTAAACAATATTTACACTTAGTATTTAACTCGATTAACCGAAAAAAAATTCTGTTTCGGAACATTTAAAAAAAAGAACCTACGGCGGCAGCGAGTAGAATTTTTCATTTATAACATACAATTGTTGTAAAAGACATACAATTGTTGTAGATATCTCAGAATTGTAATATAAAATATCCGATATAATTCGGTAGTTCAGGTACATCATTCATCAGGGAGTTTTCGTGGGAGGCCAATTTACAGATGGGTTGGACTTCAGAGGTGTTATATATGTAAGTATTTGAGCACTTCCTAGTATGACTTACATAATGTTTGTTGATACACTACCGCAGAATCTTCCCTTCAAATATTTCAAATTCTTTGGTTTGAAGAATAATATTTAGATCTGATTCTTGCTGTTGAGGTTGAGAGTTGCAAGGAATATAAATTGAACAAAAGTAAATATTTCTTATGTGTGTGTTGTATGTAGAATTTATTTGTATAAATGAAGTATTTATACTAACATTAGTTATTATGATGTATCGTGTTTAGCAGTCGAGTTATAAGTGACTTTTTATTAATTTATTTTAAGTTTACGTTCGCTTAAGAACTCGATTAACAGATGATATAACTTGCATCATATGCTGAGGGTTTTGTAAGGTAAATCACACCTAGATGGCGCAATACCACAACTGCCTTCTGAGCTTTATTAATACTATAACATAAGTAATAACAATAGTTAAGTAATTCATTAAATTTTGATCTTACGTATTAAAAATGTAAATATAACTTATTGTAATTATGTTTTTTTTACTGTTACATACATATATACGACAAACACTCTCTTTATGCCTCGGAGTAACGTTCTGCTCTCCGCTAACCTCCCCAGAACCTGGTTCTGGTTTATCAGAATATCAGTGGAAGATTTCGACCATTTAAATTCTATATCTTTTCTTAAAAGTTCATAAAGAGGTGACATGTTATTGGCAAAATTATAAATAAATTTTGAATAATAATTCAACATCCCCACAATCCTCTGATACATTTTTAGGGACTGGCGCATCCAGTACTGATAAAATACGATCATACTTAAACCGAAACGGTCAATGTTGAAGCCTAAATGTGATACTTTATCATTGAAAAATGCACATTTGTCACTATTAATTCCAAAAACAACTGATAATAGTTTACTTAATACCAACTCAAGAGTTTTAACATGGTCCTCAAAATTACGAACGGTGATGATAATATCATCCAAATAGTTAACTACGTTAACTACCCATATGACAAGCGAGTCATTTTGAATATACCAAATGAGGATCTTCATTTAAAGTCAATTGATTATAAGCGTTTGAAAGATATAATTTCATGAAAAGCTCTACAACTCGTCAATCGACGGAAGATCTTCTAAATACTTGTTAATGAGAGACTTATAGTCCCCACAAATATCCCCCCGGGGGCATGTTACCTTGGCGAAGACCTCCGCCTTGGTGTTATTGCATTCCCGGGGTATAAAGAGGGCCCAATACCTCCAATCTGACCGGGATTGAAAAATTGGTGTTTTCAGTCTACTGCTTGGCTTAGTCCTTGCATAGATTGCCAGAGGTCTGACCAGAGCACCGCACAATCTGGTACTACGGGTGGCCAGTTGCCCGCAGGACTATGTCCTGGCTGGTCAGTTGGTTGAGGTTCCTTCGGGATCCACGTAGTGGCTGTTGGTTGAACCCAAATTCGCGGGAAGAGAATAAGTGGCGGTTAAAAGACTGATGCATGATAATAGTCAATATTTCGGGATAAGGTTCGGTGCTGTTGCCGAAATCAACAGATACCCCACAGAGGAGTGACTGTGGGACTAAGCGTTGGAAATGAGTTGGTGTCAATTGTATATGATATAGAATGAATGTAGAGGTATACGGGCCTTACCCCACCCGTATACCTAAATGAATGTGTCGTATGTTTTTCTCTATGAATGTGTCGAATGAATGAGATGTGTGCTGGGTTGAATGATTATGAATGAAAGTTATCATATACAAGAGATACCGATTAAGTTTCCTTCCTTGTCCAGATATGTTTCAGAGTTTACTCTGTTCATATTCGACTTGCCACAGCGTGTCACTGTGAGTAAGAACAATGTCTACGGCATATTGATGGATCGTGCTTCGGTCCACCGGTTACGTCTCTAGGTGCTGTTGCCGACTCAACAGAGCCATAGTAGTGTGGTTGTCTTACAACGTGACTACTTTGGCAAGAGATTAGATAGCTCGAGTACTCCAGCAAAGTACTTGCGCATGGTACCGGTCATATCCAATGTGCAAAAATTGCCACCTGCGTCTTCATTGAAGACAAAGGGGCGATGGTAGACCGTTCACAAGTCTACCCAGTGGATGAAAAAGACCACCGTGAGATAGGCCGACACGGCAGGTGCTCACGTTAAACTATCGACAGTCAGTCCCCACAAATACTGATCTGACCATTTGGTTTAATAATGGGTACCAGAGGTGTACCCATTATCTAGATGTACCAATATTACATGAATTATCTACGTGTACCAATACACCTTTTTTCAACTAAGCCTTGTATTACATCCGTAGTCGTATTAAAAAATTATCATGCACGGACTTCAATTTCATTAAGTAAAAATAGTTTTCTTTATTTGAAAGCAATTATATGAAGTAAAAATTCAGTTAGGCAGACAATTCAAAAACTAAAACAAAACCAAATAAGTTCTAATAATAATAATAATTAAAATTTAAAATACAAGTGTTGTCAATATTGCATATATAACATTTCCCCCCATGGGGAGAACAAAACTCTAGGCATGCGGACTCTGCTTGAACGGCGCAAGGTACAGTCTTGCTGTGGGGCCCTTATATTTGGTGTAGATGCCGACCGGACTGAGACCTCTCCATCAGTTGTTGACGGTGTAAAAATAAAGCCTTTAAATCCAGATGCTGCCGATAAAGTACCAAAATATTCACTTTGCTCGGTGCTCGATCCGTTCAGTGGTGTATCATCTCCTTCCGAACGTTGATGAGTTTCAGGTTTGTTGTGTAGATGTCCTTTCTTAGTATAGCTGGCTACATTATAATCTGTGTGTTCCTCCGGAAGTATCTTAGATTTTTTAGTCCTGGTGCACCTTTATCACCTCTACTACGAATTAGATCGACGTCACGTTTGTAGTATTTTCCTTGGAAAAGTATTTCGTAGTGTATGTCATTCAGCCGTTTGTTAAGTTTTCCTTTTAGCCACTTGCATAATCGAGGGTTTCTAGATAGGAAGTCTACCAAATCATCTTTATCGAACTGTCTATATTCATTGGGATGACAAGGAGCCGTATACTTATGGTACTTAACACCCACGTTTGTCAAAAAATTATTGAATTCCTCTGAAGAAATATTGGTTCCGTTATCGGACACTACCATTAAAGGCACTCCCAAATGAGAACCATGTAGTTGTTCCAAAATAACCGGTCTGAACTTTGGAGGTATAACATTTCGATGTACAAGATTCAAACATCCAGCTGACAACTTATAGTTCACTTCTGGTGATTTATACCCATATCCAGCCAAACACTTAACGCTCTCTAATAATTTCAAAATTTTGCCTAGGTGGTCATCCTTTCTAGTTTCCTGAGCTATACGTACTACAGTTAAAGGAAATTGATTAATCTGCCTGATCACAAAATTGTCAAACTCATCGTATTCAGAATCTGTCAGAGTAGAGCTCACTTCATTACTCTATGAGAGTTTGCAGTACACATTTTTATGCATGACAGATAGTCAGCGTTAGCATTCTCCTTTGAACTTTTATGAACTACGTTGAAATCGAAATTGGAAAGAAAGTCTGTATAGTTTGCCATGCGGGATATACACAGCACCGGTAGAGATTTGCTCGGTTGCAGTATTTGAACTAGGGGCTTGTGATCCGTTAACAATTTCCAAAGCCTCTTTACCTATCTGTGAATATTTCTGTTCCGTTACGGTCATTGTACGACTTGCATATGCTATTGGTCGCTCTTGGTTGTCCTGTAAACGATGGGAAAGTACAGCACCCAGCCCTGTTTTGCTTGTATCCGTATGGCATTAACACTTGGGGCGAAATTAATATATTATTAATCCTCTCATAAGCCTCGTCCGCCCCCTTACACCATGAAAATTTACCACTCTTAATAATGTCCTGTAGTGGTCATTCCAGGGTTGATAAATTCGGTATGTAGTTAGAGTAATAGGATGCCTTACCTAAAAATAACTGCAAGTCATCTATAGTGCTGGGTTTTGCCGAATGTAAAATAGTATCTATATGTTTTTTTGGATTTATGTATACCCTGATCATCTATTTTATGGCCCAAAAACTCAATTGATGAAGCGGCAAAAACACATTTCGGCATATTCAACTTAAAGCTTAGTAGTCTTTCCAGCGTAATCTCCAAAGTTTTAAAAAGTTCATCTAAATTTTCAGCGTAAATTAGAATATCATCGAAAAAATTCAAAATATTTGGTATATTCTGTAAGACTGTCTCCATTTCACGTTGCCATATCGCTGGTATATTTTTCGAGATATATACGGCACGCGTTAGACGTATCAAGCCACGTGTTGGAGTGTTGAGAGTTAGGACATGAGCAAACTCCTCGTCCACGACCAAATGACTATAAGCATCTGTCACATCTAAATGCGCGAACACGGCGGCGCCTTTCATTTTATTAAAAATATCCTGAGTTTTCGGAATGGGGTGCTCGTCTATCACCATTTGCGGGTTAATAGTTGGCTTGTAATTCCCAGTAATTCTTATACCTCCGTTCTTCTTAATAACAATGTGTGTTGTGGAAGACCACTCCGAGAAATCCACTTTCTTGTAAAAACTGGCAGAAATTTTCGCATCTATTTCCTTCGCATAAGCATCCCTTAACGCAAACGGGATTTCCTTAGGTCTGGCGAAAATCGGTTTAGCACCTGACTTAAGATGAACTTTGACAGCCGGACCTTTAAAAGTCCCAGCGATCTTATCAAATACAGAATCGTACCGTGATACCAATTGTTGTAACCGACGTTGTTGTTCAGTAGTCAAGATAGAAGTTCGAACCGAAATTGTATTCATATTCTGCTCAGTAGATGAAACCATGTTACGCTCACTAGAATCACTTGGAATATTCGTGTCGAATAGCTCAATGAAATTTATATCACAAGCAAAATTAGCAATCAACTCGCGCCCACATAACGTGTCAACATTGTTATTCAACGTATATAAATTCAATCTACGACTTGTCTTTCCAAAGCTTACGTTTACTATTGCCTTTCTAATATAATCCAATCATTAAGGGCATTAAATTTCCTAATGCACATGACACTGTACGGCGCACCTGTATCCAATTCCATATCGACATTTTTACCATTTATATTCACCGTGATATTCTCTTTTGCAACTGCGCAGTTCGTTCTCATAATGCCAACATGATTTATAAATTTTACCATTTCATCATCATCACCTGCAGATTCCGACACTTGCCTTACACACTTTGCCTATATGGCTTAATTTACCGCACGAAAAACATTAAACATTTTTAAATTTTCAATCCCGTCGTAGATGTTGACCACCACACCCGTAGCATTTGGGAGTTGTTGTTGTTCTTGTTCTGGCTTGATTCTCGTTCTTAGTTTTAACCGGAGTATACCCCAACAAACATGTGGGTTCTGTGGTATTACCGTCACCTGTGTTCACAACGTTCGTTGAGCGAATATGCAATTTCATACGCCTCTGAAAAATTTCCGGGTTTTCTAGTAATAATATCATGGCAAATCGACCGAGATTCTAGTCCAAATATCATTTGTTCGATTAACATTCTATCCAGAGATCAGCCAGCGATTCAATTATTGTACTTAATTGTTCTTGCTCCATCTCAATACAATCCCACTTCTGACACCACTATTACATCCGTATTCGTATTCAATAATTATAATGCACGTACTTCAATTTCATATCAAGTCTTTAGTTGAAAATAATTATATGAAGTAAAAGTTCAGTTAGGCAGAAAATTCAAAAACTAAAACAAAACCAAACAAGTTCTAATAATAATAACAATAAAAAAGGGAGAGGGTTGCCATTGACATTTAAAATACAAGTGTTGTCAATATTGTATATATAACACCTTGTAATTGTATTTCCATTTTTGAACGCCACACAAATGGAACCGGTTTAAGTTTATAAACAATAGGTTTAACATTTCCCATTAAATTTAACTTTATTGTGCCACCTAACTCTTGTTTGAAAACAATTTGAAACCGTTGTATATACTTAGTACACACTAATTTATGTCCGTTATTAAATTGACATTTGAGAGTGTAATATCAAACATCGACATGAAATCACGTCCTAAAATAGGTGTGTGTGATAATAAAACTTACATTTTAACTTGGCCACGAAATTTTACCATTGCTAAAAACACAGCAATAACATCGATGACATCTCCACCGTAAGCACACAATTTCTTACCGCATGGCTTTAATTTATGTTCATTAAAAAATTTATGAAAAGTTTCACTGGATATCAACGAACAAGCAGCCCAGTATCCAAAACAAAATCGAGCATTACTTTATTTACTTCAACTGATACTTGAAATGGAGCAGAACATTCATCCGTTACACTATAAAAAGAAAAAGCATTAACGTCATCAACATTATTCTTTTTATACCCTCCACCACCATCAGTAGTGATAGAGGGTATATATCAGAATGTTATTAAAAATCGGAAAAATCGGTGCATAATTTCATATACTTCCCATACAAATGTACATATTCCCGGAAAATGTGTTTATTGTTAATAACTTCCATTACAATATCGATATCTTCACAAAATTGTACAAATAAAAGTTTTATATCAATACAATTCATATTAAGGAAAAAAATTTTCCATGGGCCCACAATTGGTCATAGCTCCCATACAAGATCCCCTCCCGAAAATCACTTAAACGCTCAAAACTCATTACCTAATTAAGATATTTATACTAAATATGCTACAAATATAATTTTTATCTACATAAATGTTACCGTAAAATTGTCTTCCGATCGGTCCACAATTGGTCATAGCTCCTATACAAGGTCCCCTCCCGAAAATCACTTAAACGCTCATAACTCGCTACCTAATTAAATTATTTATACAAAATTATCACATTTATAGATAACTCATTATCTAGGATAGAATTGTTACTTTTATGCATAGAAAAGTCAATGTAAAATTTTGATCAATCCACAATTGGTCATAGCTCCCGAACAAGGTTCTCTTTAGAAAAACACTTTAATGCATAAACCTATTGTCAAACAATGATATCCATGCAAAATTTGGCACAAATATTACTTTTATATACAGAAAATTTACTTGAAATTTGTTTAACGATAATCCAGAATTGTTCGTTCATTTTCGAAAATTACGTAAATTAAAAAAAAAAACTTTTTTACTTCAGAAATGTTACTGTCAATTTCTTTATCCGATCGTTCCATCGAAAGCCATTTAGTATCTTATTTTATGTTCAGTATGCAAATTTTCCAAGCAAAATTTCTAAGATAAACCATCAATAACTTTATTAAACATTTCACTCACATGCAAATTATTAAATATCGCTAAATCATATTAAAAACATGAGAAAACTTATTTTCACAAATATTTCACCAAATAAAGAATTATTAATATAAAAGCAGCCGGTGGAAGGTATTTAAGATTCGGCACGGCCGAACATAGCACTCTAACTTGTTAAAAATATTTTTGTTATGAAACTCATTATTTGATACTTGAAGTACATTTATTTTGATAATATATTGAAAGAACTATGGTCTATATTGAGATCTGACTTTGTAAGAAGGCGCAAAAGCTCGGATTTGGCCTCAGACTTTGGCATATTTTTTGATTTAAACAATGTGCAGGATGTGTGGATTCGAACAAATGAGTTATAATCACACACAACTTGCTTAATTTAGAAACGGAATATTTATTATTCGTCTCGCTCGTTGAGAGTTGTGTAGTGTTTGATATAATTAGGCAAAAACATCTTAATGATAGCAAAACAATCTAGATCAGTTCGAACTTTTACGTAAAAACAGCCTTTATGCTTTGTAACCATAGTACAGCGCTACACAACACGATCGTAAACGAACTTCTTAACAAGGGCGTAAAAAATACAAAAATTTTATTCAGTTGCTTCAAAGCATTTAAATTTTTTTTAATTACAATTTATTACAAATTATGAAATTTATTACAAATTATGGAATACATATGAGTAAAAAAATTTTTAAATATTTTATAGCCATTGATTATTTGCATTTTGTCGATTAAAAGTAAACTTTAAATTATACTAATTGTATTTTATTTTTGTAACAATGCGTTTTGATTAAAATAACACAAATTTTATGAAATCACTCATAAGTTATCTCAAAACATTTCGAAACATATCATACATTATTCCGATTTGTTTTTCACTCTTAACTCTATTGTCTCTGTTTCTTTTATATTTGTTTGCTTTTACACATGTATTCTTCAACTGCTTTTAAAACTTCAACTGCTTTTTAAACTTCGGCCGCAATACAGACCGTATTCATAAAATAAACGAGTGACTTTTAAGTCATTTTTTACGCACTCGTGCAGATGACTAGTACATAGTACAACAATTGCTATACCCAGTTTGCTTCGCTACCCTAAAAGCAAAATAAAGAAAAACCCCACTTAATAATTTTGAAGATTCAAACTGTAATCGTTTTCCAGATTCCGGGTATTTATTAAGATTTAAATGTAATCGATGAAAATTTTAAAAAAAAACTTATAGTTTCTCAGATAAAAGAAATTCTGTATTTAATTCATATAGGAAGTGCCAATACCCCTTTGAAAGTCCGACCGTTATTCTCTAAATGTTCATATTAATGTCAAAGTTCTTCATGTAGAATTTGAAGATTCTAGCATTAATAGTTTTTCAGATATACGAATTTTTTTGATTAATTCATATTTTTTCTTCATTGAGCGCGAAACTAAGAACTACCCTCCCCCAATCTGATAGCGTCTGTTTACCTGTGGGACGGCTATCAGATGCTTTCCCAGACTACTCTCCCCTCACTGAGAGGGGTGGTCTGGGTTAGCTTGTCCGGCTGGTTCTATTAGAACTATACACTTAAATGTGTGTCTGTCTAAATCCACCAGCGTCTGTTCCCATATTGGGCGGCTGGTGGTCTGCGTCTGATTTCCCCTGTGGGGACGGCAGTTTAACCCTACCTGGCAGTAGGTTAAAAATGCAACTGTCTCTTTAGACAATCAATATGGAAAGTAAGAAGGAAGCATGTCCCGCGTACCCGGTCAGGGGCTTTATAATCTCCGGGAACCCTACTCCCACGGCGTCGGTAATGGGCTGTGAAGAGTCGAATGCGACCGTTACCCAGGCTAGTCAGGCGGCAATACCGGGTCAGGCTAGCTTGCGAGCTACCGGCAAAGCAGGAAGTCAGTTTGGCACACCCAGGCTGGCGGAATGTAAAAAACAAGCAGCTATCAGTAGTTGTTCTTTAAGTGGCGAGGCTTCCCTGGATTTCTCTGCAGGCTCCTCCAAAGCTGCTTTAGCCCAAACCGTTAATCCGGTTGAAAACCCTGTTTCGGGTCCTGTTGGAAAGGGGTCGGCTAAGTCGTCCCTTCCTGCAGGTTCCCAGGTGCCTTCTGTATCCCCTGGTTCAGTGATGGAATCCTCCTGTCCTGGGTCCGTACCACCCCCTGCCAAGTCCGGCAACCAAACAACAACGACTCGGCACAAAAAACCATCAAGGCGTTCCGCCTTGAGAATTATCGAGCTACTTGGATCTAAAACATCTGAGGAGCTCACCAAGGATCAGAATGATTCGCTCCTCCTCCTCCTGAAGTGAAAGCTGAAGCGGCGCCTAAACGGCAACGTTCAGAGGAGGAGGCCATGGCTACAAGCCAGCAATCCGGGACAAAACGTCCCAAACAATCGCAGAAGTCGATGACGCACTCTTTTAGTGCGGTTGCCAAAGACAGCCTCGTTCGGGCCGTCATCGACAGAAGTGATGTTGACGGATCCATATCCCAATCTAATTGGGATATGGTGAAGCAAAAACTTATGGGAGTGTTCTGGAAAGTTCTCAGAGAGAACCCAGGCACTCCTCCCCAATGCGATGATGCTGGATGATTCCAGGGTCACGTGAAACTCATGACTTGTGCAGACGAACGCTCAGCGTTGCTGCTCAAGTCTGCTGTTGCATTGCTGGTTGAGGTATGGGCTGGATCGAAGCTTGAAGTGGTGACTCCTGGAGATACCAGGAGATACCACGCAGGCCCAGATCTATTGCCAAAATACCATCTGAACCCTCCACCCCCGAAGAGATCTTGGAGATTCTCCAGTGCTGCAACCCTCAACTTCCAACCAAAGACTGGAAGGTGGTTAGGGTTTCAGTGGTTGATGGACCTTCAAGACACGTGATCGTGATCCTTAATAAGGAATCTTTGGAGCCACTGAGAGAGACAAAAGGGAGGGTCTACTATGGATTTGGAAGGCAACCAAGCCACCGATCCTTCTGATAAAGAGGATGCTCGATCGATCTCTGACATGATGGGCTCCCTCTTTACTCAGAAGGATGAGGTGGTTGACGATGACGAACCCCTGGAATTATCTCAGGAAGTCGTCAACGTCACAGTTGTAGAAAAGGATGGTGAGATTGACTCAAATCAATCTTCACCACTCTAAAGCAGCTGCACTGCTCCTCCGAGTGGCACAAAGTGGGGAGGAGCTAGTAATGGTCCAAGAACCATGGATCCATCAGGATCGGGTTTGCGGACTACACCTTAAGGGCTATAAACTCTTATATGTTAAGAACTCAGGTAAAGTACGATCCTGTATACTGGCTAAAAACTCCTTGCATATCTTCATTCTCTCTGATTTTAGTGATGAAGATACTGTTGCAGTGGCAATAGAGCATGACGGTGTAACGACATGGCTTATTTCAAGCTACATGGCCCACGACCACGGAGACAGCCCACCCAATAATTGTGTCCGTAGTTTGGTAGATAAGGCGAATCAGCACAACATCCCCATTATCATATGTGCTGACGCCAACTCGCACCACAACATCTGGGGTAGTATTGACACCAACACTAGAGGTGAGCAACTTTTCAATTTCATTCTCAGTAGAAATTTAGAAGTAGTAAATAGGGGTTCAGAACCCACCTTTATTGTATCTAACAGAAGAGAGGTACTAGATATAACACTTGTGAGTGCTGAGCATCGCAGGTGTATAACAAACTGGACTGTTTCTAATGACTGTTCTCTATCGGACCATCAGTATATTGATTTTACAGTTGGTACTATAAAAGTGAATACTACTAGTATTCTTAACAGAAGGAAAACGAATTGGGAGGTTCAGAATAGTATGCTTTCCATTTCTCTTATGTCTCCCCCTACTATTGAGAGTACGGAGGATATTGATACGGCCGTTGCAGAACTAACAGAAGCTTTCCGCTCGGCTACTAATATTGCCTGTAAACCTTCCGCCAAGAGAGGAAAATCAAAGCCTCCGTGGTGGAATCCCGACATTGCGCGCGCTAGAAAAGAGTGTCGTAAGCTGTTCAATGAGGCCAAGAGATCAAATAACTGGTCTCCCTATAAGTCCTCTGTGAACCACTTTAAGAATATGATCAGGAACGCGAAGAGGAAGGCATGGAGGGACTTCTGCTCTAATGTTGAAGGATCCTCTGAAACCAATCGACTTCGTAAGATTCTGTCAACTACACAGGCTGTACCGAGCTACATTCAAAAACCCTGTGGTAGTTGGACTACGTCTAGCAGGGATCCATATAAATCACCGGGTCCTGACGGTATTATTCCAGCAGACCTTCAGAAAAATTAAGATCTTGTGATACCATGGCTGCTTTTAATTTACAAGGCATGTCTAAATACACTGTATATTCCTAGTACGTGGATGAGGTATAACGTTGTTTTCATTTCCAAAGGAGGGAAAGCATCACATACCAAACCTAAGGACTAAGGACCAATTAGTATAGCGTCCTTTGTGCTCAAGACCCTAGAACGGGTTATTGATGTCCATTTGAGAATGACCATCCCACCGGAACGAATCTCTAAATCACAGCATGCATACACTAAAGGTAAATCTGTTGAAACAGATTTGAACGTTCGTTACTGTATAAGGAGTACTCTCTTGTCACCTTTCTTGACATCGAAGGTGCCTTTAATAATGTTGAACCCAATGACATCCTAACTGCGCTAGGAGGACTGGGTGTTGACTCCCAGACTCAGTTGCTCATTGGGAAGCTATTGAGCAATAGGGTCATTAGTGCCACAATGGGGGAGTCTGCGTCTCGCGACTTGCCAATCGTGGTACTCCCCAGGGGGGAGTTTTGTCTCCCTTACTATGGAACGTGGCTATGAATACTCTACTGTCTGAAATGGATAGCAGAAGAATTACGACTGTCGCTTATG
This sequence comes from Lucilia cuprina, assembly GCF_022045245.1. Taxonomy (NCBI): domain Eukaryota; kingdom Metazoa; phylum Arthropoda; class Insecta; order Diptera; family Calliphoridae; genus Lucilia; species Lucilia cuprina. The sequence continues at coordinate 48,649,631 of NC_060950.1, read as the reverse complement.
CCGACGATGTGGCAGTGTTGATATCGTTGTATGGAAACTGCTCTTAACTTATTGAGTAAATGAAGTGTTTCTTGTGGACTCAGTGTTAACCCACTGAAAACTGAACTAGCCCTTTTCACTAGGAGGTATAAAATTGATATCTTTATACCACCAAAGCTGAATGGAATTAGATTAAAAATCTCGGATCACGCAAAGTATCTTGGCGTAGTCTTAGATTGTAAGCTATCCTGGAATCTGAATATTCAGAACCGGGTTAACAAGGCCAATGTGGCTACCTATACATGCAAGAAGGCACAAACTGGGGCATCAACCCGAAAGGTATTAACTGGATCTTCAAGGCAGTAGTCAAGCCCATACTATTTTATGGGGTTATAGTATGGTGGCATGCCATGGAGCATGCTACAAACTGTGCAACCATCGAGCGCACTATGAGAAACATTGCAATCCTTATTACGGGAGCAATGAAGACAACGCCAACCAAGGCACTGTTAACCATGCTGAATTGGTTACCAGCTGACTTAATGGCCTTTCAACTCGCCCTTAACTCTGCGATCAGATTAAATGCCTGCGGCTCATGGTCTGAGTACAGAGACTACGGGCATTCTAGAATTATAAAACATTTCGAATTATTACATTTGAATGTTGACTATTGCATTACAAAGACCAACTTCGATAATCGCTTCTGCTTCAGGATTCTACATAGGAACCTTGAACTAGAAACTCACCCACCTCCAGGTGTAACGAGAGTCTACACTGATAGCTCCAAAAGGAGTGGTAAAGTGGGTGGTGGTTTCTTTATTGAAGGATTTGGTATTAGATCATCCTTTCGACTGCCCAATTACTGTAGTGTTCTTCAGGCAGAGATATCTGCTATTAAAAGAGCAGCAAATTGGCTAAGGTATTATCACGTATCGGGGGATATATGTATATATACTGACAGTAAAGCTACTATCAAGAATATAGCGGGTGTCTTTACGACATCTAGGTTAATCAGAGAATGCCGGATATCTCTAAATGAGATAGCGAGAAATTCTAGGATAACGCTAATATGGGTCCCTGGCCATGATAAATGTCAGGGTAACTGTATAGCTAACGAACTAGCCAGGAAAGGTACAATGATGGCTGAGGAGGAAATAGACGCCTTTACTGGTATTTCCCTTACAAACTGTAAGGCACTTGTTCTTAATGAACTATATGGGAAAGCCCAAATCAGGTGGTTCAATGAAACCACCTGTCAAGTCTCGAGGTTCATTTGACCCCTATATGATGCCAGCAGATCAAGACTACTTATGAACTTTCGAAGGGAGCAGATACGGACTCTTGTATCAGTAATCACAGGACACTGTGCCATTGGCACTCACGCCAGGAGACTGGGTCTTGGATATAATGACTACTGCAGAAGTTGTCATAATGAGGAAGAAGATGAAACGATATCACATCTTCTTTGCTTTTGCCCCACGTTTACCGAGAGTAGGGAGAATCACTTTGGAGCTCCCTTTCTGGCTGGTATGAAGGAGATTTCAGGGATAGGCTTGAAGAATATCCTATGCTACATAAATGAAACCGGTTGGTTTAGATCTGGAAGCAGGGAGTGAAATTATAACAAACTCCTGTGACCACTAGGGTAACACAACGGGACCAACCTTAAATGGACCCAAGTGAGCTGCTCATGAAGCAGCTGCCCTCGATACCTAACCTAACGAAAAAGTTTAATTAGTTTCTCAGATAAACGAATTTTTGTATTTTATTAATATGGGAGGTGCCCATATTATATGTTAATACGGATGTTAAAGTTGCTCTTGCAAATTTTTAAGATTTTATCTGTAATAGTTTCCAAGATTAACAAATTTTTGAATTTCATTTATATGGGTGGTGCCACGCCGCCTAATGGTAATCCGCTAACCTTATATCCTAAATAATCATATTGACACTAAAGTCGCTCAGAAAAAATTTGAGGACTAACTCCTATATTATCTAATATATACGAATTTAATATTTTCTTAATATGGGCGTGGCATCTCGCCCACTTTTATATATATACTATAAAAAATAACACTATATATGAGTTCATTTTGTAAACAAAACAAAAAAACAAAATAAAATAAAAAATGAAAACAAATTTTGTGCAAAACTTCAATTGTGTTTTATTAATATATTACATATCATGTTGTGTTATTTTTCATTTTTTATATTTTTAAAACAATTTACCAATAATTTACTTACCTCCAACATGAAAATTGAAAAGAAACGAGAAAAATAAGAACCAAACAAAACCAGTTGAAATGGTATCGCGCGAAAGAGACAAATTTATTTTGCCGTGATGTCTCTGTATACTTTGTGGTAAAGTACATTTAAGGACTAAAAGCCTTCACATAGCCCCCTTACAAGAGACGATCTTGGAATATTGTTTAAATCGTCATAAAAAATCTCGCACAAATTAGTTGTAAGTACCCAGAACAATTTTATAAAGTATGGCTGACATTCCACTATAACTGACTCTACCGCATAGAAGCTCATTCTATTCATGAGGGCTTTAACAATCACAAATGGCCTTAAAGTACCTGTATAGAAGTGAAATTCGACAAAAGTAAGTTATATAGGAACATAAATAAACATAAGCTTTTGTATAATCCAAAGTTGCTCTAAATTTTATGAGGATCGGTCTATATTTGATAAAATTTAATATAATCAAGTTTTCAAGGTTTCAAAAATACTCTTCAATATTGTATGTCAATCGGTTCATAATTAACCATATCCTCTATGTTACACCTCTCAATAAATCTTTGAAACATTTATTACTAAAGATAATTCTACAAAAAGTTTCCTTAAACATTAATGTGTTGTTTCAAGATAGCGTGCGAGAACTTTGAGTAAAAAGTATCACCATAACCATATAGTAGTACACAAAGTATATAAATAATATACTTTGGTAGTACATATAGGCGAAACTGAAGCATTTTCAAACAAAAATTTTTATTCTCTTCACACAGACGAGCTCTGAGAGAATAAAACAAACTTTTGAGAACTAAACGCACTCACTAAACTTCAAATTTTCTTCGCAAAATTGCGAGGACATTAGCACTTATTCGTTTTTTTTATCACTTAAACTTAATGTTTATTATTTTTTTCAACACTTTTTATTTATTTAAAAACCCGAAAATAATTTATATTTTACAAACGAAAAAAAAATATTTTTTATTCTTTGACATTTCATTTTAATTAAAAATGAAAAAAGAAAAGTTGTACATTTTAGTATTGAAAATTATAAAAGCATTTTACATACTTTTTTTAATTTTGCATTAGTACAGAAAAAATAACAAAAAGATGTGTTTATAATATGTTTTGAGAAAAAATGTTAAAAAAAAAAATAATTAATATTTTCATTCACTGCCATATAAAATTCCATTAATAACACACAAAGAATAACGTCCAAAAAATACATTCTCACCAGATAGGTCTTTGACAGGGCACTTAGGTCCTTGACAATTAGTTTCGCCTATATATTACTATATGACCACAACTATTTTTTTTTTTTTTTTTGGGTTTTGATTAGGATGGCGGTGCATCAAGCACTCATATTGCCAGGTTATCACACGTTTGTCCAGAGAAAACCCCACCAACCGACCTATACCTTCATATAGGAAGTTGGAGCATCCGGACTTGATTTCATCAAAAGTATTAATGGTCTCCACCAGTATATGTTCGAGTTTAAATGGTCTCCACCAGGTTATATCGTGAGTATATTATGGTCTCCACCAGGTTATATCGTGAGTATTTTATGGTCTCCACCAGTTAAAAACGTTTGAGTATTCTATGGTCTCCACCAATAAAACATAACCTCACTTGAGGTAATACGAAAGCACGAGGTTAATGTAGACAACATACAACTTTGAACAGTTATATGAAGTAATACATTACACCAGTGCGAGCGAGACGCAAAACTGTCGAAAGCCAGGCAACAAACACAAGCCTGAACGCGTTTAAGAAATAATCGCGATGACGCGAGAGTTGTTCCCCAACTCAGACCTGAATTACGACTGTGATGACCACAACTATAACAAAATTTAATAGTTAAAGCTCTATATAAATAAAATAGCAATGTTTGTTAGTAATCGATAAATTCAGGAATTACGGCACCTCATAGGACTAAATTTCAAATATGTTTTCTGTAAAGTTTTAAATTTTTCCGAAAGATGGCGTCGAATTTTTAATTTTCAGTCAGTTACACCTATACCTACGGTGACCAAGCTTTCTGTATTATACCGAACAGTACCGTATTTTAGAGCTCTGTTCTGTATAAATTATCGTGAAATATGTGAAATATTCGTGAAAATATTCTGTATTTTATTTATTGATCTGTATTTTTTTAGTACTCCGTTATTTTCTTAGTTTTGCATAAACACACATACAAAAATATTAAAAAATTCTGACAAAAATATAAATAATGCAGTTTTTCAACTATAAAAATTAAGTATTTGCTTTATTTTTGTACTGTCCCAATCAAATAAACGATATAACTTAAATGATAACTATCATAAGTGATTGTCGTTCTCGTATCGAGAACGATTGTATTTACGTACTAAATGGTGTCATTCCTTATGATATCGTTTTCGCTAGTTTTTTAATTTTTGTATTTCCTTAAAAAAAATAATATTGTAACAATATCGTTTTCAATGATAAAATATGGTATCAAAATCATCCTTAAAAGCAAATACCCTTTCCGCTATCATATCGTTTTTTTGGTTTATTCAATACACAGAAAAAAATTAATACATAACTGGAATGAATAGGATGTACCATGATGTAATAAGTAAGGTGAGAGCGTTTAGGCAACAACCGCAACAAACACAATACTTTATGTTTGTTTAGAGTATGGGTTTTGTCGAAATGAAATTTCATTTGAACGTTTCAAACAGCATTGGCCAATGTGTGACGTCAGATAACTGTACCGAGTTTCAGTTTTTCTTGAGGTGCATATTTGGCCATGTGCAATCGTGTTAACTTAACCTAAGTTTTTAATTTTAATTGGAACATATGAGCTAGTTTTTTCTAGCTAAAAACTAAGTAACTTAAAGAACAAACAAATAAAATGAAATTTCTAAAATTGAAAAATAATAAATATTGGAAAGAAAATTTGTTGTGTATTTCACAATATTACATATAAAACCGGTTTTTGCATTTAAATTGTATTCGCTGCAGAACGTCTTATTGGTGCTTCATCTGATATTGTTCATTTGGAACCTTTTATCAGCATTTTCATTCATAATTTTTGATTTGAATTTTTTTTCGTTTGAAAACACAAATTTAATTTTTATGTTAGAATAAAAATAAATTATTTTTGACAAAACCCAAGCACTTTTACAATAAACAAATAAAAATCAGCTGCCTTGATTTCACCTTACTTAGTGCATCCTGGGATGTACTAAGTAAGGTGAAATCGTTAAGGCAGCCTATTTTTATTTGTTTATTTAAAAAGTCAAAGTAAATTAATTTATTTTTATTCTAAAACAACATTTAAATTTAAAATTATGAATTATGAAAAATTATTAATAGTTTTCAATTTATCATGATTTTCATGCAGAATGTTAAAAGTCCATAAAATGTATGAACTTTTACGAAATAATTTTTGGATTTTTTTCGACGATATTCATGAAATAATTGCAAAAAAGTCAATTTTTTCTATGAACAATCAATAATGTCTAAAACTTTATTGACAAATGAAATTTTGACGGTTAAAAATAACCTGGTTTAGAAAATAATGTTTAATGTATTTTATTTTCTCCTGTTCTGTATTTTGCTAAAAAAATGGTTACCGTGCCTTTACCGCTAAACTGATTATTTTAAAATTTGAGGGAATTATATATTCTTATGTGAAAATTCCACATGTTCATCGAAGCCCTACTTCGTCCGGACATCACTAGTATAATATAAATAAATGAAATTTGTAACATTTTTATCCTGCACAAATTTTATATGAGAAATATATTTAAATGATTGTATAAAATATTAATGTTCCATTGTGCCGACGGCTACGTTAGGATCAGGGACAGTAGAGTCTTGTGTATTACCATCTCCCGCTGGCGGCAGAGAGTCATCGTCTTGAGAACGTGAGGATATAACAGCGGCGCCTCTTTCTTTAGCCATATTTAAATAAAATGTATTTTCTTCATCATCAAGTATTTTAAAGGATTGATTGCGCCCAACAATAGCTACAGATATATTCTGAAAACAGAAAACGTTACATAAATTTTATATTAGAACAAAAATACTTCATATATTACCAGCACCGCAGTCTGATTATCTTTTACTCCAAGCTCTTCATTGGGTAATGAACCACGAATAGCTTGAATTCCATGACAAATCAATTCGTCCTTACTGCAATCTACAAATGAGTTTAAATGACGTTCTAAATATGTACGTGCACTTTGGGAGCGTGAACCAATAGACATAGCTTTACAATTAAAAAAGTTTGCTGATGGGACAACCTGATATATATGTGGACCCATTTCATCATACCCAGCAACAAGCAGTCCAACACCATAAGGTCTACGATCATAACGTTGTGTTGTGATTTGCATCTTATTACCAAGATTTGTGATCAACCTGGACACTGGATATGCGGCATCATAGGAGTACTTGTAATTGAGACATTCAGTGCGTAAATAACGACTCAGTACTCTAGCATCTGCAGTAATTCCAGAAATTGATATTCCCAAATGATCATCGATTGGGATAATTTTTCTTTGTGAAGACGAAAGCTCTGACGATGCCCTCCTTAAAGCTACTAAAACCGCAAAGTCCTTATTTTTCAAACCTACTGTAGCTGAACCTAATTTTACTGCCTCCATAGCATACTCGACTTGATGAAGTCGTCCCTGTGGACTCCAAACGGTCACATCACTATCGTATTGATTACGGAACTGAAACAAGTAATCATTAAAAAAAGAATAACATTTAGTTATTTCAAAATATTACCATCTTCAAAATAGTTAGAACAAGCAATGACAAACAATTTTTAATGCGAACATTCAATAACCAAATTATTAAAGCACAAGTATGTAAGTCAATATAAAATTAACAGGGTGAATCAAATACTAACGTTAATAGCATAAACAGATATGTTAAAGTTTTACAAAGAAGTTTAAAAAAATTTATATTTTATCACTTCTGTACTTTGCCTAATTTTCTTAATTTAATTTTTATTAATATAAGTTGCGTATTTTCCACGAGTATAATACAGTAAGTTGCGTATTTTCCACGAGTATAATACAGTATACATATGGTTAATCACAAAAACTAGTAAACAGAAATACATTGGTTTTATTTAACTAGTAAAAAAGTGTAACATAATTATCTCTATATATATATATATATATATATATATATAATATATATATATATATATATATATATATATATATTATATATACAATATATATATATATATAATATATATATATATATATATATATATATATAATTATATATATATATATATATATATATATATAATATATATATATATATATATATATATTTATATATAACAAGTAAGAGTGCTATATTCGAATCTTATATACCCTTCACCATAGTGTATATTAAACTTCTTTTATAAATTTAAAATTTTTTCCCGACTACATTATTATTACATCAAAAGCTAAACAAAAAGAACAACAACAACAACGCTAAACGAAATAAAACACAAAATACACAAGGCATCTAAACCAACAGACGTCTAAACATACATAACGAAAAACATAACAACGCAATGACGCCGACAGCATCCAAACCAAGGGTGCCCAAGCCCTATACTCTTTTGTTTTTGTAAATGCGCTTAGCTATAGACAGTGTGTTTTCTATACACTTATATGCGCTTAACACTTGCAATACGTTGTTGTTGTTCTTAACAGTATACAAGCAAGAGTAAAACAACAACACTTTCGTATTCATTGCTGGTAAACATTGACGAGACGTAGATTTTGTTTTTGTTTATCGTAAAAAAAATTGTTTTAAAAAGCACTTGGAAAAAATTTGTGTTGGTGTTAAATTTCAAACTTACATTATTCGCATAAAAAATTATTGTACAATAACTCACAATCTACTCTCATATAATTGAAAACGTTTTAAATACTTTTTTCTATTCATTAAAAAATATATTTGCAAAACAAAAGAGAAAATTATTTTATTTTAACAAAAAATGCAAATCATAAACATACAAAAAATACACAGCTGAATAAAACCAAATACATCTACACACACACGTGTACATCTATTTCTATATACTGTGTTGTTGGTGACATTTTTTGATGAAATTTTCAGAGGTTGTCTCGGATTTTTTCTCATATCTCCGTTATTTACCGACCGATTTGCTGATTTTAAATAGCGATCTTCTCGAAAGCATGTATAATAGAATTATTGAAGATTCGGATCTCGCCGATATCTGGGGTCCTCTAAAAACTGATTTCAACAGACAGACAGGCGGACATGGTTTAATCGACTCCGCTATCTATAAGGATCCAGAATATATATACTTTATAGGGTCGGAAAATTATATTATAGAAATTACAAACGAAATGACAAACTTATATATATACCCTTCTCACGAAGGTGAATGTTTGTATGTTTGTTTGAACGCTTTAGACTACTAAACGGCTGAACCGATTTTCTTGAAATTTTCACAGCGAATTCCTGTATGTCTGGAATAGGTAATAGGCTAGGAAATTTCATGTGGGCGAATTAAGAAAATATAAAATTCGTATATTTGATATAATATAGAGAGTTAGAGTCCTCAAATTTTGTCGGAGCCACTTGACTGTCAATATGATTATTTAGGATAAAAAAATTGGCGGACTAGAGTTAAGGGGCGTGGTACCTCCCATATAAATTAAATACAAAAATTCGTTTATCTTGGACTCTATTACAATTAGAATCTTTAAATTTTGCATGAATAACTTTAACATCCATGTAAATATTTTGGGTTATAAATTGGCGGACTACTCATGAGGGGAGCGGTACCTCCCATATAAATTAAATATAAAAATTCGTTATCTTGAAAACTGTTACAGTTAGAATCTTAAAATTTTGCACAAATAATTTTAACATCCATGTTAACATTTTGGGTATTAAATTGGCGGACTACTATGGGGGCTTGGAGCCCCCATATAAATAAAATAGAAAAATTCGTTTATCTGAGAATCTATTATATCTAGAATCTTCAAATTCTATATGAATAACTTCGATATTCATGTGAACATTTAGAAAATAACGGGCGGACTCTTATATGCATTAAATAAAAAAATTCTTATATCTTGAAAACTGTTAGATAATTCCAATTTTTCATAGATAGATATAAATTAGCGAACTTACAATAATTTTCTTGGCATCTCTCATATGTACCATATTGGTAATCTGAAAAACTATTGTGGTTCAAATTTTCAAAATCTTTAATTGGGTAAAACAAAAAATATTGTATATCGCAACGCATAAGAATATGAATTATTTTTTAAGAATTAAAGTATATAAATTTTTGCAAGTAAGAAATAAATAGATCATTAATCTATTATTTCAGAATTTAAATGAAATATATTATCATCAAAAGAAATTATAATGAACTTTTAAGAAAATTTTTATAATTTTGTAACTGAATAAATAATTTTTTTGATTAATATGTATTTATTTTGGTTGGGGTAGCGAAGCACACCGGGTATAAGCTAGTTTATTATAAAATAATATGATAATTACTATTCATTCCTTTTTTCTTGATATTTTGTTTATTGGAGTTCTCATTTAAGGTGAAGTATACAGTGAATCAACTAAGTTTTTTGCCTACCTTTTTATACCCTTCACCTTCGTGAGAAGGGTATATATATGTTTGTCATTCCGTTTGTAATTTCTATAATATAATTTTCCGACCCTATAAAGTATATATATTCTGGATCCTTATAGATAGCGGAGTCGATTAAGCCATGTCCGTCTGTCTTGTCTGTCTGTTTTTAGAGGACCCCAGATATCGGCGAGATCCGAATCTTCAATAATTCTATTATACATGCTTTCGAGAAGATCGCTATTTGAAATCAGTAAAATCAGTCGGTAAATAACGGAGATATGAGCAAAAATACGAGACAACCTCTGAAAATTTCATAAAAATGGTTAAAAAAGCAACAACAACACTGTATATAGAAAAAGATGTACACGTGTGTGTGTAGATGTATTTGGTTTTATTCAGCAGTGTATTTTTTTGTATGTTTGGAATCCAAACATAAAAAAATATGATTTGCATTTTTTGTTAAAATAAAATAATTTTCCCTTTTGTTTTGCAAATATATTTTTTAATGAATAGAAAAAAGTATTTAAAACGTTTTCAATTATATGAGAGTAGATTGTGAGTTATTGTACAATAATTGAAATTTAAAACTAACACAAATTTTTTCCAAGTGCTTTTTAAAACAATTTTTTTTTAAGATAAACAAAAACAAAATCTACGTCTCGTCAATGTTTACCAGCAATGAATACGAAAGTGTTGTTGTTTTACTGTTAAGAACAACAACAACGTATTGCTAGTGTTAAGCGCATATAAGTGTATAGAAAACACACTGTCTATAGCTAAGCGCATTTACAAAAACAAAAGAGTACCAAGCGCATAGGACTTGGGCACCCTTGGTTTGGATGCTGTTGGCGTCATTGCGTTGTTATTTTTGTTTTTCTGTGTTTTTCGTTATGTATCTTTAGATGTCTGTTGGTTTAGATGCCTTGTGTATTTTGTGTTTTATTTTGTTTAGCGTTGTTGTTGTTCTTTTTGTTTAGCTTTTGATGTAATAATAATGTAGTCGGGAAAAAATTTAAAATGTATAAAAGAAGTTTAAAATACACTATGGTGAAGGGTATATAAGATTCGGCACAGCCGAATATAGCACTCTTACTTGTTTTAAGAGAATTTTGTTTTTTGTTCATAAATAAAATTCGAAAAACAGATAAAAACACAGGTAAATATATGTTTTCCAATTAAAAATAGGGATTGTGTAAAATGGGAAAAATTAGAAAAAATATTAAAATACAAATTTTGTTTTGCATTTTATTATTTTTCATCAGAATTTGCATGTCGATAAAGTATTTTGCATATTGAGAATTCCGGTTAATTTCTTTGGGGTTTTCAAATTATTTTTGGAATTTATTGTTAAAAGGAAGAGTGTTAAGTATTTTTCAATTGCGATTTGCAAAAATCGTATCCACATTGGGTGAAAATGTGATGATATTTGCCATAAAATGTTTAAGGTATAATAATGAGGCAATTTCGATATAAAAAATCATTTTAGATTTCTAGAACAAGTGTAAATCAATAAAATATAATTATGAAATGTTTAATCAATAACATTAAAAAATATAAAAAAGAGTAATAGATGAAATGATCCAAAAAATTATTAGAACGCACTTTCTAAATCTTTAACTGCCAAAGGGAGGAGACTTGTATCCAAGGAAAACTATTGTTCGCTAAAACAAATAAATGAAAAATAGAAGGACAAAAAGACAAAGTGTGGGAAAAGAAAGAACCTGTTTTTAAATAATATTGAGACGGTGTAAAGGAAAAAGCATTGTATGCATCAACATACACATGTATGGTTCATAATTTTTATATGTGAAGAAAATGAACTAAAAGGAGAATCAACTATCTTAGAGTGCCGAGTGTAAAGGGATTAAAGCTAACGCAGAGAGAATTAAACCAGTGTATATTTGAGTTGCTGAATGCTTGATGAACGGAGAGAGCTGAGTGAGGAGAAACGTTTTGCAATAAGGAATTATAAGTATACCTATGTGTGGTGTTAAGAGTGAGTGAAACCTTTTGCATATAAAGTTCATACAGAGGTGAACAGTTGGTGATACTTAATAACAACTTTTGAGTCATTTTAATGAGTGTGAATAAGAGCGCAGAGTGAACGGGTGTAACGATAATTAATGTTAATTTGAAGTTATATAAAATAAATTAGAGTTTAATATTAAATTTTTAAATTTAAAGTAATATTTTTTGGCAAAAGATTTTAAATAATAATTGAAATATTTTAAGTATTCTTGAAGTTTGTATTGTTAGTGAGTAGATTACAGACTTCTATTATATTTATATACATTTTGTTACCTTTATTATCGCTATATTTTATAATTTTATTTTGATCATTTTGTAAGAGAGTCCCCACTGATCGTCTAGAATGGAGTTGAGGGATATACTTGTGTTGACGGTAGAGGAATTGAGAACGAACGCAATCGAACTAGGACTGGACGCTACTGGTACAAAGACCGACCTACAAGAGAGACTTATTCGACATTTTGGTTGCCGTACTGATGCTGGGGGAAGCTCGGTGTTGGGCGAAGCGGCTTCAGGAGGGGAAGAAGAACCTAGAATATATTCGCACTTCACCCTAAGAGACGTCGAAGATTCAGTGACTAAATTTTCGGGCGAAGAATCTCACAGTGTAGAATGTTGGATTCACGAATTAGAAGACTGCGCTCATGTTCTAAAATGGAATCCGCTACAAAATTTTATCTATGCCAAGCAGTTGATGACAGATGCGGCCAAGACCTTCATCAGAAGTCAATCCGGTGTAAGAGATTGGTGTGCCTTGAAAACCATCCTGCGTAGAGAATTTGGAGTACAACCGTCGGCAGTATCAATCCATAAAAAATGAAGGCCAGGAAAAAGCGAACTGACGAAACACTATGTCAATATTTGTATTCTTTGATGGAGATTGGTAGTACCATCAGCTTAGACCATTCGAGCATAATCGAATATTTTATAGACGGTATCCAAGGCAGCCTGACCAGCAAAGGTATATTATATCAAGCAAAAACTCTAGATGAGTTAAAAGAGAAGCTAGATGTTTATGAGAAAATTGCATCTGCAGAAAAGTCGTCAAACTATAAAAGCGGAAAGCTAAAAGGGGACAAGCCCACTTCAGATTTACGTGGCGAAAATCGTAAATGCTATAAGTGCGGAGAAGAGGGGCACTTGGCTCGGAACTGCAAATCCACAAACATAAGGTGCTTCAGATGTAAAATGTTTGGGCATAAATCTTACGAGTGTACTTCCATTAAGACCGACAACGCGCTAAAGGATGTTAAACCAAACGTACATACCCTAACCGAGGAAGCGCTGTCAACGTCAAGAAGAATTTTTAATGAAATAACAGTTTTATGCAAAACCATTTCGGCGATTATTGACACCGGCAGTGATATCAGCATTTTGAGATACGATACTCTTCTATCATTGACTGATATGGCGCTCGAACCAGTAGAGAAAACTTTGAACGGTATAGGCGGAAGGAGTATTAGAACGATGGGTTGTTTAAAAGTTCGTGCCAAAATAGATGCAAATGAGCTAGATATGGTATTTCACATAGTTAGAGAAGGCGACATAGTATATTCTGCAGTTATCGGTAACGAAATTTTGGACAGAGTAGACTTGGTGATTGACTCAATGGGTGCCAAATTCAGAAATAAAATCCCTAGTGTAAATTTTTTTGAGAGAGAGGTAAAGGATGTTGCAGACAATGAGTCGTTAGACAAATCATTTCTTTTCGTAGAAGAAGTCGACGCTAACTCTAAATCGGCATTGGAGGCTAAGCCAATTTCTGAATTGGGGAAAGAATTTGAAGCCATAGTACAGTCTATGACGTTCGATACCAATAGAATTGGGTTGGAACTAGAACACTTAAATAAGATTTACGCTGAAGAAATTCGATCAACTGTAGACCGTTACAGACCACAAAAACCAACAACGTACGCTGTGGAAATGATAATCATATTGTCCGACGACATTCCAGTGGCCAGTAGACCCCGCAGAACATCATATGATGATCAGAAGGCCATAGAAAATCAAGTAAGTGAGTGGTTGAAAGAGGGTGTCATTAAGCCAAGCTATTCCGAGTACTCTTCACCAGTAGTCTTACTAACGAAGAAAGACGGATCGAAAAGGAAGATCGGAAGAAAAGATCGCAGCTATCAAGATATTCCCGATACCCAATAACGTGAAGGCTGTACAGCGATTTTTGGGGTTTTCCGTCGCTTTATACCGGAGTATGCAATGATCGCCAAACCATTGTCTGACTTACTTAAAAAGGGTGCAAACTTCAAGATGGGTGATGAGGAGTTACTAGCCGTACAACAATTAAAAACAGCTTTGTCGAGCAATTCGGTTTTGAATCTGTATAATCCGAAAGCCGAAACAGAGATTCATACCGATGCTAGTAAGCATGGATACGGAGCTGTGCTCCTTCAGAAAGATTCATGAAGATTCCGCGTTCCACCCGATAGAGTATATGAGCAGAAAAACAACTTCTTCAGAAGAGAAATGCCATTCGTACGAGCTAGAAGTGATAGCAATAGTCGAAGCCTTAAAGAAGTGGAGAGTATACGTGTTAGGACTAAAATTCAAAATAGTAACCGATTGTAACGCGTAGAGTGATGCAAAGTCTGGAAAGAAAGAGGGAAGGCTTAACCCGATCGACAAATCGGACAGACCTTTCGTGACCTACCATTTGGACCACGTCGGTCCAATGGAAGCTACTCACAAAATGTATAATCATATCCTCGTTGTGGTCGATGCGTTCACAAAATTTGTCTGATTATACCCGACCAAGAGTACTGGCAGTAAAGAAGTGGTTGAGAAGATGAAAAAACAGTCCGCCATCTTTGGTAACCCGCAACGAATAATAACCGGCAGGGGTACTGCCTTCACAGCCAATGAATTTGAAGAATATTGTAGGGCCGAAGGGATACAGCATCTGCTAATCGCCACGGGAGTTCCCAGAGGTGATGGACAGGTAGAAAGAATCAACCGAATAATCGTGCCCATGTTAGCAAAAATGTGTGCCGAAAAACCAAATAATTGGTATAAATACGTTGAAAGAGTTCAGCAAGTAATAAACAACACCCCCTCGAGAAGTACTCAGAACACCCCTTTCCAGTTGATGACAGGCATTAGTATGCGAACCAAGGAAGATCCACAATTAAATCAGTTAGTACAAGAGTTTTCGATAACTGAACTTCAGCAAGAAAGAGACGAAATAAGAGATGAAGCAAGAAAAAATATTTCAAAAATACAGGCTGAAAACAAGAAGACGTTTGACAGTAAGAGAGTACCAGCTACCAACTATAAAGTGGGCGACCTCGTCGCTATTAAACGAACTCAATATGGAGTAGGAATGAAACTACGTCCGAAGTTCTTGGGTCCATATAAAATTGTGTCCAAATTAAATCACGACAGATATGAAGTCGTAAAAGTGGGTGAAGGCGAAGGTTCCAAAAAATGCACTACCGTCGCCGAACACATGAAGCCGTGGAATCTAGCTTCGGGACGAAGCCAGCATCAGGACGGCCGAATGTAGGATGTACACTCGACCCACTGTAATATAACAGGACACTAATACTATGACATACACTCTGAACCCATCATATTTTTATAAGAACAGAACTTTAATCTTTTGTCAAAGAGATCAGTATCAAATTGAACACGAAAGTGAAACAACTGGCGCTGCGGTGGTGGCTCTCGTGTATTTTTTTATAAAAACGTTATAATTTAAGATTTAATTATAAATAAATGAATATTTGAACTTTGAATTAATTAAATTAAAGTGTTTGATTTGGTACCCCTACATATATTTAGAATCCAAATCAAGAATAGCTATCCAAATCCAAATACGCCTACTGTATCTTATTCATAAAATGAAGAATTTAAATATGAGGTTGAAAATCAAGATTTTAGCATTTAATAGTTCTATAGTGGTATATGGTGATGTCCTCATACTTAGAGTGGTTAGGATGGTACTTAATGTTAGATTTATTGAATAAGAATTCATATTATACAATTCTAAATAAAATTTACACAATACTCCCCAAATATATGGAGTTTCCGTAATGTAGTTTTTGTTTATCAATACAAAATGACCAAAAACCCGGATTATATTTGTAATAATATACATATTTATACCTCATACCAATTCAAAATTACTTATTATTTCCGAAATTTAATGAAATAAATGATTAATTTCATGTTAAGTCAAATATTGATAAATTCTTATAGGTATATAGGATAATAAATCGGTTAAGAAATGTCCAAATTTAGTCGTTTCACTGCTAAAAATATCTAAAAAATGTTATTTTAATATATATGAGTAATAAAAAATATTAAATTTTATAAAATAATGCAGCAATATTAAAAAAATGAACAAAAAACCTAAAAAAGCAAAATACTTTATTGACCCAAAAAATTAACAATACGTTCATTTTTTATGGTAGAAAATTAAAATATAAAAAATACAACAAACAAATTGCTTTATTTTGCTAAAAATAATTGTTCAGATAAAGTTTTTTCTTAAAATTTATAAAATTTTACATAGGCAAATTACTTAATTGATTCACTGTATATATTATAAGTATAATTTCAATTTGTATTTAGTTTAATGATTTTAACAAAATTTATGAAATTTTTAATATTTGGTTAAATATAATTATTTTAAAATAAAATATATTTTGACAATAACTTTAAAAAATTCACTTTTTTGTAATTGATATAATCATTATTTAAAGAGCATTTTTTTCCTATTTAAGGGTAGTTTGTATCGGGTATTCTGAAGATCCCTTATAATATGATAATTACTATTCATTCCTTTTTTCTTGATATTTTGTTTATTGGAGTTCTCATTTAAGGTGAAGTATATATGTTATGGGCCTTATGCAAAAACCATTATTAAGGTTAAGAATGGTTTACTACACACATTTTCCATATAAAAACAGGTTTTAACAACCATTGTTAACTTAATAATCGTTTTTGCATATGGCGGTATAAGTATAATTTCAATTTGTATTTAGTTTAATGATTTTAACAAAATTTATGAAATTTTCAATATTTGGTTAAATATAATTATTTTAGAATAAAATATATTTTGACAAAAACTTTAAAAGAAATACTTTTTGGTAATTGATATAATCATTATTTAAAGAGCATTTTTTCCTATTTAAGGGTAGTTTGTATCGGGTATTCTGAAGATCCCTTATTTGTTCATTATGATGCATGAGGAGATATTCCAACTTAAAGTAATTATTACTTCAGAGCATTGATGTTTTTAATAAGGTAAAGCGTTCATAATCGATATTTAACAACGAATTTCTATTTCTTTCTTAAAATGCGAAATTAATAATATTTGTTTTAGTATTAATTTATATTACCAATAAGCATCAAATGGTGAACATGTCAATAATAATTAATATAGAGGCAAACAAGAAATTAATCCTCTACCTATGATAGACGACATTTTATACTACATTCACACATTCGTGTTTTTTGAAACACATCATATTTTTTCAAAAAAAACTTCAAATTTGACTCGTTATCTCACATATTTTTCAAGTTCAAAAATATCTCATTTCGACATGTTTAATAAATAATGTTTTTAGATTAATGAACATAGCTAGAACAAAAAGTAATGTCAAAAATAAAAATCGAAATAGCAAAAATGTACATATTGTTGTTGAAAAGATTTTTAATTTGTTTTAATTTAATAATAATTTTGTTTAAATATTGAATTTAGAGTAATTTAAGTCGGAAAGCATTTCAAAGCAAAAACACGATAATTTAATATGTGAGTTAAAACTCATTGAGTTTTTCCAAAAACACGTTAAAAACATGTATGTATATGTGAATATAGTATTAGACAACTTTGAACGTGCAAAATATTTTTTATTTTTATACTGAATCCTTATAGATAGCAGAGTCGATTAAGCCATGTCTGTCTGTCTGTCTGTTGAAATCAGTTTTTAGAGGTCCCCAGATATTGGCAAGATCCGAATCTTCAATAATTCAGTTAGACATGCTTTCGAGAAATCAGCAAAATCGGTCTATAAATAACGGAGATATGAGCAAAAATCCGAGACAATCTCTGAAAATTTAATCAAAAAAGCCACATTTTACAAACAAAGAGATAAAGCAGTAATATGTTGGTAATACAGCTCATATTTGTTTAAAGGTGGTTTGACGGTGGTATTACAGTACAACGGTTAATATTTCTTTCTGCTACAGTTTATATTTGTTTGTGTTTATGTTATGTGTGACATGTGT
This sequence comes from Lucilia cuprina, assembly GCF_022045245.1. Lineage (NCBI taxonomy): Eukaryota > Metazoa > Arthropoda > Insecta > Diptera > Calliphoridae > Lucilia > Lucilia cuprina. The sequence continues at coordinate 48,631,531 of NC_060950.1, read as the reverse complement.
GCAGAGATACAAAATAAATAAAAACTATTTTTTAAAACATACTTGGTGAAGGGTATATAAGATTCGGCACAGCCGAATATAGAAATATTGCTTGTTATATTTCAATTTCGCCAGATTCTACTGGAGTGGAGCTTTTCGATGAAAAGATTTGCCATTCGGACTTAACATCGCGCCAAACAAAGCATAAATTCTATTTTTAAAATAAGTATTCAAATCTTAACCTAAACTATAACTAACAGCAATAACAAACTGCTGCTGCAATTTCAACCAAAGTTATCGATAATTTGATTATCTGGCAAAATCCAATGTTTCTCAGTCGTCTATGACCCTCCCCTGGCAAGGGGATTTGGGGTGATCTATGGTTTCAAAAAGTAGCTTAAACAAGAGAATTTGATTTTCTCGTGTATTATGTGACATTGAGATCCCTATAAATATTACTACTGGGAATGTACCACGGGCTCCTGTTATTGTCTTTAATAGCCCATTCATTTCGATCGAAACCTACTCGAAATCAAGTAATTTCCTATATATTTTGGTGATTTGAAATCAAGTAATTTTCGTAAAATCATTGAAATTAACTTGTAATAATAACTAACATCTCTGTCTTAGTATAAAAGGTACAAATTTTTACAACTATGTAAAAAACAAAAAATGGGCCGGCAGGAAAATAACAAAGTAGTTTATCAAACTACTCACTTTTCATTCAATCTGCAAAGAGAGAATTACTCTTTTGTGCAGCGAATTGAGTGCTTTCTCTTTTTTGTGCAGAAGGGTGATGCCAGACCGATTAACTTTATTTTCTGATTTGCAGACGGAATTTGCAGTGCTGCCAAGTTCTGATATATTAAAAGACACTAGTTGGTGCAATTCAAAACTTTTTTAATTATTTAAAACTTCTGCGGGTTTATTTCAATTTTTTTGTATTCTTTTTACTATATATTTCCATTTCAAACGAACTTTCACGATTTAATTTAAAAGTATAATAAAATAAAAAAAACAAATAAGACTAGGCTATAGAATAAACTATAGACCAGACTATACATGAGATTATGCAAAAGACTAGACTATAGAATAGTATAATCAAAAGACAAGAGACTGGACTATAAAATAGTCTTTACAAATGATAATAAAATCTATCATCATTAACCATCCGAGTTATTTTCATCCCTTAACGATTTATACAAAGTGTATCTGCCATTTCACTAAATGTGTAGCGGTTTGTTTTGTTTCGCGAACATATTCCAAATAAACTTATTTATGTTGTTGTTTAATGAATTTTTAATGAATTTGTTTAGTACTTCTTTTGGTATTTATGGTTTCTTGTCATTAAGTTTTTGGCCAGCATCTTTGTTGTGCTTTCTCTTGCGTTTTAGATTATATGGAAGACGTTTTGGTGTATTGTCTTCTACTTGTATAAAATTTTAGCTTCGTCTTTTATTCATTAATTTCTTCAGAAATTTTCTATTTAATATGTACTATTAAAAATATTTATAAAGCTTTATTTATAAAATTTAAATTTTTTCCCGACTACATTATTATTATTACATCAAAAGCTAAACAAAAAGAACAACAACAACATCTAAACCAACAGACATCTTAACATACATAACGAAAAACACAGAAAAACAAAAACAAAAATAACAACGCAATGACGCCAACAGCATCCAAACCAAGGGTGCCCAAGCCCTATGCGCTTGGTACTCTTTTGTTTTTGTAAATGCGCTTAGCTATAGACAGTAAGGGTTTTTCATTTAAACGATTAAGTTTCCCATTTGTGCATGTAGGCAAACTTGCGCCCCTTATTTTATGAAGCCCTTTTTTAAATTTTGTGCAGTTTGAACGAAATGTCAAAATAATAGAAATATATACATATTTTTAAATATAAATAACAAAATGCCCAAAGAAAGTAAAAAGAGGAAATTATTGGAGTTATTTGAAGAATCCGTTGTTGGCGATTTAATGTTATTGGAATTTTTTGGAGCAGACAATGGTTAGCACACTTGTTTTATACCCACATTAATAGATATGTTGATTTTGTCGTTCTGTATACGTAATCAAGGTCCTTATAATGGCGATTTAGCTAATATTCCAAGCTTTCCTTTTACTAGTTTTGTTTTATTACCATTAATAATTTCGTAGATCAAAAACGCAAGAAAGTAGATGAAATTTTAGAAGATTTTGCATGTGTCCTTGCAGTTGGAGAACATTTTAGGTATGCCTTGCCGTTTGTTCACCATTCAGTTCCAAAGTCATACAATTTTTTATCGAGTTTTTTATCAAGTTGGCAGAAATGCCGTTAGATGATCCTGAATCGTATTTTTCACGAAAACATATTTATTCTTTAAAAGTACAGGGAATTTGTGACCATCGTCTGAGAGTCCGTCACCTAGTGTTGGGATATCTGGGAAGCGTGCACGATGCTAGAATATTTAACAACTGCAAGTTATCTTTAAATCCGAAAAAATTTTTTACTGGGGCAGAATGGTTGGTTGGTGATAGTGCGTACAAATTAACTGACACTGTAGTTACTCCTTTCAGAACAAATGCGACGGAAAGAAGTTTAAAAGAACGCACTGATTTTAATAAAACTTTGAGTCGTTACCGAATAAGGATTGAACACTGCTTTGGTATAATGAAAGATCGTTTTAATAGCCTAAAAGATTTAAAAATACAAATAAAAAACAAGTCATCTATTAAACGTGCTGTAATTGGATTTTGGATTTTTAATTTCATTTTCGGATATTTCCCTTTCAAGGTCAAATTTTTTTACTTCTATTTCCAATTTCTTTTCATTTCATTTATTTATTTTCATAACATGTAATATAAGCCTAAGAGGCCAAAATAAAAATATTACATAGCAGTAACAATAATACCTGAATACTTAAAACTATGTATATTAATACATTAAATAATAACATTACTATAATTCATTCAATAGCTAAAATTAAATTTACCAAATTGATCAAATTGGCTCCCCAGCCAGGAAAAAAAAACTTATATAAAAAGTTACAAAGGTCCAATTCAGTAGCAAAAGAGTATATGAGCCAATTTAGGTATTGATACCTAAATTTCAAATACTGATATTATTAAAATATCAGTGATTTGAAAAGAGCCTTAAAAGTTTCAGTCGAAAAGCATTATTTGAATGCGAAAATATTCTTAAATCAAAAGGTAAGTGATTCCACCAACGTGCAACCCTTATAATAAACGATTTTTCAAAAAAATTTGAAGATATTCTCGGTATATAAAGCTGCGGGTTTCTTATAGATCGCAAAAATATAAAGGAACTATATAAAGGCAACGGTCTACGTACCTTAATTACTTTATAAAACAAGACTAAATTTCGATACGTAACAAGTTCATCAAAAGTGCAGCCAAGAAAGCGAATAAAATATTAAGAAATATGGTCACGACGTCGAACATTATAAATAAAACGTACCACCATATTAATCATACGATTAACTTTTTTCAAATGCATAGAACACGTACCAGTAAAAACTTCAAAACCGTAAAAAATATGTGACATTAACAAAGCCCATGATAATCGAATTCTAACTCGATATGGCAAGTACATATTCAACGAATAAATCCGGCGAAAAATTCCAAAAAGTCTAGAACTTAACATATCAATATGATTAGAAAAGGAAAGTTTTGAATCCAAAATGACACCTAAGCATTTAAGTTGATCTACAAAATAAATACGTACACCACCTAAATACAAATTAATGTCAACAAAAAAAACGATTGGTAGGACCAAACATAATGGCTTTGGTTTTGGAAGGATTTATAGTCAATGAGTTAAATGAGGTCCACTCAAGGACCCGTTCTAAGCCAAAGTTAATGTTATTTACCAAAACGTCTTCGAAATCCAAAGAGCATTTAAATAACAAAAAAACATCATCAGCAAATAAAAAAGTATCACAAATTGTAGAGTTAACAAAATAGGGTAGACTGTTTATATATAACATGAATAAAAGAGGTCCTAAAACAGATCCTTGAGGTACTCCTGACGAAAGGAAACGCAAACTCGAACTAATCCCATTTAAAACTACAAACTGTGATCTGTTAGACAAATAAGAAAATATAAGCTTACAGGCAGAACCAGAAAAATTAAATTCATCCCTAAGCTTACATATCAAACTGTAATGGCTTATAGAATCAAACGCCTTCGAAAGATCAAGAGAAATAAGAACACTATAGTTGTTGTCATTAGCATTCTGCCTAATACAATCAGTTAACGATAAAAGTAGGGAAGTCGTATTAAAACTCCTACGATAAGCATACTGTTTTTCATAAATAGCGTTAGATACTAAAGAAAGTATTTGATCTTTCATGATATGTTCAACAACCTTCGATAAAACAGAAAGAATTGAGATAGGACGAAGATCACCAGGACCATGAACAACTCTAGACTTTGGAATAGGAACAACTCTAGCTATCTTCCAGTATGAGGGAAATTTACTTAGAAGTAGTCAATATATTATTAATTAGAAAAAGTAAGTGTTCTGATATTAAAGGATAAATCAATTTGATAAATCGAATAGGTATATTATCAACCCCAACTGATCTCGATTTAACGTTTAGTAAGGCGTCACACAGTTCACTTTCATTAACACAGCGAACGATTAGATAAATACGCACGATAAGACAAATCACGAAGAGAAAGAGCAAGCCTAATATTACTGGAATTCATCCAATCAACATCATCATACCTAATTCTCTTTCTAACAATAGGAACACAAGAAAAGAGCAAATTAGTGAGATTAGATATAGAGGAACATTGGTAGTCGACATCGCCAGAAAAGAATTGTGAGAAATCGAAATTAGACAACCGCAAATGTAATTCATCCCAATTAATAAGGTTAAAGTCGCGATATTCATAATACTCATTAACACGTTCAGCCCTAATATAAAAAGAACAAAATAGTAATACATGATGAGAAATTGATGGGCATAGCATTTGATCAGAGAGATATACAGAAGAAATATCACTTACTAACCAAAAGTCAATTAACGAAGTGGAACCGTGCGCAATATCAAAGTGCGAGGGTCGAGAATTATGAACCAATGACAAATTACATCTATGGCATATCGAACGCATGGCACAAGACTTTGCAATGTCAAACATATTACAGTTGAAGTCACCAACAACAATAATGTTTAAATAAGAAGAAAAGAGATTATGATGAAAACTTTCAAATGATCCAATATCCCCATGTGGTAAGTAAACCACACCAATAAGAAAAACACTATCATTGAAGCACAATTCAACAAATAAAGACTCACAAACACCTACATCTGAGATTTTAAAAACTTGTTTGTACCTGATCTTACTAGATATATAGATCCCAACACCACCACCTCTTGTAGCTAAACGATCATTCCTGCAAAACCCAAAACCAGGAATCTCAACAGACTGACTAGAAACATCCGGCTTAAGCCAGGTTTCAGTAACCGCAAACACATCCAAAAAAGAATGATTTACAAACGACCTCAATTCATCAATTTTTGAGTAATTACTTGTAGGTTTAATGCTCTGGCAATTAAGATGAGCAATATTAAAATTTTGGCTATGATTATGCAATACACTTCTCATATAATAACCACTACTGAATGAAGGACCACTACTTAGGTCAAGAGCCATTTGATTCAAGTAAAAAAGTTAAAATGGGGAACCAACGACAATAGAATAAATTATAATAGCTATTAACAAAAAACATTATAATTACACAAGAAAATTAAATTACTAATTGTATACAGCTAATCATTAGTTATATGTATATGAGATCAAAAAAATTAGGTTAACTAGCTAAAAAATAAAAAAAAAAATAAGTTCAACAAAAATAACTATACAAAATAATAAAAGTTATTTGAATTAAAAGGCTGTAGATATTTAAAATTAAAATTGTAAATAATAATTCTAAAATAGGAATGAAAAACAATTACATTTAAATTCGTGTACAGACTAATGCAAAAGTAGGATATAGGGGAAGTAATTATTCTTCCGCATACTTCACGCTAAAACAGCCTTTTAATTTAAATTACATTTTGATTCGAATAAAAAAAGGTTTAAAAAATAGTTAACATAGATAATTAGGATTGATAGCAAAAAATAAAATTACTAACAAATATTTAAAAACCATGTAGTAAAGAATCACATTCAACAGCGTTATGAATCACCACACTTCCATCAGACATAGTCAGTTTGACCAGCAATTTGTCACCATTTAAGATACGATACTTGTTTATGACCTTCTTTTGTAATAGTTTTCTGCAAATTGCATTTAATTTTCCAGCAGCAGGTCCATAATGATCATTTAAATAAATCCTTAGATCAATATTACCCTCAACAACATCAGCAACTTTTAAGGAACGAGTTTTAAAATAAGCACTCATAATGTTGTCACGAAGAAAAACGTTATTAAATTTAACAAGCACAGATTTCCGCTGATGTATATAACAAACGTGATTGATGTCATTTTTTGATATGGATATATTGTAATAGGAACCAATCTTTATTATCGGATCAAAAAGGTTTTCAATTCCATTAGGAAGACCACTAATGATGATATCGGCTCGATTTAAACGCCTATGTAATACATAATTCTCATTTTCCAAAGCCATAATTTTAGTTGAGGTGGACTTGTCAATATTTGCAATTAATTTATTACATTCAAGTATCTCAGACTTCATCTCCCTAAAACATGAGGCCATTTCAGACCTGAAGCTGGCAATAGTGTCAGCCAGAGTTTGTTTTATTCATAATAAAATTATCAATTTTTGTGTTAAGGCTACTCAAATCAGATTTGGCAGATATATGGTCATTCTCAACTTTGTTAATAAAATTATCAATAACACTTTTTAGAGCACTTATTTCACTTTTCACTGAACCATCAGTTTCAGGTGTTCGAGGCTGATTATTGCAGTTAGAGCATGTATATTTATTGCCTTTTAAACCTGCCAAGTCCTTTTCATTAGTGCCTGAGCATTTGACATGTACCCATAATTTACACGAGCAGCACTGAATACTTGGTTGAGTTTTACAAATATTATCTGAGCAGACAACACATTTAAAAATTCTAGTCGAAGGCATAATTCCCAGAAAAAAATTTGGCAGATGAAATAAAACTCAACAGCAACAACAACAACAGCAGCAGCAAGCAACACTCTTATAGAAGCTCAAATATTATGTGAAAAAGCAAGTTCCCGAGGATAATTCCTAGTTCCGGAGGATAATTTAATTAATCAAATCAATTTTTAATCTAATTGAAAGATCAAATTAAGTACAAAAAATAAAAATGATCAGCTGTATAAAAAACTGCACGTTTGCTCAGGCATAGCGTTGCCAGATAAATATCATTTTCTTGTAGGAAAATTAGCATAGAAAATAGACTCGTGTTTTTCGATTTTGGAGTCTTTTTTGGAATTTTTTCATAGATTCTTTTAATGATATAGAATCAATTGATGTCTGTGAGCTAAATGAAGCTTCTGGAGAACTACTTGTATTGTTTTCGGAAGTTTCAAAGAATTCTTCTTTATCAATAAAACTTGAAAGATTTCTACTTCTCCAACAACACAATCAATATCTTGATCCTCCATTGACGTCTCTATAATTATTAAAGGATTCACACCTCGTCTTTGACCAAATATTTGTTCAAGATACTTAAACATTGGACAAATTTTATCAATGTATTCTTCGGCTGTTTTTTCATTCCCAGTAGCAAGAAGACCTGAACCAGTTAGATTTCTCCAATTGAGTGCAGACATATAAAATGATTTAAGATGTCTCATTTTATTTTTCATAGGCACCCATTCAATAGATTTTGGTATAGCTGATTTTGCTGCAATTTTTTTATAAAAATATTGCGCGGTTGGTTTCTGAAAGTATGTAAGTAGTTCAAGAAAAAGCAATGTACTAAAAAATAATAAACTCTTACTTCATATGATTCTATCTTGTCTTTTACTTCTTCAGCAACTTCTTGCACTAAATGGAGCGTTTCCGCATCAGTCCAACGATGAGTTCCATTTATTCTTTTTCGCTTTAAAGGCTTCTCTGTTGTTTTCTTTAAAAAATATGTTATTAGATCTGAATTTATTTTTTAAATGTAAACTTACCTCCGCCATTTATTTACAAATGTATACATAAATCTTTTTGCACGAATTAACGAAAACCCCCTTTTTTAAAGGCACTTATTTGCGAAATTATAAATTTGTTAAGATTTTTTCTATCCCGCTTAAAAAAATTGACAAATGAAAATAATTTTTTTTTCATTTATCAAATGCACAACTAAACAATTCAAGTTTGCCAGGCTAAATTGTCGAGTAAATTTATTTGGGTTGTGCTAATGAATTTCAATACAATTTTAAAAATTTAATTTTGGAGAGTTGAAAAATGCACAGATTGCACAGTTTGCCTGACTTTTAATCGTTTACATGAGTACCCTTAGTGTGTTTTCTATACACTTATATGCGCTTAACCTTAGCAATACGTTGTTGTTGTTCTTAACAGTATACAATTAGGAAAGCATAGTCGGGCATGGCCGACCATATAATACCCTACACCATGACTATATTTTAATTTTTTTTTTATAAAGAATCTTTTATGTTGAATATTACCATAATTCCAAAATATTTAAGCAAATATTAAGCAAAAATGTCTAAATGAGTCTTTATAAAGGTCATATATGGGCCGATCCTCGGTAAATTTGGGAAAAGGATATATTTTTAAATAACAGTTAATTTTGTTGAGTTTTTTGCGATATAAATGGTTACAAGTCAATTTTAGACGTTTAAGACATTTTTTGAAGGGGGGTTTGTATGGGGGCTAGAGTCAAATAAGGGCCGATCCTTACGAAAATCTGCAGTGTCATTTATACTTATTTTTAGAGAGATAAAATAATATTTGACGTAATTATGGCATAAAAAGTTCAAATCGGGTGGTACGGTTGTATGGGGCCTAGGTGAAATAATGGACCGATTTCAACCATTTTCAATAGGCTCGTCCCTGTGCCAAAAAATATGCTTGGACCAAATTTCATCAAATTATCTTGAAAATTGCGGCATGTACCTTGCGCACAAGGTTTACATGGACAGCCAGCCGGACAGACGGACGGACATATCTTAATCGACTCAAAAAATGATTCTGAATCGATCGGTATACTTTAAGGTGGGTATTGGACCAATATTTTTGTATGTTACAAACATCAGCACAAACTTATAATACCCTCCCTACTATAGTGGTGTAGGGTATAATGAACAACAACAAAGCTAAACGAAATAAAAAACAAAATACCCAAGGCATCTAAACCAACAGACATCTAAACATACATAACGAAAAACACAGAAAAACAAAATAAACAACGCAAAACGAACCTACATCCAAATATAGGAATAGAATTCACAAAAACAAAATACGTAACTCAATGACGAACAGCATTGAAACATACAAAGCAAAATACACAGCTGTATAAAACAAAATACATCTACAAATACGTGTACATCTTTTTCCAATATACAGTGTTGTTGCTTATTTAACAAAGCATGAAAAAAATATGACAATTTTTGATGAAATTTTCAGAGGTTGTCTCGGATTTTTGCTCATATCGCCGTTATTTACCGACCGATTTTGCTGATTTTAAATAGCGATCTTCGCGAAAGCATGTCTAACAGAATTATTGAAGATTCGGATCTCGCCGATATCTGGGGTCCTATAAAAACTGATTTCAACAGACAGATGGACATGGCTTAATCGACTCCGCTATCTATAAGGATCCAAAATATATATACTTTATAGGGTCGGAAAATTATATTATAGAAATTACAAACGGAATGACAAACTTATATACACCCTTCTTGCGAAGGTGAAGGGTAAAAAAAACAACACTAGGCTAAAAAAAAAATGGTATAAAACAAGCGATAAGGAGATTTCATCGAAATTTAAGCATCTCAGTTCACAGCATTGAATCACTTAAAATCTGAAAGATGCCATCATCATTAATCCGGGTTATTTTCATCCCTAAACGATGTTATACAAAGGGTAGCAGCCATACGTTGTTGTTGTTCTTAACAGTATACAATTAGGAAAGCATAGTCGGGCATGGCCGACCATATAATACCCTACACCATGACTATATTTTAATTTTTTTTTTATAAAGAATCTTTTATGTTGAATATTACCATAATTCCAAAATATTTAAGCAAATATTAAGCAAAAATGTCTAAATGAGTCTTTATAAAGGTCATATATGGGCCGATCCTCGGTAAATTTGGGAAAAGGATATATTTTTAAATAACAGTTAATTTTGTTGAGTTTTTTGCGATATAAATGGTTACAAGTCAATTTTAGACGTTTAAGACATTTTTTGAAGGGGGGTTTGTATGGGGGCTAGAGTCAAATAAGGGCCGATCCTTACGAAAATCTGCAGTGTCATTTATACTTATTTTTAGAGAGATAAAATAATATTTGACGTAATTATGGCATAAAAAGTTCAAATCGGGTGGTACGGTTGTATGGGGCCTAGGTGAAATAATGGACCGATTTCAACCATTTTCAATAGGCTCGTCCCTGTGCCAAAAAATATGCTTGGACCAAATTTCATCAAATTATCTTGAAAATTGCGGCATGTACCTTGCGCACAAGGTTTACATGGACAGCCAGCCGGACAGACGGACGGACATATCTTAATCGACTCAAAAAATGATTCTGAATCGATCGGTATACTTTAAGGTGGGTATTGGACCAATATTTTTGTATGTTACAAACATCAGCACAAACTTATAATACCCTCCCTACTATAGTGGTGTAGGGTATAATGAACAACAACAAAGCTAAACGAAATAAAAAACAAAATACCCAAGGCATCTAAACCAACAGACATCTAAACATACATAACGAAAAACACAGAAAAACAAAATAAACAACGCAAAACGAACCTACATCCAAATATAGGAATAGAATTCACAAAAACAAAATACGTAACTCAATGACGAACAGCATTGAAACATACAAAGCAAAATACACAGCTGTATAAAACAAAATACATCTACAAATACGTGTACATCTTTTTCCAATATACAGTGTTGTTGCTTATTTAACAAAGCATGAAAAAAATATGACAATTTTTGATGAAATTTTCAGAGGTTGTCTCGGATTTTTGCTCATATCGCCGTTATTTACCGACCGATTTTGCTGATTTTAAATAGCGATCTTCGCGAAAGCATGTCTAACAGAATTATTGAAGATTCGGATCTCGCCGATATCTGGGGTCCTATAAAAACTGATTTCAACAGACAGATGGACATGGCTTAATCGACTCCGCTATCTATAAGGATCCAAAATATATATACTTTATAGGGTCGGAAAATTATATTATAGAAATTACAAACGGAATGACAAACTTATATACACCCTTCTTGCGAAGGTGAAGGGTAAAAAAAACAACACTAGGCTAAAAAAAAAATGGTATAAAACAAGCGATAAGGAGATTTCATCGAAATTTAAGCATCTCAGTTCACAGCATTGAATCACTTAAAATCTGAAAGATGCCATCATCATTAATCCGGGTTATTTTCATCCCTAAACGATGTTATACAAAGGGTAGCAGCCATTTCATAAACTTTACTAGAATATAGTCCAGACAATAGACTACACTACAGTCCAGGCCAGTGTACACTTAATAAGGTAGCCTCGTCGCTACAACAAATACAACAATACAAAAACAACAGGCGATTTGTTATTGTAGAATAATCCCATCTGTCAAAAAAAGCTGTGTGTGTAGAATGAAAAAGCAACAAATAAACACAATAAAAATATGAGTTTTTAGCAATTATTTAAATTTTTAAGTATTAATATTAATATATTATATTAATTAAACGTGGAATGTCTGAAAATCATAACTATATTTATTGGGAAGACCAATTTTCCGAATTAAACGTGTTTTTTGTGAAAAGTGATTGGTCGTGCTTAAAATAGTTGAAACTGATTTGGAACGTATGCCGGAGCTAAAGATTTTCTTTTTTTATCAAGAGAGAAGGATAACAAAGACATTTAATCACGATTGACCTAGAAAACTCCTTTAAAACCATAATTTTCTTCACTTTTTAAAATTTTTACAGCTTTTGCGATTTTTTTTCTATGTAAACAAACAGGAATTTTGACAGATAAGATTGTAAAAGCTGATGATCAGCTGTGCGGACGAGGCTACCTTATTAAGTGTACACTGGTCCAGACTATATACTAGAATATAGCTCAGAATATAGACTAGACTACATTCCAGACTAAACTATAGCTCATAGTCCGGACTATAGACTACAGTCCAGACTATAGACTACAGAATGGTTGGTTGGTGATAGTGCGTACAAATTAACTGACACTGTAGTTACTCCTTTCAGAACAAATGCGACGGAAAGAAGTTTAAAAGAACGCACTGATTTTAATAAAACTTTGAGTCGTTACCGAATAAGGATTGAACACTGCTTTGGTATAATGAAAGATCGTTTTAAAAGCCTAAAAGATTTAAAAATACAAATAAAAAACAAGTCATCTATTAAACGTGCCTGTAATTGGATTTTGGTATGCGCCATGTTGCATAATATTTTATTGGACCAGAATGAAGAAGAAATTGATTTAACGTTATCCACTGAAAATCCCTGTGAGATTGAAATGGAAAATTATAACGAAGAACCTGCAAATCACTCCACAATCGAGGGGGAAGTAAAAAGACGGGCACTGTTGGAATTAATTAAAGAACAAAACGCATAACGATGTTTTATTAATATAATATTAAAACGCAATTATAACAATTAAATGCTTTTTAATTACTGTTAGTGTTAGATTTATATTTAACTTCTATTTCATATTTTTTAATTCTTTCTTCGCTTTCAATTTGAAGTTTTCTTATTTCTAAATCTTGTTCTAGCTTGGCTTTTTTCATTTTAATTTCATTTTCGGATATTTCTCTTTCAAGGTCAAATTTTTTTACTTCTATTTCCAATTTCTTTTCTTGTAGGGAAATTAGCATAGAAAATAGACTCGTGTTTTTCGATTTTGGAGTCTTTTTTGGAATTTTTTTCATAGATTCTTTTAATGATATAGAATCAATTGATGTCTGTGAGCTAAATGAAGCTTCTGGAGAACTACTTGTATTGTTTTCGGAAGTTTCAAAGAATTCTTCTTTATCAATAAAACCTGAAAGATTTCTACTTCTCCAACAACACAATCAATATCTTGATCCTCCATTGACGTCTCTATAATTATTAAAGGATTCACACCTCGTCTTTGACCAAATATTTGTTCAAGATACTTAAACATTGGACAAATTTTATCAATGTATTCTTCGACTGTTTTTTCATTCCCAGTAGCAAGAAGACCTGCACCAGTTTGATTTCTCCAATTGAGTGCAGACATATAAGATGATTTAAGATGTCTCATTTTATTTTTCATAGGCACCCATTCAATAGATTTTGGTATAGTTGATTTTGCTGCAATTTTTTTATAAAAATATTGCGCGGTTGGTTTC
>NC_060950.1:48575514-48613014 GCF_022045245.1 Lucilia cuprina | reverse complement strand
GTGCAAAATTTGATCCCATGGCCAGAAGAGAGTAATAAGTGAAATTTTGTAAAAACAGCTTTACAAAAAACTACAAAAGGAACTATATAACCCACCAAAATGAAGGAAATCGACTCTACTATAATGTCCAATGCAATTACCAAAGTCACTCACCCAAAATATGATCCTAACATCAAAAGAAAATAATAAGTGAAATGTTGAAAAAACTGTTTTTTTAAGATTTTTACAAAAACTATAAAAGGAAACTTATTACCCAAAAAATATTGGACATTGGTCCAATATGACACCCTCTAAATTTGAATTTTTAATTCCATAATTTTATTTCATTACCACTATTTGTTTTAAATTGTTATTATTAATCAATTTTTTAATTCCCAATATTGTTTTTAAGATGCTTACTCTCTTTTTTACTTAGTTTGTTAAGTAGTTTGTTAAAATGAAAATCATCTCCCATATATGAAAAAGAAGAAGAATTTGGCATGCACTTAGCTAAATTAATTTGATTATGTTGCCAGATAAAGCACTAAAAATACTTGCATTACAGCAATTTCAATATGTTGCCAGATAAAAAACTTATTAATATTGGTAAAAACTCAAAAAAAAATTTGGCAGCACTAATTCGTAGCAAGAAAAACTCAATTTTTTGTCTGCAAGAGAGAATTTTTCGTGTTACTCTGTTCTTGTTGAGTTAAATATGAGTAGTTTGATAAACTACTTTGTTAAAGTAACGGGGATCAAAAAATGATAAAAATTTAAAACATGCATAATCTGTTTAGGTGAAAAAATACCGCTCTGAATAGGTAAGATTTAATTTATAATTTAAAGTCCATATTACTTAATTTCAACACGGTCTTAATCGATTTTCTTGAAATTTTCACAGTGAATTCCTGTATGTCTGGAATAGGTAATAGGCTACTTTTCATGTTGAAATTTCAAGTGGGTGATGAGCCACGCCCACATTAAGAAAATATAAAATTCGTATATTTGATATAATATAACAGTTAGAGGCCTCAAATTTTGTCTTGGACTCTATTACAGTTAGAATCTTTAAATTTTGCATGAATAACTTTAGTTTAGTTTAGTTTAAAAGGGTTGTATATCAATGTATACATCCACTCGGAGACCTAATGGTTCATTGTGAATCCCTTTAGTAAAAGACAAGGACAAAACAGAAGAGAACAGAAGAAAGGAGAGATGAGAAGAGTGAGATTTTCCCTCCAAAAAGAGAACAGAAAAAAGAAGTGGTCATGGAAGGGAAATCCTTAATTGTCTATTAACTGAAAATCCAAAAAGTTCCCCTAATGAAGCCCATAATGTCGCCTAGGTTACACCCTGCTACATCTCCTAGTTCATCGTGGAATCCTTTACCTAGCCATTTCAACTTCGGCCATAGTGTCCTAGAAACCCTACAATCCAGTCTACTGTACCAGGATTGGTTGGTAGTTTTTTTGAAATATTCGGAAATTAGCCTATAGTAATGACCCTTCTATCGAGCTCGAGATCCGAGCCCTGTCGGGCCAATTCATCTGCAATCTCATTACCCTGTATGTCACAATGTCCCGGTACCCAGCACAGCCTGAGTGTGTATAACCTGAATAACCCTTTCAGGTCCTTTTTGCAGCTGTTTACCAAGCTAGAATGTAACGTTTTACACTGCAAAGCTTTAAGAGCTGCCTGACTATCAACATAAATCGTCACTTCCGACCCCCTAGTAATGTGTGTCTTAATAATATCCACGGATTTCCATATAGCCAGGATTTCCGCTTGAAAAACGCTACATTCATCCGGAAGTCTGTAGGACACTCTTATATTGTTGTCTACCCAATAAACCCCGGCACCTGTGCCAGAGTCCATCTTGGATCCGTCAGTGAAAACTGCACACCCCTCAAACAGTACTTCGGATCCCCACTCATCCCTACTAGGAATCACTATTGAAGGTGTTATTCCGAAGTCCAGGGTCGTAACCAAATGATCAGAAATACCCTCCGTACTTCCCTCAATTCCTGTTAGACCTACCTCGTACAGTATTCTAGTGTGGCCTACCCGCTTTGGTCTTACTAGAGCTGATTCAAACAGTCTGAATAAGTTCCTAGCTGCTACACTCTCAACATATTTCTCAATTGGTAGCAGATTCAGAATAATATCCAATGCTGCTTGCGGTGTACTGCCCCTGGCACCTGTTATGCCGATAGAAACACACCTTTGAGCCTTATTGAGTATTAATCTGTAGCTGCATTTCCTCATTCCTACCCACCACACAGTACAACCATAGGTAATGATGGGCCTTACTACCGACGTGTAAATCCAATTTACCATGTCTGATCGCAAACCCCAATTCTTACCAATAGAGTTTCTGCACGTGTAATAGGCAATAACTTTAACATCCATGTAAATATTTTGGGTAATAAATTGGCGGACTACCCATGAGGGGAGCAGTGCCTTCCATATAAATTAAAAAAAATTGTTTATCTTGAGTTAATATAACATTTAGAGTCCTCAAATTTTGTCGGAGCCTTTAGTGTCAATATGATTATTTAGTATATAAAGTGGGCGGACTAGCGTTAAGGGGCGTGGCACCGCCCATATAAATTGAATACAAAAATTTTAACATTCATGTAAACATTTTGGGTATTAAATTGGCGGACTACCATATAAATAAAAAAGAAAAATTCGTTTATCTGAGAATCTATTAGATCTAGAAACTTCAAATTCTATATGAATAACTTCGACATTCATGTGAACATTTAGAAAATAACGGGCGGACTCTTATATGAATTAAATAAAAAATTTCTTATATCTTGAAAACTGTTAGATAATTCCAATTTTTCATATATAGATATAAATTAGCGAACTTACAATAATTTTCTTGGCATCTCTCATATGTAACATATTAGTAATCTGGAAAACTATTGTAGTTAAAATTTTCAAAATCTTTAAGTCGGTAAAACAAAAAATATTGCATATCGCAACGCATAAGAATATGAATTATTTATTAAGAATAAAAGTATATATTAAATTTTTGCAAGTTAGAAATAAATAGATCATTAATCTATTATTTCAGAATTTAAATAAAATATATTATAATCAAAAGAAATTATAATAAACTCTTAAGAAAATTTTTATAATTTAGTAACTAAGTAAATAATTTAATTGATTATTATGTATTTATTTTGATTGGGGTAGCGAAGCACACCGGGTATTAGCTACAGGGCTATAAAGGTGGAAGTACACAACATGCGTTGTGCGTGGCAACGCGTTATAGGCATTTTCCAAAAAAGTTGAAATGGTGTATTTTTATATAACAAGTTACACACTGTAGTATCATGCACCTAAAGAAAACAACCCGACGAAAAACAAACCGTAACAGTTGTTTTGTCAAAATAAAATTTTTTTTGGTGTGGTGAGTTATTTTTGTTTACAAATATGTGTTTCTGCACGTGGAAAATACGCAAAAACTCGTTTTCATTATTTACATTTTCAATATGTGTTTATGCACGTGGAAAAAATTCAAAAAAATTGATTTTCATGATTTACATTAAAAAAAAATATTTTTGATCAATTAAAATATGTATATAAATGTGGAAAGGAAAAAATCTGATAAAAATAAATATATTTGGGATTATATCGTTACAGAATGCCTTTTAATAAAAAACATTCAAAAAATGTTACTATAGCCGTATATATAAAATGATATATAAGTGTTATCGGACGATCTTGTGCACATCAAAAACCTATATAGAACTTTAAGTTGGAAGTGTTGTTGTAGTACACACCCTAGATCGATGAAATCCGGAAAAAAATTTATGCCTTCCGATTTCTACACTTCCAACTTAAAGTCCTATATAGATTTTTATCATACACAAGATCGTCCGATAGCACTTATATATCATTTTATATATACGGCCATAGTAACATTTTTTGTAAAAAAAAGTTTGTTGTTGTAGTACACACCCTAGAACGATGAAATCCAGAAAAAAATTATGCCATCCGATTTCTACACTTCCAACTTAAAGTTCTATATAGGTTTTTGTCCTGCACAAGATCGTCCGATAGCACTTATATATCATTTTATATATACGGCCATAGTAAATTTAAAAAAAAAAACAGTTTGTTGTTGTAGTATACACCCTAGAACGATGAAATCCGGAAAAAAAATTTATGCCATCCGATTTCTACACTTCCAACTTAAAGTTCTATATAGATTTTTATCATGCACAAGATCGTCCGATAGCAGTTATATATCATTTTATATATACGGCCATAGTAACATTTTTTGTAAAAAAAAGTTTGTTGTTGTAGTACACACCCTAGAACGATGAAATCCAACTTAATGTTCTATATAGGTTTTTATAGTGCACAAGATCGTCCGATAGCACTTATATATCATTTTATATATACGGCTATAGTAACATTTTTTGAATGTTTTTTATTAAAAGACATTCTGTAACGATATAATCCCAAAAATATATTTATATTTTATCAGATTTTTTCCTTTCCACATTTATATACATATTTTGATTGATCAAAAATATTTTTTTTATGTAAATCATGAAAATCAATTTTTTTGAATTTTTTCCACGTGCATAAACACATATTGAAAATGTAAATAATGAAAACGAGTTTTTGCGTCTTTTCCACGGGCAGAAACACATATTTGTAAACAAAAATAACTCCCCACACCAAAAAAATGTTTATTTTGATACGGTTTGTTTTTCGTCAGGTTGTTTTCTTTATATGCGTCTTAATAACATACTTTTATTTGGCAAGTTGCTTTCTCTTTTAAAGTGTATTAGAACAAGACAAATATATAGTTTTAATTTTTTATATATCCAAATGTCGAGAATTTAAAGAAAAGTCTCAATAAAATACTTTACTTACTTGGAAATAAAATGTGTCAATATATATTAATTACTATAATAATTAATATAATTTGAAATGTATTTCGATTTTAATCAAGCCAGTGACTCGCCATCAAAACCACAAAGTGTGATCAAAACGAACATACCAAGATATATTAATTATAAGGTAGTGTCGTCGGCAAATTCAGAATAACAAGCGAATTGGGTAAATACTTTTATGTAGTTTAACATTGTGCCCAAGGCGAATTCAGATAAGGTGGTGTTAATCAATCAGCTGATAATTTTTTTCTTAATTCGACTGGTTGTCCTAGCTGTCAATGTTTGTTATTGTTTACATTTTTATATTGTAAAAAATCTGAAAATACAAGCATAAACAAATATAATTTTTTTTAAATAATGGCATAATTGGTATGTATACAAATATGTTATTTAAGAAAAATATTTTTTCTGTTAAATGTTAACATATTACACAATATTGTTTTATATTTTATATTAAAATTGTGTAGATAACGTGATTAACTAAACACAATCTTTTTCGCAACACTTATTATTAAGAAACGCATATGAAGTATTTTCCCGGCTGGCGGCAGCTGACTTCTACATTATGGCTTAATTTTGAAATCTATTAAATATTAACAAATGAAACAATATTGTTTATATATACACTATGTAGATAAAGAGGTTAACTAAAAAAAGTCTGTTCCGGATAGCTTTCTGTAACAAAACCCATATGAGGGTTACCCGTCCGGCGGCTGCTACATTATGGCCAGAATTATCCATTCGCAACAAATATTCATTCATTTGTAATATAATATTTTCATGAATATGTACTTTTTTATGTTTATTTTTCACAAAAGAATTTCCATACAACTCTTACGACAATTTTTCATATGTTTTTCGAATGTCGTAAGAAAATTCAGTGTTATCAATTGTTTATTTCAGCATATAAATAAAAAATTCAATCGATTTTGGTATAAAGTGGTAACACAGATATTACAAACAAACAGCTGTTTACCAAAACAAAAATAAAATTTTTATTAAAAACTGCTTATTTATTAGTTTAAAATATGGAATAATGCAAATAATAGAATTTTAAATAAAAAGAAATTAATTTGGTTTATTTTGCTCGTTTAATTAGTTTAATATTATTTGTTTTTTTTACTTTGTTTGTTTTGATTGTTTTTTTATTGTGAACATAAACTTATGACTTGCTACAAAAACTTGTTCACAATCACTGTTACTACACTTTAGTAGGTACAAAATACAACTTGATTGTGAATTAAACAAATATATCTTGGAATATGCTATAAGGTGAAATCATTTCATTTTGCATCCAATTCGTTATTTTTTATTTTGAGTTTGACAGCGTTGGGCTAAATTATCATGGACAAAAAAACAATCAGCTGTTGAAATGAGTTCACCTTTCAGTTTCGCCTTGATAGATTAATAAGGATAAAGAATTCTACAAAAACTACAAAAGTTGTCAGAATGGCCTTTTGTGTTTTAAATGTGTTTTGATTATACTGAGAATGTAATCAACTACAATATACCTTAGAAATTCTTTATTAACGGATTATTAATACACATTATATTATGTTATTTTATAGAGATTTTATTACAAAAATACACTTCTTTCATTGCGCGGAAAACTTGTATTTTATTACTACCTACAACTTAAAAAGTTTTCATGAAAAATATATATGATATACATATATACATCAACATTTAACGTAAATTTCAAAGATATATACAACTACTTTCTTAATTATAAATTAAAGTTATTTTGGTAAACTAAAAATTAAATTAATAAATGTGATTTTTTGTGCATTCCCTTTAATTGTTTATTTAAAAAAAACTGGAAAAGTAAAAAAGGTTATATTAACAAATTAATAAAATACCGACTTTTTTGTACGGATAGTCATAATTATTAATACAAACGAACATAATAACAAAATCGTCCTAAAATATAACACATATTCATAAAATTAATATAAAAAACGACTAATATATTTATGAATTCGGTATTAAGACTTAATTCAATAAAAAGTCATGTTTTTTATAGAAATTAAAAAAACATTTCGTATTAAAAATAAGTCGGAAAGACGACTTTTTTTAATATTCGTGTAACAAGTAATTTTTTATGTGTACATAGTAATTTTATTATGGACATAAAAGAACTCAATTAGTTTGTTAATTTTGCTTGCATATTGGCAACGCTACCTTTAATAAAGTAAAAAAATTCTTGACGAATAACCCGAAATTTCGTCGTAAATAGTTTGCGAAATAAATTGATTGATATATTAGGCCAACAAGTTTCTTAAAATAATTCGAGTATTCGCAATATTCATTTTGCCAAAAAAATTGAAACAATACATTTTTAAACAATTATTAAATCTAACCTTATTTCTTTCACAATTCCTTGTGATTTAAAAATGGCAACCAGTGACAAAACCGTCGATGATTCCCTTTACCCAATTGCTGTTCTTATAGATGAGCTCAAAAATGAAGATGTCCAAGTAAGTTTGCTATGTGCACAATGTTACATATTTTACACTGGTGATATTTAATTGTTCAAAAAATGGTTAATTAAAAAATATTTTTGGTACATAATGCATATTTGATATACACACCTGCATACATACATATGTATATATTGTATACAGTCGCTCTAAGCCAAACCCAGACACTTACATAAATAATGACAAATTTTATCTTTATTAAGCGATCTATTTAGAATATCCCTATTCAGAGGGAGAAATCTTGTGAGAAATCGTTAGTAAAAAAGAAAACCGTGTGTGTAAATGTAAATTAATATATAAAATTAATCGTTTTTGAAATTAAATATCTATTTCATTTGATTAGACACAGAAGATTAAGATTAGATAAAGGTTTATACCTTAAAAAATACCTTAATTCATTGGCCATATTTTAGTATCATGTTTATATCATTGGAGAGGTAGTTTTAATAACAAAAGAAAGGTAATTTATAACTTTTATCCTTTAAAAATGCTTTATCTCTAATGACAAAATAAAATCTGAAATTTATTTACATTTATTACAATAATCTTTTGGTGATAAATAAGTTCCCCCTTCTACCCTTCTATGGAAGAGCAAATACCCATACATGTTAAGAAAATATATTTATTTTATATTTTTTGTTGCAAAATATGAACACATTCATACAAGGAAAAAAATATTTAAATAAGTACACGGCAAAAAAATATGATTTGCAATTTTTTTGTTAAAATAAAATAATTTTCCCATTTCATTTGCAAATCTATTTTGTAAAGATTATATATGTATGCGTTATTTTGTAGACATTTTTAACAGATTCTAATTACGTTCTAAAAAAGCTTTTAAGGTTTTCCACCAGTTTGTAGGTGGTATTTCTGGTATTTTTTTTCGTGCAGAACTTCTTATTTTTGAATCTAAAAAGATTAACATTTATGGATGCACTGTAACTACATGCATCACTGATAGGTTTATTCATTCTCTACAATTTGTATTCCACGTAATGCATTGGAAGCATTGTATAAGAAACATGTCCGATGTACCAGAAATTTCCAACCGAAATGTAATTTGTATTTTAGCTTATTTTCACTTGAAATATTAACTCTTTAAAGAGGTTTTATTTCTCTACAACTCTTAATAAATCTTGGATAACATTAGTGACTACATCAAGCGGGAAACAACGATGGTAGATCTTTTTACTCCAATCAGTATATTTTTTGTCTTTATTTTGTTAAGAAAATTAGATCTTTTATCATAATTTTCTATTTTATGGTAACACTACTCTCGAAAAATCTATTAATTAAGCCATTATTCAACATTTTCCATCGTTTTATGTTAGTTTTAATACAAAATTAGTATCTATAAGGATATTTTTTATAATTTTAATTCTGACGTTAGACTTAAATTCCAAAGAGATGTAAATGGCGGATTAAAATTTGATGAAGGCCAAGAGGTAAACTACAATGTAAAAAGCACCAGAATACCTACCAGATCAGCTAACTTATGTCAGCCAAATACAGCTGAAATGAACGAAATGGGAACGATTTTAGACTGCACAAAGCTACTAGCAATAAAATGAAGAGGGTACTATTTTACAAAGGACTGCAACTGTTTAATCTGCTACCAATGGAAACCAAGAATGAACAAAATTTTAATATATTTAAAAGAAATTGTGTAATTTTTGTGAAAAATAATTGTTCAATTCACAATCAAGTTGTATATTGTATCTACTAAAGTGTAGTAACAGTAATTGTGAACAGATTTTTGTAGCAAGTCATAAGTTTATGTTCACGATAAAAAACAATCAAAACAAACAATGTCAAAAGTAAAAAAAAACAAATAATATTAAACTAATTAAACGAGCAAAATAAACCAAATTAATTTATTTTTATTTAAAACTCTATTATTTTCATTATTCCACATTTTAAAATAATACATAAACAGTTTCTAAAAAATTTTTATTTTTGTTTTGGTAAACAGCTGTTTGTTTGTAATTTCTGTGTTACCACTTTATCGTTTTATATGGCAAAATCGATTGAATTTTTTATTTATATGCTGAAATAAACAATTGACAACATTGAATTTTCTTACGACATTCGAAAAACATATGAAAAATTGTCGTAAGTTGTATAGAACTTTTGCATAGGAAATACCAACAACATTGTTATAACTATTGTAGCACTTGCTGACATACAATTTCGGCGATAAAATCGGAATTTTTCCAAAAACAAAAAATATATCTTTGTAAAGATTTCTATAATTTGTATTAATTTTACATTTAAAACCCAATGTTCGCTTATAAGAAATCAATAATAACAATAAGCTGCCGGAATAGAATTTTTCGATGGAAACAAAACATTATTCAATTCAGAATATATTTTCCTCACAAATTTTATTACCTTAATCTTTATTTTTAATATAATATAAACATTTTACAAAAATTTTTCATCAAATGAATTCTCCGTACATATGGTTTTTGACATTTACGAAAACCAAAAGCAAAAACAAAATACATGGGAAATGTTGTTGTTGCAGAACTGCCACCACCTTATCTGAATTCGCCTTGAGTTTTGACAAAACACCAACAATAACAGTGAGTTTATTTTTTCTTACATTCCTTTCTACACTTGGCTGGTTGTTTTCCAACTCTAAATGCAGTTGTAAGGGAAAAAATAAAAACAAAATAAACAATTTCTATTTTGTTGTTTTTTTTTTTTTTATTAAAAACAACAGAATAGGGTATTCAGTTTTAAATGCACGGGCACTTGCAAATTTAATTTAAAAATTGATTTCGGGATTTTTATTATTTTTTCAAATAAGTTAAAGAGTTTCTTATCGTGCTTTCAACCCCAATTTTTAAATAAATTCACTGTAATGTATTGATGGTGGGGAAGCTAGTTCCTATGCGCATTTCGCCGGTTGCTTAAGCCAGCTCATCAGGAAACCTTTCCCAATATTTTAGGAAAACTAGAAATGTCTTGTGAAAGAATTATTTTAAACTCAATAAGAATTCAAAACGCATCTTTCACAAAACATTAAAGTTTTGACAAAACACCAACAATAACAGTGAGTTTATTTTTTCTTACATTCCTTTCTACACTTGGCTGGTTGTTTTCCAACTCTAAATGCAGTTGTAAGGGAAAAAAATAAAAACAAAATAAACAACTTCTATTTTGTTGTTTTTTTTTTATTAAAAACAACAGAATAGGGTATTCAGTTTTAAATGCACGGGCACTTTGCAAATTTAATTTAAAAATTGATTTCGGATTTTTTTATTATTTTTTCAAATAAGTTAAAGAGTTTCTTATCGTGCTTTCAACCCCAATTTTTAAATAAATTCACTGTAATGTATTGATGGTGGGGAAGCTAGTTCCTATGCGCATTTCGCCGGTTGCTTAAGCCAGCTCATCAGGAAACCTTTCCCAAAATTTAGGAAAACTAGAAATGTCTTGCATGTGTACATGTGAATTAATTTTTCGTTTTGGTTATTTTTTGCAAACAATTGAACTAAATGCTGTTTGCTTTTATTCCAAAAATAAAATAAAAAAATCTTTTATCTCTATTTTTAAATCAATTATGTAAATATACATATCGTCCTGTTTTGAATTTTGGTAATGAGGATTTTTTTTACTATTCGAAATTTTTTTACTACAATTTGTACATCTACTGGTTATACTTATGTGTAAAAAGGTATTTTTCGATATCTTAATTGGTTAGGATTTTGCAAAATTACCTATGAGTTTTCCATACATTAAATGAGTTGACTAAAATCATAACACCGTAATATTACACTAGTCAATTTTCGAATTTTTTTTACTGTAATTTGTACATCTACTGGTTATACTTATGTGTACAAAGGTATTTTTCGATATCTTAATTGGTATGAGTTTTCCACATATTAATTGAGTTGACTAAAATCATAACAACACCGTAATAGTACACTAGACAATTTAACACCATGAATAATGAATCCTCTCTCTCCTTTTGGTGCATCCATGAACTTTAAATCACTTTTTGGGTCGATCCAAACTCGTCCGTCCTTTCTTTAATATTTCTAATGAAACTTTTTATATAAAGAACTCACGATACTTGTATGAAAAAAATTTTGTAAGAATTTAAAATTTAAAGTATAATTGCAACTTCTATACCTATTTGAAATTTCGCATAAACAAAATACTGTGCTAATTTGCCGAAATTCTAAGATAAATGATTTAATAAGAATAAATAAAGTATTTTCTGCTAATTTGTGCAAGAATTGTATCACAAAGTATTAATCAACTGATATTTTTAAGTAACACAGCTAAGGAAAATGAAATTGTATTGTAAACAAGAGTTGTAATAACATCTAAACTCGTACGACGAACAATAATCGCGATATATGCAAAGATTTGATACTCACGACCTTTGATTTCTACTATCTCACCATGACTTTTAGTTCTTTATTTACATTTTCTAGATGATATTTTTATTTTACTGTCTTAAATTCTATATTTTGGTCAATTTGTCGGGTAATGTGGATAGATAACGTTTACAAATATTGCTGAAGTTATGAATGTAATGCTAACATCCGCTACATGTTATTATAATTTAAACCCAAATTTCGAACGAAATCTCCAAATCTGTACATAAAATGGGAAGAATTTTATAATTTAAAATTGTTTTCCAAAAAGTCATATGTGGAGTATATTTAAATTGCTCTAAAACACGTTAAAAACTCAGTTATTTTTTAAAATAAATATTAATTGCATTTGTTAACGAATCTGCGAATGTACTGCAATATAGCAACAAAATTATGTTGAATTTTGTTGCTATATTGCAGTACATCAAGGTTTAAAGGAACAAAAATCTCTGTCAGATTTTATGAGAATTGACCATACCCGTCTCATATAAGATCCCGTACAGAAAATTACTTTAACGCTCATAACTGTCTTCATAATACCAGTTTAGCGACGAAATTTAACATAGTTCCACTTCAGAAAATAAATTTGTTATTTTAATGTCCAAATGTAAACATAAAACAAATAAAAATAATTTTGTTTACTTTTTTCTTAATTTGGTTATTTTTATTCGAATAATGGTTAGAAAAAAAAATTTTGTTGTGGCAACACTGCTTGTGAGAACTAAACGCACTCACAAAACTTCAAATTTTCTTCGCAAAATTGCGAGAATATTAGCATTTATTATGCTTTGTTTACACGGTTGTTAGATCTTACAACGTTGTCAGTAAAATGTGCAGAAAATGTCTAATAACAATGTAAACTTACAAATTTTGTCTTCCAATTTTGTCAGTATTGCTTTTTCTGACAACATTGCATATGAAACATTGTATGTTCAGACGACTGATAGACATTTTCTGAACATTTTGCAAACAACGTTGTAAGATCTGACAACCGTGTATCACGGCTTTTAGTTTCATTTATTTATTTAAAACCCCGAAAATTATTTGTATTTTACAACGAAAAAAAATACTTTTATTCTTTGACATTTCATTTTTAATAAAACGGAAAAAAAGTTTAAAACAATCTAAATTGATATAATCTGAGTGAATGAAAAGTGACCCGTTTCGGAATAAACTGTTCCGCCTGTTTAATACTTACTTGATGTTTCAGTTTCAAGTAACTTTTTTATTACATAAAAGTGCGTAAAATTAGTAAATTTCCAGTTTTGCCATAACAATAGAGAAACTGGAATGTGTTATGATTTTATAAAAGCGACTTTATAATAAATTTGTTTTTTTTCTCTTTTTTATACCACTTAGTGGGGAGGGTATATTTGGTTTGTGCTGATGTTTGTAACGCACAATAATATTGATCCTATACCCTTAAAGTATACCAATCGGCTCAGAATCATTTTCATAGTCGATTTAGCTATGTCCAACCGTCCGTCTGTCCGTCCATGTAAACCTCGTAATCAAACTACAGGCCGCAATTTTGAAGATAATTGAATGAAATTCAGTACATGATCTTCTATTGTCCCAGGGACGAACCCTATTGAAAATAGTTAAGATCGGTCCATTATTTCACCTGGCTCCCATACAACTGTACCCCCGAATAAGGCTTGTATCAAACTACTGGTCGCAACTTTGGAGATAATTCAATGAAAAATTGGCACATGATCTTCTATTATACCGTAGACGAAGCCTGTTCAAAATGATTAATATCAGTCCATTATTTCACCTAGCCCCATACAACTAAACCCCCGAATAGAGCTTGTAAAACTTGTAATCAACTACAGTTCGCAATTTTAGAGATAATTCATTGAAATTTGGCACATGATCTTTTATGGTACTGTAGACATAGCCTATTGAAAATAGTTAACATCGGTCCATTTTCACCTAGGCCCCATAGAACTGAACCGCCAAATAGGGGTTTTAAGTTTATAATTGTGTTTAATATACTCGTATCTCGACAAAAAGCTGCAAAACCAAGTTCTATACTAGTCTTGATGACCTGATGAACTTTATAATTATAGGGCCTCATTTGACCCTAGCCGCTCTAAAAAGCCCCCATCAAAATTTTAAATAAATACTGTTTTATTAAACAGTAACAGGTGTAGGGTATTATATGGAATTTAGCTAACGAAAGTTGTTTTTTAATTAAAACAATATAATTAATAGAGTACGACTGAACTCAAAATTTCGTTCGGTACCTAACACCGAACCCGTACTTCGGTAAATTTGAAATTTCGGCCGAACCCGAACGTTGTTCAGTTTTCAAAGTTCGGTGAACACGAACTTTTTTCTTCAATGAAAAACGAATTTATGATTAAAAAGTAATTTATAACACTTAAAACCAAAATATGAACAACCAGAAGATTTTTTGAAAAGGGTCTTTAATTAGCAATTGTGTCAATTATCAACTTATTCCGTGTTCCAGAGTGATAAATTTCTAATAACAAACCATTTTTGTGAAATGCATATATCTTAATACTTTTATTTTTGGTTTTTTAAACGATTTATTGACAATGATATAAGTCTCTGTAAGAGCACGCAGAGAAAAAACATGGTTGTGGTTAAAATTATTATTGAAGTCTTGTAACAATTTTAAAATATCATATTTTTAAGTTCGATGAAATAGAGCCACCACCAGGTTCAATGTTTCTTTCCACTTAAAATCTCTCCTACAAAGAATAGAGTAGGAAAAAACTAACTTAAATGTTGTATTGATCTGTTATGAATATAATAGCATTATTTTTGCAATAATTTACGCGTCGCTATTCGTAATTTTGATGAAATTTTAAATTAAGCTTTATAAAATAGTGTAACAAAAAATAGAACCAGTTTGCAAAAATATACAAAATTTTAGACAATTTTCAAATTGAAATCGATCCAAATAGTAAGTTTAATGCTTTTTATTATTATTTTAAAAGAATCTCATTAAAAAATTATAATTTTGAGTACAAAAAGAGACAGAGGCAAACATTGCAGGCGATATAGCAGAAAAACCATAAAAACACTCCATGATCTAGGAAGAGAATTACACTTTCGTGTGCTCCGTGTAACCTTTAAAGGGAATATAACTTAGATGTTGCCAGCTTAATAGTAAGATATCTCATGTATAAAAATAATTCAAAGGACAAAATTAGTAGAAAAGTATTATATGGTACTTTAAAGGTCCTGAAGAAAAAATAAAATTTTTAAAAACATTTGAAATTTCCCCTTGAGCAGGAATCGAAATAATTTGTGGTCAGATGTAAAAAGTATATTTATTTATTCTGATATGATCCGTGTAGCTATACGTACACTTTCCAACACTGGATTTTGTCCCCAATGAGCTATGAAGATCATTGAACATGGTGGCGGATACGTAATGGTATGGGGTTATTTTTTTTTGTTTGGAACATGGTCTCTATTTCGGATTGAGGGAAGATACTATTTTTTTGGACCAAAGAAGTATTTCAACAATTTGCTATAGCCCTTACCTTGAACATGGCGTATTTCTATAATTTTTCTGCGGTGTCGATTATTGCAAAAATAATGGTATTATATTCATAACTGATCAATACAAAATTTCAGTTAATTTTTTCAACTCAATTCTTCATTGGAGGAATTTTAAGTAAAAAGAAACTTCGAAGGATGAGGTGGTGGCTCTATTTTTCGGAACATCACTGAATATTAATACCGTCAAAATATTTGATCATGATATTTTTGTAATTATCATAACATGCTCATATTACACCGTACAACAAATTGGGAAAAATTGTTGCACACATGAGCAAGACCATATACGTTGGAAACTATATACTTGATATAGTAAACTACATTTTTGGTTTTTTGTTTTCTGATCGTTTCTTCCTTTAAAAGGACTTTAAAGTTTGAAAGGAAGAGTAAGTATAATTAAATTTAGCTTAAATTTGGTTTGGTCTAGTAGGTCAATATAGGTATCGATTGAAAAAGGTGAATAACAGTATTTTTACAAATAAAACAGTTTTAAAATGTTAGAATAAAAAAACTTATAAAATGTCCATTAAATCCTTTAATATCCTTATTTTCTATAGTCAGTTTTTTTAGAAAAAAAATATATGTTATATTTACAAATATGGAGTTGCAGAATCCCAAAATTTCATGTCTTTATCTTAATTAGTTTTGTAAAAAAATTAAAAGTTAAGATGCATACAAATTAAATAAATTTTGTTGTATATATTTTGTTTAATTTATTATTTATACCAATTACCTACCCCTATTATCTCAATGTCTGTTAATTTTTTATCCTAACGTTAAATTGACAGTTTTAGGTTGAGATAACAGGCCTTAAAACATATAAAATTTTATTTCGTATGATTATGACGGTTTAGTGATTAAAACATGCATGTTCCGAATTATAAAATCCATTTCAGGATAATATGATAAGCGCAATATTATTATAAATATAAATTATAATATAATTAATATAAACATTAATATCTCGATGAAAAGCTACATAAAAAACGTTTATATATTTAGACATAAATGTCTCCTCTTAATTTTATAATATACATATTATGTCTTGTGCAGGCCAGCAATAAAGCGACAATTTGTTAAAAAATTTCGTGTGATTATGAGGGCGCACACGTAAATTGTCGCATTATTGTTGTCTAGTGCAGGCCTTTAATCTCTATTTGACTCTAGCCCACTTTCAGAAAATTAATTTTTCTTCAATATGTCGCAATTGAAATAAAATTCAACATAAATATTTTATTTGCTGAAATAAATCATATTTGAAAGAAATTCACAACGGTGTAGGGTATAATATGCTCGGCCCAGTCCGGCTATACATTCCTAACTTGTTTAAATATTTATGTATATCGTGGTTTACTAATTGCACATGGTATATCTTCGCCCTGTTGTATTTTTTAATGAAAACTATATAATAAACTACTTTGATAACGTTATTGGCAGGTCAAAGGTATTTGTAAAAATATATATAGAATTTAGAATAACTATAGAGTTCGGAATAATTGTGTTAAATTATAAAGGAAAATATACTTTCCCAGAAGGTAGTTTTAACATGAAAGGATAAAAAATGCAAGATATCCTTAATCGATTTTTATCCTTTCATATTCTTCAAAGTTTTCACTTTTTTTAACTTTTTATCATAGAGATAAAGAAACTCGGTTCCACAATATCAAATTTCTAATTTTTCTACATAATATTTTAACAAAAAAAAAAGGACTTTGAAATTTTCAAAGGGGCAAATTTTATTAATAAATTTATTGAGATATTTAAAAAATATTATAAAAATTAAACAAATGGAGCTATGAAGACCAAATTGCAGACTTTTTTACTCCATTCTATGTCTTTATTATGAATATTTTTTGTTGAACAATTTTGTATAAAATTTCAAGGATAATAAAGGATAAACTTTTATAAGGATATTCTTTACATCTTTTTATTAATAAAAAATAAAACAAAATTCGCGATAAAAATATATAATAGGGAGGCTATTAAAATTGTAAAATTGTATATACTTCAAATTTTAAAGGACAAACGATCAGAAAATGAAAAACTGAGTACACAGTTATACCATATAAATTATGTGCTTTCGTATGTATATGGTTTAGTTCGTGTGTGAAAAATGGTGTTGGACGGTGTTATGATCCAAGGTGATCAAGATTTGGTTTTAAATATGTATCGAAATCAAAATGAATTTTATTGAATTAGTAAAGTTATAGAGTTTCCAAAAAATAAAAAATATAAATAATTTAAAGATAATATATTTACACTAATTAATACAATTCGCAAATTTCAATTTGCCGATTTATATGAAATTTTGGTTCATAAAAAAATTTGAGTATAACTTCATACAAATACTAGTATTTTTAAGCATTTATGAACGTTAGAAGTTTCTAAACGCATGTCCAAATGTAAACCGATTTTGTCCATTTTGAATACCAATCAAACTGCAACAATAGTTTAGGGATTTTGGGATTGGCATCCCTAGTGTGTATAAAAAACACACGGGCTATATCTAAGCGCATTTACAAAAACAAACGAGTATCAAGCGCATAAAAAACATTTCATATAAGTATTTCAACATTTGTGAAAAAATTTAAACGAGTATCAAGCGCATAAAAAACATTTCGTATAAGTATTTCAACATTTGTGAAAAAATTTAACAGATGAAGACAGTAAAAATTCTAACACCGAGCAGTTCGTATCAAAAATGAGGTGAACAATATTAACGGTCTTCCATTTTTAATAACCATATGGAAAAAGTAATACACCGAAGTTTTACAAAATTCTCAAAGCTGAATTTTAAAATTGTTGCTCAACATTGTAGAGAAAACAAACTATCGTATTAACAATGCGGCCTATCCTAGAGTTAAGCCAGTTCCACTAGCTCCTGCTACAAACTCAAGTCCATATAAGACTTGTGACATAAGAAAAGAATGAGCCAGTTCATATCTTATATAAAGAGGATAATGAATATTTATAGAAAAAAAATTTCCGTAAAGTGTGCAATACCTTTGAAACAGTATAACCTATATGCGAACTGAAGTTAAGTTTACTATATAAAATAAATATGTACTAGGAATTTAAGTTTATGCACAAACTCAACTTTAACATCATCAATAAAAACATTAAATCTGTCCATTGCATTAAAGACAATATGTAGAAACAAAATACTTTGTTTATATTTTAATTTGTGAAAAATATTGTTTTGTAAAATTATTATTATAAGCCAAAAAATATAAAGAAATTGGGGCTTGTCAGTTGGTACGTAAAGTATTCATTCGGTACCTAACTCTAAGTATCAGTAAACATTTAATAAATATATTTTTCGGACTTAAAATCTCTTTTTTTGCAAAAAAAAAAAAAAAAATAATAATAAGTTTATTTTAAATAATTTGTTTCATTTTCAATACCAAAATATACAACTTTGTTTTGTCAATTTTAATTTCAACACACAAAAATTAATTGTCAAAAAAATTAAAAAATATTTTTTTAGTTTGTGAAAAATAAAAATATTTCGGATTGTTAAATGCGATAAAATTGTGTAAAAAATTAAAAAATAGTTATGTGTTTGTGAAAAAACGTCGTTCAAGTCCTATTATCCCGGTATTTTCGCGAAAAAGTTTTGAAGTATTGTGAGAGAATTGAATTCTCACAATTGTGTTGAATTTACACAGAACTCGTCTTTGAGGAGAAGGAAATGTTATTGTTGTAAAACAATGTCATAGTCCAACTTCTTATTATTCTTTGTTATAAGCATTGATTAATTTGTACTGAAAAAGAAAAAATTTTATTCTAAAATTATATTTCAAACACGAAACTTCAATTACAATAGGTTATGTATGGGCCATTGTTGTTTCACTAGAAATTTAATAAAGAGGATTTCAAGATTTTAATAAAGGTAATCAAGAATCAAAAAATATTAAATAAATTATCAAGATGAGTGACAAGTTCTATGAAATAGAAAAGCTAAATCAAGACAACTATTATAATTGGAAATTCAATATAAAAATGTGGTCAGTGATTCAAGAGCCTGTTCAAGACACAGATGCTTGGGGAATGAAGGATATGGAAACATTTGCAATTTTAGGTTTATGGGTTAAAGATTCGCAACTCATCCATATTAGAGATGAAACTTCTGCCAAAAATGCTTGGAATAAGCTACAACAACATGAGCGGAGAACATTTTGCTCAAAGGTGCATCTAATGCTAAAAATATGCAGCACGCGGTTAGGCTAAGGTGAGATTATGGAAGTGCATATAAATTCTATAATGGAATTATTCGATAAATGAAAAAATAAAAAGCTGTAAACAAATTTGAAGTCTGGTGCAAAAACAATAAGAAATCTGTAAATATAGTAGAACAAAAAGATGAGTGTGAATTTGTTTTAATGCCAAGTATGGTTCCTGGAAATCAAGCTTGGTCGATAATAGATTCGGGTGCAAGTTGCCATATAAGGCAAGTCAAATTGTGTAGCAAATGGAAACAGTTCTTAAGCCAAAGCTCCTCTAGATCTACAAATTGTTGCAAACTTATACATTCTGACGTCTGTGGTGCTATATCTCCTGCAAAATATAGTGGTTACAAATATTTCGTAACATTTATCGATGATTATAGCAGGTATTGTGCAGTATACCTTTTAAAGACTAAAGACAGCAAATTAGTTGAATTTTGGAATTTAGTAAAGAATCAAGGCGGCCATTATCCTTAAGCCATTAGATCAGATAGAGGTGGCGAATATATGGAGAAAAAGTAAAGAAATTATTATTAGAATGCGGAACTAAAATTCAATATACAGTTCCATATAGTCCACAACAAAATGGAGTCGCAGAACGAAAGAATCGAACTTTAGTGGAAATGTGTAAATGTATGTTGATCGATTCAAAGTTAAACAAAAAATTTTGGGGTGAAGCTTTAGTGATGGCGTGTTATATTCAAAATCGTCTACCTTCAAAAAGTATAACAAAAAATCCATATTAATTGATGTATGGAAAGAGGCCATCATTAAAGAATTTTCATACATTTGGATCTTTATGTTATATACAAGTTCCTAAAGGAAAAAGTTCGATTTAAAAGCAATTCAAAAAGCTTTTATTGGATATGATTTTAACTCAAAGGGATTCAGAGTTTTTGACCAAAAGACAAATAATGTTTAGATATCTGGTGATGTTATTTTCATAAAATCTGATATAGAAATCAGTAATTATAGTTTACATAAGGAAATTTCAGAATTGAATTGTCATAAAGATAACCAAGAAGAGGAGTTGTTGAAAATCAAATTAAAGAAAATCTTGATGAGAGTAATAGTTTCGATGAAACTGAAATTTCAAAAAGTACAATAGTAAGTGTGAACAGTTTTATTTCAAATAATCAAGTTTCTGACTCAGAATGGTCTGGTGCTGGAGAAACATTTGAAGATGCTATACAAAGTCCAGATTTTGTTAGAAGTGCTTCTAATAGAGCCAATAAAGGAGAACTTCCTACTGATCCTAGTAATTTCAATGAAGCCATTTCAATTAAGGAGTAGAAGTTACAGTGAGGAGATTAAATCTATAAAGGAGAACAAAACTTGGGTTCTTGTTGATCTTCCTACAGGTATGAAAGCAATTGGATGGAAATTGGTGTTTAAGAAAAAGTTAAATGAAAAAGAAGAAGTTGAACGGTTCAAAGCATGACTTGTGGCACAAGGATAAAGTCAGAAATTCGGAATTGATTATCACGCAGTATTTGCTCCACTCGTTAAGCAAACAACAACAAGAACAAGCCTCTCGTTCCTGGAATCAATGTATTCATAAAGCATTAATTGAATTTCAATTTAGGGAGGCCCGACAGAGCTCGGATTTGGAGCTCGATAGAAGGAAAACCCCCCATTTGTCATTACTATAGGCTAATTTCCGAATATTTTAAAAACTCCACCAACCAATCCTGGATTGTAGGGTTTCTACGACACTATGGCCAAAGTTAAATCCAAAAGCAACCATAATGCTATTAGGATTGGATTGGGTAATGGGGTCGGTAACACACAGGATTTTTGCAGGTTGTGTGAGGACGAAGAAGAACTGGAGACAGTAGGACATATTTTATGCCACTGTCCCTGATTACAGAGTCTGAGAATCAAATGGCTAGGTAAAGGATTCCACGGTGAACTAGGAAATGTAGCAGGGTGTACCCTAGGCTACATTATGAGCTTCATCAGGGGGATTTTTTTGGATTTTAAGATAACAGATAATTAAGGATT
Organism: Lucilia cuprina; assembly: GCF_022045245.1. Classification (NCBI taxonomy): domain Eukaryota; kingdom Metazoa; phylum Arthropoda; class Insecta; order Diptera; family Calliphoridae; genus Lucilia; species Lucilia cuprina. The sequence goes on along the minus strand of NC_060950.1, from coordinate 48,591,475 downwards.
TCCCTTCCATGACCACTTCCTTTTTCTGTTCTCTTTTTGGAGGGAAAATCTCACTCTTCTCATCTCTCTTCTTTTCTATCTTGTTTTGTTTTCTCCTTGTTCTTTATTAAAGGGATTCACAATGGACCTTTGGGTCTCCTAGTGGATGTATATATTGATATACAACCTTTTTAAACTAAACTAATGGTCGTTATTGATATTTTCTGTTATAGAATCATTTAGATCAAGAAGGAGAGAAGTGGTATTGTAAACCTGAGGAAAAGCATATTGGGAGTGAACATTCTATTGTTGCAAAATTCAAAATTTGTTCCTTAATAAGATGTTCCATTACTTTTGAAAGTGCAGGGCATATAGAAATAGGTCTTAGATCTTCAGATCAAGAGATAACTTTCGATTTGGGAATCGAACGACATGAGCCGTCTTCCAACCAGCCGGGAACTTAGAAGTCAACAAAATAGAGTTGAATAAGTGAACCAAAAATCAGATACATAAGGAAATATTAACTTAATGAACCGAATCGAAACGCCATCAGTCCTACTAGAAGTTGATCGCACTTTATTTAAAGCAATTATCTTCAAATTCATCAACTGCGGGAGTGTTTTCATTTAATGCCCTGAATTATAATTATTTTTACAATTATGAGCATTTTTTTTTAAACTTAACATATGTAAGTAAATTTAAAATATGTGGTAACTTCGTGATTAATAGATAAAATATTTTATCGTTGGCTAATATAATATTCGCAAAAATTACGAAATTGTCTTCCAATCAGCCGGGAACTTAGAAGTCAACAAAATAGAGTTGAATAAGTGAACCAAAAATCAGATACATAAGGAAATATTAACTTAATGAACCGAATCGAAACGCCATCAGTCCTACTAGAAGTTGAACGCACTTTATTTAAAGCAATTAACTTCAAATTCATCAACTGCGGGAGTGTTTACATTTAATGCCCTGAATTATAATTATTTTTAAAATTATGTGCATTTTTTTAAATTTAACATATGTAAGTAAATTGAAAATATGAGGTAACTTCGTGATTAATAGATAAAATATTTTATCGTTGGCTAATATAATATTCGCAAAAATTACGAAATCTTCTATTTATTGTTGTAAATTTTTAATAAAGATAAAAGTGTATGAATTGCATATGTGATAATTATTAAAATAATGACCAGTTGACTGTACTTGCTAAAAGCAAAGGTGCTCTTAACTAAATATGTGATACTTGTCCGTTCAAATACTGATTCATATTCTTTTCGTGAAGAATTAAGAAAGGGACTTACAAATATACAAACAAAATTTGATATTATTTATTATTTTAAATGATCATGTAAACCCTATTGCGAAAGGATAATAAAGTCCTAAAATATCGCTTGATCAACTCGGACAAAACCAAAATGAAAATAATTCTGAAAGATAATACTAGTAAAACGTTTGATTTATCTCAATTTCAATTTGAGTTCCAACTTTCCTTCTGAATTGCAAGCGAATTCTAATTCTAATTTAACTGTTCAATCTTAGTTATCATTATTATTATTATTATTATTATTATTATTATTATTATTATTATTATTGTTATTTTATTATTGTTACTATTTTCAAAATTAATGTATGTAAATATCCTTTAACTTGACTTGGTTAAAGAAACTTATTTTGGATAATGTACATAATATTTATATTAAAAAAGTATTTTAATAATTTTCTTTGATATTTTTTGAATTGTAATAACTTTTCCATAATTCGCTCTAGTATTATTATACCCTTCACCTTCGTGAGAAGGATATATATATAAGTTTGTCATTCCGTTTGTAATTTCTATAATATAATTTTCCGACCCTATAAAGTATATATATTCTGGATCCTTATAGATAGCGGAGTCGATTAAGCCATGTCCGTCTGTCTGTTGAAATCAGTTTTTAGAGAACCCCAGATATCGGCGAGATCCGAATTTTCAATAATTCTTTTAGACATGCTTTCGAGAAGATCTCTATTTAAAATCAGCAAAATCAGTCGGTAAATAACGGAGATATGAACAAAAATCCGAGACAACCTCTGAAAATTTATTAAAAAAAGTCATATTTTTTCATGCTTTGTTAAATAAGCAACAACAGCACTGTATATTAGAAAAAGATGTACACGTGTGTGTATATATATCTGGGTTTTCAGCTGTGTATTTCGTTTTGTATGTTTGGATATTGTTGGCGTCATTGAGTTGTGTATTTTGTTTTGTTTTTGTGAATTCTGTTTGTATATTTGGATGTAGGTTGGTTTTATTGCGTTGTTTATTTTGTTTTTGTTTTTCTGTGTCTTTTTGTTATGTATGTTTAGATGTCTGTTGGTTTAGATGCCTTGTGTATTTTGTTTTTTATTTCGTTTAGCGTTGTTGTTGTTCATTTTGTTTTGCTTTTGGTGTAATATTAATTTAGTTGGGATAAAATGTATAAAACATGTTTAAAATACACTATGGTGAAGGGTATATAAGATTCGGCACAGCCGAATATAGCACTCTTACTTGTTTTTTATTTATATTAGTTCTGCAACTCATTTCTTTTTTGGCTATAAATTCCTATTTATACTTCATTTAGTAACGTATAATTTAGGATTTCTTTTTTCCCTTGTTTTGGTTGTTGATAACAATCAAAATCAGTTCGTTTTTAATTATGGTAGAACATACTTAAGAATGAACTTGGTAATGTGTATTTAAACTAATCTTATTAACATTTTTATATAAAGTATATTTTGTGAATTATTTAGAAGAGTATTTTTTATTTTATACTTCCGTAAATTTTTGTATATGAATTATAATTATAAAGAACTCAGATCATCCTTTACTGAGAAACTGATAACAGTATCCTAAGGAAAAGTTTTATGAAATATGTATACTTTAAATGTTCAAATGTTGCACATATCAATATATAATAATTCATATAGTAGTACATATAGGCGAAATTGAAGCGGTTTTTAATAAAAAAAAAAACAGACGAGCTCTAAGAGAATAAAACATACAGTGTCTCTCATAAGTATTCGAATTTAGGTATACTATGAAAAGAAACCAAATTTAATAAATTTTTTGCGTGCAAAATAAATAAACAAATTTGTTATATTATCTAGACAGTCCTTAGGTTTCATATCACACTTTTTAAAATTTCAAAAATTTACATTTACTTAAATTAATTAAGCATTTTTTAAAGAAAGTCCATAAAATTACCTCACAAAAGTATTCAAATTTTTCCTGTATTTTACATTTCATCATATTATACGAAACATAAAATTGGAATCAAATGGTTTTTTTGCTTAAAATTGTTTAAGGGATTACTATCAACCGATGGGATATATTTTTGGCCCATTTGGGCCACAATTTTGGGGGATAGTACCATTTTTTATGTAATATCATTAAAATGGCGATTTTTGGCAATATTTGCACTTTTTTCCAGAGACAAAACAAAAATTCGATATTGGGACTTAAAAGACTCCTTGGCGTATCTAAAAATAATAGTTTTTATTACAAGAACAACCTGTATTTAAAAGTTCCAAGATATATTAATGGGATCATTCTTCTGTAGCTAATTCAACTTATTGGAACCTTAGTCCATTTTTATAATACTAGGGTAAAACATTTTCGGGGAAAGTTGTCTGGTATGTATCCTTTTAGATATCAGCTTTTATACATTTTAAGTTTTCAATATATTGTAGAAGTATACAACTCCAAAACAGGCCTAGAAGAATCGTTATTCAATACAGTAGAATCATTCTTTTTATAACCATTGGATTACTGGCTGAATATTTCTATATCATTATGGTCTAACTCCAAAATATTGATATCTGGTTAAATATTATTTACGATGATAATAATAAACCCAAAATTTTGGACTTCCAGTGTTATTGTAATGGGCAACATAAGCGTGAAAGTTATAAGTAGTAAAAACTTAAATCTACTGTAGAGGATGACGTTTTGTTAAGGCATATTTTGGAGTTGTATTCCGCTACAATGTCGTGGAAATTGAAAATATATATGTGCTAATATCTACATGAATATATACTAGCCAACTTTGCCGGAAAATATCAATCCTAGTGCAACGAAAAGGGGCTTAAGATCCAGATAATTCAATTAGAAACAGAAGAACGATACCAAAAATACATCATGGAACGTTTAAGTACAGATCCCTACAACAAAATATATTACTTTTAGATACTTCATGGAGTCTAATAAATCTCAATATTAAATTTTGGATTTATCTCTGGAAAAAGGGAAAAATAAATGAAAATGTGGTCAAATTCCGCCATTTTAATGATATTACTTATAAAGATGGTAAAATCGCCCCAAAATTGTGGCCCAAATGGTCAAAAATATATGCCTTCGGTTGATAGTAACCCCTTAAACAATTTTAAGCAAAAAAAAAAAAACATTTGATTCTAATTTTATGTTCCGTATAATACGATGAAATATTAAATACTAGAAAAATTCGAATACTTTTGTGAGGTAATTTTATGGACTTCCTTTAAAAAAGCTTAATTAATTAAAGTAAATTAAGATTTTTCAAGTAGATAATATAACAAATGTATTTATTTATTTTACACACAAAAAATATTATTAAATTTGGTTTCTTTCCATAGAATACCTAAATTCGAATACTTATGAGAGACACTGTACTTGTGAGAACTAACTTTCTTAGCAAAATTGCGAGGATATTAGCACTTATTAGTTTTTTTATCACTTAAACTTAATGTTTATTATTTTTTGCAACACTTTTCATTTATTTAAAACCCCGAAAATAATTTATATTTTACAAACGAAAAATAACTATTTTTTATTCTTTGACATTTCATTTTTATTAAAACTGAAAAAAGAAAAGTTGTATATTTTCGTATTGAAAATTAAAAAAGTATTTTACATGACAAAAAGACGTGTTTATAATATGTTTTAAGATAAAAAATATCTTTTCCAAAAAATAATTAACTAATATTTTCATTTACTAGCATATAAAATTCCATTAATAACACACAAAAAAATAACGTCAAAAAATATTTTTTTTAGTTAGTACCTTTTGAACAACAGTATTTATTTATGTGCTTCTACTAACACATTCTCATCAGTTTGAGTTATAGTTTCACCTATATACTACAATATGTAATAAGTCATATAGTAGTATATAGGCGAAACTAATTGTCAAGGACCTAAGTCCCCTGTCAAAGACTTAAGTGATGAGAATGTATTAGTAGAAGTACACAAATAAACACAGTTGTTCAAAAGGTACTTAAAAAAATGTATTTTTTTGACGTTATTTTTTTGTGTTATTAATGGAAATTTATATGCTAGTGAATGAAAATATTAGTTAATTATTTTTTGGAAAAGATATTTTATCTTAAAACATTTATAAACACGTTTTATCGTCATTTTTTCTGCACTAATGCAAAATGAAAAAAAGTATGTAAAATATTTTTTTTTAATTTTCAATACGAAAATGTACAACTTTTCTTTTTTCAGTTTTTATTAAAATGAAATGTTAGAATAAAAAATATTTTTTTTTTCGTTTGCAAAATATATATTATTTTCGGAGTTTTAAATAAATGAAAAGTGTTGCAAAAAATAATAAACATTAAGTTTAAGTGATAGGAAAAACTAATAAGTGCTAATGTCCTCGCAATTTTGCGAAGAACATTTGAAGTTTAGTGAGTGCGTTTAGTTCTCAAAAGTTTGTTTTATTCTCTCAGTGGTAATATCCTCGCAATTTTGCTCTGAGAGAATAAAACAAACTTGTGAGAACTAAACGCACTGACTTAACTTCAAATTTTTTTCGCAAAATTGCGAGGATATTATCACTTATTAGTTTTTCTTATAACTTAAACTTAATGTTTATTATTTTTCAACACTTTTCATTTATTTAAAAACCCCGAAAATAATTTATATTTTACAAAAAAAATTAATTTTTTATTCTTTGACATTTTATTTTAATTAAAATTGAAAAATGAAAAGTTGAACATTTTAGAATTGAAAATTAAAAAAGTATTTTACATACTTTTTTCATTTTGTATTAGTGCAGAAAAAAATAACAAAAATTACCTGTTTATAATATATTTTGAGATAGAATATCTTTTCAAAAAAATAAATAACTAATATTTTCATTCACTGCCATATAAAATTTCATTAATAACACAAATAATAACGTCCAAAAAATACATTTTTTATTTAGTACCTTTTGAACAACTGTGTTTATTTTTGTGCTTCTACTAATACATTCTCACCAGTTAGGTCTTTGACAGGGGACTGATATACTTGTTGTATCTGAAACATGATTAAAATCACATAATTCGGATAATTTGTAAAATATTGTTAACTACTATGAATTAAGAAATGATCGTTATAATATGCGCGGTGGTGGTGTAGCCTTTTATATTCGAAATTGAATGTCGGCTAAAGTAATATTTGAAATTTTGGATCCATTAAGCGTTAAAGGCTTATTTATTGAAGTTAATGGCTGTAACTCTAAAGTAATTGTGGGAGTAGTATACGCACCTCATGGGAGTAGTATACGCACCTCGTGGGGATATATATTGTCGTTATGTCGGGATTTCGGGATTAGCATCCCTATTACCTACCTACTAGTGTGAAAAACGAGTAGCTCATGCTTTACTCATGACTCATATTCGCTACTGCCTGGATATTTCCAATGGTACGTCTGTAATGAATCGTATTACATTATTTTTAATCGCATCATTCGATATATTTACAATCTCAGAATTACTCATCATGTGTCAGATTATTCGCAAAATTTTCTCAACTGTTCTTTTCCATCATCCGTAGAAATAGGCAATTTAGTAATGTTTTATAAAATTATCGCTACACGATCCCTTCAGGAAGTGAAGATTCAAAAACAGACACAAAAACCATTACAACAAGGCAATTAGAAAATTAGTAAAAGAGGATATATGAAAAGAAGAGGGAAAAACCCTGTCCTCTTATAAAGCCCAACTAAAGAAGTAACAAATTTCCCTGACAAACCCTAGTAAATTGCAAGGGTTAAGTCCCGCAATTTCCCCCAGTTCATCGTAGAACCATTTCAAAGGGTATTAACATCAGATTAAATTTATTTTTAGATTAACTAATCTTAAAATAAAATAATAATATAAAATAAAATAATAATATAAAATAAAATAATAATATAAAATAAAATAATAATATAAAATAAAAAAATAAATCGATTCTGAAGTTAATCCCCTTTGATGATTTTGAGTACAAGATTAAACTCGTGTTGCCAGAATATTAAAAGTTCATAATGTGTATAAATGTACATGTCGGAAATTTTTACTTTTTTTCTTTGATATTTATGAAAATATTACAAAAGAAGTCCATTATCTACTAATACGTTTCCTTATTTATTAGATGGTAATCCTATATTAGCAAATTTTTTATAATAAAAAATATAAATAGAAATGTTTAAAAACAAAATCTTAAACAACAAAACATCAGCAAACATAGTAAAACATCTATTCTTTAAAACATCTGCAAATTTCGCGAAAATTTCATAGATTTTAACCAGAGTAGGTTAAAATATAGCTCGCGATCGCTATTTTATTAATATCGCTCGTTTTAAATTAAAATCGCGAGTTTTATTTTTTAACACGCGAGCACAATTTTAATTCGAGTTTTTTTGTATTCTCTTCGTAAGCGATATTTACACGTTTTCGTTTTATCTACTCGCTTGCGATCGAGTGGAAAACGAGTTGAATTCGAGTGTGTTTGCAAGAAAAATGCTGTAGATTTTATGACGGTCACAAAAAGTTAATTCTAAGAAAGTGTTAAAAAGGAAATCTTCACATTTCTATGTAAATTTGTATATTTTTTCATATGTACATTGATGGACATGGACAAAAATGAAATTACTAATTACAAGGCGGATAAGACAACAAAACAAAAATAAGAAAGAGTTCCCTTTGACACAAAAATTTTGGAATATTGGAAAACGAAGAAGTTATATGATCCTGAAATGAGACATTTGCTAGATGTGTTACAAAAAGTTAATTCGAAGAAAGTGTTAAAAAGGAAATCTTCACATTTTTATGTAAATTTGTATATTTTTTCATATGTACTTTGATGGACATGGACATAAATGAAATTACTAATTACAAGGCGGATAAGACAACAAAATAAAAATAAGAAAGAGTTCCCTTTGACACAAAAATTTTGGAATATTGGAAAACGAAGAAGTTATATGATCCTGAAATGAGACATTTGCTAGATGTGGCTTTATCAGTTTCACCAACACAGTTTTCTGTGGAAAAAGCATTTGGTGCTAAAATGAATTTAAATGTTATGAAAAAGATAGATTTACACACCAACAAGAAGAGATAATAAAATACATATGTATGTATGTATGTATGTATGTATGTATGTATGTATGTATGTATGTATGTATGTATGTATGTATGTATGTATGTATGTATGTATGTATGTATGTATGTATGTATGTATGTACATATACATATGATGTTTTTTATAAAAATTATTCTTTTTTTTACTCTGTTTTATGGCTAAACATATGTTTATATGCCAGTGCTATCTTATTTTATTTCATTCTTCACGTATTGTTGCTATCTTTAATGTGTATACATAAAACTTTTCGTAAAATTTCAGGGTGTTTTAAAATGTGACAAGGCAACGTATGACCAGAAGCAAAAAAGAGCGATACAACAATATTGAAAATTTTAAATTGTCCATTATAGTTGAATATTTACCTTTTTCATGTAGTCCGCAAGCATTTTGAGGACATCTACATATATCTTTATCTTTGAGATCAAGTAGGTTATTATAATTATTAAAAACGTCGAATTTTGATCTATTTACTGCAGTCAAAAATTACGTGATTTTTCGATTGGCGTACATGGCAGGTGTCGCAGGTATCCGTTTGTTCAGTATGAATTTATTTCAAATAGGTTTTACCATATGTATGGCCAGTAAACAGACGATTTATAATTTTTATATATTTACTATCCAGATTTGAAGACTCAAACTAAAATTTTCTTGGTAATTCTGGAAAAATTTTAAAGAACCAATTTCCCTTTGACTGGGTTAACTGAGAATATTCTGTCGACCAATTTGACCATAACGTGTTATATATGGGATATATGACAGGGGATTGTTAAACCATCCGTTATAGCAAGTTTTGCTAGGCTATCAGCTTTTTCGTTGAAATCCAACCCAATGTGGGATGGGCACCAACTGAAAACAATGGATTCAATATGCGAATTTTGAATTAATAGAAAAATGTTTGAAATAAAAAAGTTACCATCCGAATGTTTATTTAAAAGAAAGCATGCATTTTTGCTATACCTTCATCGACGATTAATCAAATTGCCTTCAGAATTGCATATACATTATTCTCCTGTTAGAGAGGAAACTTTTGACTCAAAACGGAAAGTGCTGTATTCTCAGATGAAACGTTATAGACTGCCATACCAGTTGTGGTGTGAGTTATCGAAGCATCAGTGGCATAGATGGCATAGCCCTCTCCGCTATATGCATTCAAGTCCTCAAGATAAAACGGGCGGAATTGGTCCAAATTAGAAGACTGTTTACCAAAAGGGTAGATTTTAATTTTCACCTCAATTTGAGCCGGCCGGGGATAATTTTGCAAAATGTCAATAGTATCAAATATATCCCTGAATATGTAGTACGTCGTGGACGTACTACAACTTGATGAGTTCCTTGGCAGTGAGATGCAAAACCCGTTTATCTGGTGGTAATTGGATCGATAAAGCATAAATAGAATGTACAGGAGTTAAGGGAGTGAGTCCAAGTGACCTTCTTAATAGGTTATTTTGGTACGTTTTGTCGTGGTACGAGCATATTCAGCCTTCGAGAAAACTAGACTTTTAGAGAGATTCAGAGCTATTTTAGGGTTTATACCAGCTTTAATGGGAGTTAACATTTTAATGGCATTTATAGCAGCCCTTGATTTAATTATTATGTCATCATAATGTTCTTTAACTGTCAAACTTTTATTAAGGTATCGTCCTAAAAAGTAAAATCCCTTGACATTTTCAATAAGATTACCATCTATAGAAATGGTAATCTTAATTTTGCAAATTAATAGTGAATTTTACCAATTTCCGTTGAAGATTGTTGACCGCAGTGTCAAAACATGGATTAGAAGATATGATTATAAAATAATCGGCAAATTGAAAGATTTGGGTCTCAGCGTCCTGTAGGTTGTGAAGATGCGTCGAATATATATTAAATAGAGTAGGGCTGAGGCAGCTACCTTGTGGTAGGCCGTTTTAGACTTCAACCTCCTCATTCCCCATGGTGAGTATTCTTCTTTTCAGAAAGTTAAGTATCCACAGTTTATATTCTTCAAAATATTATAGAGTTTGGATAGGTTAACGCAATCATAAGCCTTCGAAATGTCGAGCGAAACCAAGACAACCTTTTCATTTCTTTCTTTAGCGCAACCAATAAAATGTATAATTTCATTTATGCATGAACTCGCAGAGAAATGTTGTAGTGATTTTACCATTTCATATGTGCCTATATTAAAACCAGCAGCTGAGGGTTTAGATTTTGTACCAGAGTCAATTCATCCATAGAGAAAAGTTCAACAAACGATGAAATATCCATTTGGGGAAGGGATAAAGTGTCATTACTAATTACAAGGTCCTTGAGATGAGTTAGATAGAGCCTGTTATTGTCAGGATTCCACTTATTTCGTAGATTTTCCTGTCCAGCATTTTTGCAGTTATTAACATAAACGAAAAAGAAGTTTAGGGTTTGGGTTGGCATTTAGATCATTTATTCTGCCGGTAAAAGAATCGTTTTTGGCTTTTCAGATGGAGATTTTAAAGTTTTTGATGACATCAATAATAAGTAGAGAATTTTCTATGGACTTGTATTTGTTAAAACGTTTCTAAGCAGCGACTTTTATTCTATGAAGTCTTGTCAGTGAAGGATTTCACCATGCTTTGGGAGTGTGTTTATCTCCAAGTAAATTAAATGAGGATAACTTGAGAGCACTGCTAAAGTTGTCCTCGATATCATCATAAACCCAGCTAGCATTTTTGAAATTTTTGATCACATTCGAGTTATTTATGACTCCTCTGCACGATTAAAATTATCATATATGCGCTCATTTTCTGATCATAAATGATACATTCGTCGGGAGAAAATGGTACCCTACCCGCGACTCTTCTAAATGAGTCATTTATGAACAACATTTCTAATCAGTTATGACTCATTTTTTAATCTTTTTTGAGTCATTAATGAGCCAAATAACTGGTCGTTTTTGAGTTATTTTCAAATCATATTATAGTCATTTTTGAGTCTTTTCTGAGTTACAGACAAATGCAATACAACAGAAAACAGTTCAGTTTTCAATCATATATGGGGATAATCGAGTCATTTTTTAAGCGCTGAACTTATTAATCACTTTTAGGTCATCAAAAGAAGTCAAAAATGACTCAGTTTACTGATTTATCATCAAACAATCTTCCAAATGCTAGCTGGGTATGTATACGCTTAGTATATGTATTCCAACTCCATTTATACACGTACAAAAGTTTAAACATAAACCACAAGCAAATTCTTAAAAATTTAAAGGAACAAATAAATAACTATGTACCAGATTTGGGGGTAGTGCACTAAATTTGCAGTTTCCACTAAATTTTAGTGATACATAGTGCAAAATTTTTCACTATCACTAATAGATATTTAGTGGTGAGTTAAAAAAGTACAGCCTCACTAAGCAATAGTGGTAGTGACACAAAAAATTTTTCACTAAAATTAATTTAGTGATAGTGAAAACCCTTTTTTTACAGCTTAGTGCAAATTTTATTCTCCACTAATAGAATAGTGGAAAAATAATATCAGTCACTAATTTGCATTTTTTTAATTGTAGTGCAAAATTTTCACTACCACTAATTCCTGTACATACATACATACATACATACATACATACATACATACATACATACATACATATGTAAACTCGCCACTAACTCGTTTCGACTCGAATCGCGAGCGAGTTCTATTTAACGCTCTTTAAATTTTCAACTCGTATCGCGAGCTTAATTTTTAAACTCGCGAGTCAAAAAGATTTATTCGTAGAAATATGAAATATTTAAATCGCTCGAATTAAATTTGGTACGAATAGCTATTGAATTCGATAGCTATTCGTACCCTGATTTTAACCTAAAAATCATAAAGAAATAAAAAAATCCTAAGAAAATTTCAAACATTTTTAACAAAAAGAAAAATATAACTTAAATTTGAAATATTTTATGTCAAGACTTCTACATTTTGTTCGAAAAAATAATACGTTCTAATTCATTAGGAACTTATTCTTTAATATTAAAAGTTTTGTCCATGAAAGCAGTTCATAATATTTATGGTGAAACTTTTTTTCTGTGTATATTTGTAATATTTACCTTTTTCATCAGATGAAAAAAATGTTAATCAACAACAAATATTTGATTTTCCGTGCAAAAATTAATAGAGTACATGATATAATTAACGTAATCCCAAAACTATTCTCCTGTTAACATGATTGGAGTACATGATTGAGGAGTTTAATGTAATGCAGGAATAGATCATATTTATTACATGTAGGGCTGCCAGGCTGGCTAGACTTGGATGGATTGTTCAGCTTTTTTGATGCTTCTATCATCAAACTAGACAGAATTATTTTTTATTATTGATTTGTTTTTAGTATTTAATTTTAATTCTTTCATACGTATGAACAAAATCAAATACAAATAATAATTGAATACAATTTTTTCGAAAAAAAATTTCCTCTGAAAAGAACCATAATTGAATTGGATAATAATTACAAAAAGCACGAATAAAATTACTATATGGATTTTTAAATGTCCAAAGTCTTGTGACTGTTGCACAGTGGTATAGGAAAAAAAAAAGAGGGAAATAGTTCGGTAACTTCTAAACGGTTAATCCGATTTTAATGAAATTTGGTATGCACAAAGAGGAGGTGTTGTCGAGTTTAGGTTTTGAATTTGGACCTTATAGGCCAACCAGGTATGCTTAAATCTCTAAGAGATAGTGTAAATTTTGCATATGCTGATGATACAGCAATTATTGTCGCGGATAAAAATATACAAAATGCAACAAAGTTAATGCAACAACAATTAGTCATTGCTGCAATATTGCGCCATGATAATGGCTTAGTTATAAATGCGAACAAAACGAAATTAATGCATATACTTAAAACCACGTCATCTTATAGATGCCCCTGTTGTCATAAAGTTCCATGATACATCATGTTTACACAAAAGAGCTCATAATATACATTCTCTTAGCAATACCGAAACATGCACAACAAATATTGAATTGGTAAACACATACAGATACTTAGGTGTTTACGTAGACAATTTCTTCAAATGGAGATAAATGAAATAAGAAAGAAGCTTCGAAAAGCATCATACGTGTTATACCATTTAAGTAATTGCGCTACATATAGTGTTCTTAGGCAGGCCTACTTCTCACTTGCGGAATCCTATTTAAGACATGGGATCTCTGCCTGGGGAAGCGCCAAATATAGTAAAACTTTGCAAAAAACCCAAGATCAAATCCTAAAAATACTATGGAAAAATCATAATAACTTAAGAAATACAAGCACAATCAACAACATAAGACACAACACAAACGCATCAGAATCAACCTCAACTATTTCATCCCCAAATCACATGGACAACATTAATAACTCTATGATCAACAACGCAGCTCATAACGAAATAACTACACACCAAACACAACATAACCCAACCAATACAAGCGAAATGTATAACACAGGTCAACTAAATAACACAAACTTTATCCAACCTCAGCGCAATATTAACATCAACACTAGAATCACCAACAACACGAACATAAACAACATCAGAAGTTTCCCAAATGAATTAAATATACTCAAAAAGCTTTTACTCTACAAGCCTAGCTAGTGACTTTTTTCGATGACAGTAGATACCTACATCCTATTTACCAAGGATACAACACCAGGCGTCGCAGTGAAAAAGATTTAAAGTAGAATGTTTCTATAATGAATATGGGAAAAGCACATTACATGTTATTTACCAACAATTATTAATAAGCTTCCTACAACTATACTAAACACTACAAATGTCATGAAAAGAAAAAAATTAATTAAACAGTTTTTCATATTCGCAATGAACAATTATTTCTTTTATATAAAATGTATCTATTATGCATTATAACACTTATATGAATACTAATATTTAGAAGATAGATAGATAGATAGATAGATAGATAGATAGATAGATAGATAGATAGATAGATAGATAGATAGATAGATAGATAGATAGATAGATAGATAGATAGATAGATACAAAATATGTATATTCTGTCTAAAAATAATGTAATATTTACTAGTAAAATTGCCCAATTGGTCAGCTAATGCCAATAAGACCTCATCCTCATCGTAAATTGTTTCAGTTAAGAATGGAATCAATTCAGAGCGGGTACGTTCTTCTCCAAGAGCTAATGCAATAGTTGAAAGCTTTTTAATTGAATTTAAGCGAAGCTAGAAAAAAATAAAAATTAATAAATATAAATTGGACAATATAAGAAAAGAACTTCAAAGTAAACAAATTTACAGAAACGTCAACTTAAAAAATTAACATTATAAATTTTATTGGAACCTTTACCCAACAAACATAACTGGTTCTTTGGAAGCGTAATAAAGTCTTGTCCCAGAATCTTGCAAAAATTGAGACAACCCCTTACATACTTATAAAAGAGTAGACGATTTAAGATTGTGTTGTCGTATGTGAGAATCACGTAATCAATCTAATGTATAGATTAATTACGTGGTTCTTATCAAAGTAATCACAAAACTACTCCCTTGCTAAAATGATAGCAGTACGAATCCGCGAAAAATACTGGACATTGGGTTCTTAAAAGCTGGACAAAACAAAAAAAAAAAAAAAAGCTGGGCATAAAAATACTTAGAAAATGTTAATTTTGGTTTTGTGTAAATAATTACACAGCCCATAGAATACGAATATATTTTTAGTTTTCCCCGATCACTTCGTTAACTTAGTTTTGAAGAACAAAAGATGTGAAAAAGCGCAATTTTTGAAGTTTTAAATTTTAAAAATCATAAGTTTTTGTTAAATTATCTAATGCTATCATATGTATATACATATGTATTATTTAAAAATATTACAATTTAAAAATATTACAATTAAATAAATTCATTGCATTCTTTAAAATTTAATTATCGAAACTTAAATTTTTTCGGTTCAATGTGTCACATACATGCAAATTCATATGCATAAGAGCAAAATCAAATATTTTTAATAATCGATGAAACTGAATTAAATTGCATCGTATTTTGGCAACCTTTTTAAATAAGTCTATGTTTTGATACATTTCGGTATAATATACCAAAACACATATATGTATGTACAAAAAAGCAGACCACTAGCTTATTAACTTTTTGAAAATTAAGTCTTATTCATATGAACTTGTATGAAAAATTTTCTTATAAAACTTTGATTTGTTATGAATAAGGCAGTATAAATTTAATTTAATTAGTGGTTGAATTGGGTAATAATTACAAAAAGCACGAATGAAATTACTATATGGATTTTTAATGTACAGTTTTCAAATAAATGAACAAACACTGATAGTTCATTTATTTGAAAACTGTACTTTCAGTTTATAACTTATACAGCCATGCCTTTTAAACAACACACAGTGGTATAGGAAAAAAAAAGAGGGAAATAATTCGGTAACTTCTAAACGGTTAATCCGATTTTAATGAAATTTGGTGTGCACAAAAAGGAGGTGTTGTCGAGTTTAGGTTTTAAATTTGGACCTTATAGACCAACCAGGGGCCCGGCGGGGGGTCCTCAAATTAGGACACCTCGGCTATGTTAAATTTTTAAAACGATCTTATTTCTTCATTTGAGTTCCGATTTAAAAAAAATTTCG
>NC_060950.1:48574090-48575414 GCF_022045245.1 Lucilia cuprina | reverse complement strand
TACCCTCTTTCTTTTATATTTTATTATCTTTACAGGTATCACAAAGGGACCAACAGGACCCAAGTGTGCGTCTTTGCAGCCTGAATACCTAACCTAACCTAACCTAAGATGTTTTTTTACTTTTCAAGGAAAAGTTTTTTCATTTTTGCCACAAAATATTAGCTTTAAATTATTTTTTCATATTTATCAAAATACTTTGATATTTAAATCAGTTTTTGTGCAATATTTAATAATTTAAATATTGCACAAAATTTGGGCAAATTGGAGCGGAGCTATTATAAGTGGATCTATAGCTTTTTCGGCTGGAAATCTTTTCAAAAACTAATTCAACAACGTAAAGTAATTTCTTTCATTATCAGTTTATTTTATTTAAGAAATTTTGAATGTGAAACTCCTAAATAATACGATACAAACTCTTACGGGTAGTTTTGAAGAAAATTTAGTTTTTGCGACAAAATAAGGTCGTTTCTATTATTTTGTCCGCCACCTTATATACAAAAAGATTTACATCTGCATTAAAATTTAAAAATATATTTTGTTTTATTTTTACAAAGTCCTGGGCTATTGTGGTAGATGGTCTCATTTGGGAATAGAACTTAAATTTAATAAACCCAACACCCCAACAAAAACGAAGAAAATAATTAAGAAGTCTTCCAGTAATAAAATTTTGAAATAAAAAAGTCGTAAACAACAATATACATACTACCAAGTGTGAAAATCGCAAATAAAACATAGAACATTACTTGATCATCTTGCGCCAATTGAACAAAATTTGGTATAAGATCTGACTTTAGATATTCTATCTCGACGACCTTTGCAAACTCTCCAAGTTTACTAGCAGCTGCTCTGCGTACCATGGGTGTTTCATCTTGACATAATTTACGAAAATTTGCACGTAACTCAGCCTTAACAGCTTGCGAAACTCTAGGATAGCACACTGAAAACAATCCACATGCAGAAGTACGAGAAGTAAACCAGTCACCAGAAACTAAACGCTGTAGAGTTGGTACAACATGAATTTCAAGGTCCTGAGCGCTGTGTTCAGCTGCAACAGTACGCAAAGATTCCACAGCTTTGTCACGCACAACGGTTTCCTCAACTGTCGCCAAACTCTCAAGTGGTGGTATTAAATACATCGCATATTCAGGACCACCAACTAAACCTAAAAATAAACAGGTAGATAGATTGATATATAGAAAGATAAATAAATAGATATATTGATTGATTGATTGATTGATAGATAGATAGATAGATAGATAGATAGATAGATAGATAGATAGATAGATAGATAGATAGATAGATAGATAGATAGATAGATAGATAG
>NC_060950.1:48534954-48573990 GCF_022045245.1 Lucilia cuprina | reverse complement strand
CGGAAAAAAAAAAAAAAAAAAAACTTATGTTTTTAACAAAGAATTTAACGCCAAAAGTTAAAACAAAATTAAACATTTTAAAATTCATCTTGTTTATTAGGTAGATAAGCAGAGTAGGCATTTTTTGCACTCGTGAATACAATTTTATTTATTTCTCTCGTTTTATTTTTTTTTATTATTTTTTTATTATTTTTTATTTTTAATCTCGCGAGATCTATTTTTTTAAACTCTTCATTTTTTATGTTCACTTCATGAGCGATATTTTTTAATTTCTCTCACAAGAGATATCAAAATAAATAGAATTTGAATAAAACTAACATACAGAAAATGTGTGCACGAAACCCGGTTTAATGGCGGTGGTAAAAAATAAATTTAGTAAGAAGTATGTACGTACATATGTATGTGAAAAGTGGATGTGTGTGCGGAGAAAAAGGGTTTGTGGCGACAAACAAATGTTTTAAAAATAAAAATGTTTATTTGCAAAACAAAAACTTGCATATATGATGCAATTATGATGTTACATTAGAAAAAATACTAATATTAAAAATTTATACAATATTATTATTTTTACAAAATACAAAAATTAAAAAAATTCAAAATATTATTGACCTGTAAATTGTTATGAAAAAAAAACAAAATAAATTGCATCAACAAATTGTTTAATACAAAAACCTAATTGACACATCGTATGTTCTATTTCTTACTTCAATTACAATAACAATTGATATTTCTATTTGCACACGTGAACAAAGATCGTAAAAAGCCATAAAACCATAATGAAATTTCTGGAAATTTACCACATTTTAAAAATTTATGAACATCTACAGGCAAACATAACTCTTTAAAGTTTACACACGCATATACATAAATGCACATGTATGTTTACACATTCACACATAAAAAAGTTAATTTTCATTTTCTTAAGATTTACAATATTATAAAACTCATGAAATACTCTTTTGTACTCGTTTCATGAGAGAAATTTATTTTCCGCTTTTTAAATTTAAATATCACTGGTGAGATTTATTTTTAAAAGTCACGAGAAAAAAAGATAAATTCACAAGAAAGTAAACAATTTATTTCGCTCGAATTAATATCACTTGAGAGAGAAATCAATTTGAACGCTCTTCCTATTCTGTAGATAAGTGTTTAGGAATTAATACTAGCATAGAGATCATACAATATAACCCATGAAATAAAACAGAAAGTTTTAAATAAGGAAAACAAAATGTTTTTTTTTATATTTTAATTTTTAAATAACCTACCAAATAATCAATATGAATTTATTTCTTTGAACTTTTTGTGTTAAATTTTATTTGACGATCAAAAAGCAAATTGCAAACAATATTTAGATATCGTAAACGGTTTATTCGTTGGAATCTTCCAAAAAAGTTGTAAAGGAAGCGGAGCTTAATAAAATTCTAACGTTGCAAAAAATATAATTTCAATACGTTACCAAAAAGGTGTAAACCATAAATAGAACTTAAAACACCATTCGATTTTAGACGACACGTATTATACACTGCCGAATTTTACAACTATAGAAATATCGATTTATATTTATATTGATTTCTTCATTCCGTTTGTAACACATCGAAATAGTGGTCATAGACCCATAAAGTATATATATTCTAAGTCCTTATTAAATTCTAAAACGATCTAGCTATGTCCGTCGTCTGTCTGTCTGTTGAAAACACGATAGAGTCTGAAGGGAATTAGCTCTATATATAAGGTTTGTTTGGTATTCAAAATGGACAATATCGGTCCACGTTTTCGGATACGGGCATATCTGTTTTAACAATACGAGTATAGCGATAAAATCGACATAAAAAAGTTTAATATGATCCAAAATCTCCCTACCAAATTTTATGAGGATCGGTCCATAATTGACCCTACCACCATATCAGGTCTCCTTCAAAATACGAGTATAGCAATTAAATTTAACATAAGTCCCTGTGGGTCGGTCCATAATTGACCCTACCCCTCATATAAAGTCCCCTTCAAAAAATTACATCATTACTGGCTTAAAAATACGAGTATAGCGATGAAATTCAACACAAATAAGTACCATGCGAGCCATAATCAGTCTATAAAATTTAATGTGGATCGCTTCATAACTGATCCAACCCCTATATAAGGTTCCCTTCAAAAAGCGACTTTAACGCTCAATACTTTCCTAAAATACGAATAAGGCAATGAAATTTGACATAAGTCTCTTACGAGCAAAAATCTCTCTAGCAAATTTTGTGTGGATCGGTCCATAATTAACCCTTGCCCCATATAATGCCGTCTCCACATTAATACTTTAACGCTCATTATTGGATTACAAGTACAAGAGTGTAAAAATGAAATTTGACATAAGTAAGTTTCTTACAAAATTTTATAAAAACTGTCAATAATTCACCCTACCCCTCAATAAGGTCCTATCAGCAAATTTGACGAGTAATATTACCCTGCTGTTTATCGGAGAGCATTCCTTTTACGGCGTACGGTTTGGTGGTGGGTAAATTAGATTTGGCATAGCCGAATATAGCACTTGTTTGGCATCAATCCAATTTGTCCAAGTTTTTATGAAAATAAAACAAAATAAAGTTTCAAATTTTATGAGACGTAGATCTCTTTTATTTAAAACCAAATATTACCTCGTAGAAGGTTTGCAGGTTTTTTATGTAAAAGATAATGTGCACGTAGTGCTTGTCGTAGACAACATCAATATCTTAAGACCGTGTAAAAAACAGGCTTAATTTGGTGGCAAACAATATTTAAGTACCGTTAACGGTTTACTCGTTAGAATCTTCCAGCAAAGATGTATAAAATTGGCATTAGATTCTAACGTTGTTAAAAATAGTATTATTCATTAAAAGGAGCAATTACCAAAATGCAGCTCTCAACAAAACTCGCTTAAACAGCACTCTTGTTCTTGAAGTGAAAATTTAACACATCTACCTTTGAACTAAACCTAAAATGGTACTTTACTACCAAGCGTGAAACCCGCAATTATTTAAAGTTAATACTAATGACAATAATTTTAGGATTCCGTACGACTTTTAGCAGTAGAAGCATGTGTTAGCATTGCGCAGTTATTGCCTCAAGAAGATGTGGAGCATGTAAGTAAATTTACGATTGTTTGTACAATATTAATATATTAAAATGTTATTAAATATATTTATAGTTAGTTTTGCCTACATTACGTCAATGTGCTAGTGATTCGTCGTGGCGTGTTCGCTATATGGTTGCTGAAAAATTTGTTGACTTGCAGAAAGCAGTGGGCCCTGAGATAACACGTGTTGATTTGGTTCCCGCCTTTCAAGTAAGAATATAGATTATTATTAATATCCTAAACTTACATTTATTTTTATTGTAGTATTTGCTAAAAGATGCCGAGGCTGAGGTTCGTGCAGCGGTGGCTACTAAAGTTAAAGATTTTTGTGCCAATTTAGACAAGGCAAATCAAGTACACATTATAATGACTTCAATTTTACCTTATGTTCGCGATTTAGTCTCCGATCCAAACCCACATGTAAAGTCTGCATTGGCTTCAGTTATAATGGGATTGAGCCCAATGCTTGGGGCCTACAATACTGTTGAACATTTATTGCCTTTATTCCTCATTCAGTTAAAAGATGAATGCCCAGAAGTGCGTTTAAATATTATTTCCAACCTTGATTGTGTTAATGATGTAATTGGAATTCAGCAGTTGTCACAAGTAAGATGCTTTAATTAAAATTACACTATATATTTAAATATCCATTTTATTTGGATGTGTTTTATTTATTTTTAAGTGTCCAAAACTGATTTCTTTAAAAATGTCACCGTTAAAAACGCACAATGTCACGCTAATGTTTATGAAGATAAATATTAAATATGTTTTTCTTATTCGTTACGTCGAAACATATTTTTTATAGGGTTTTCAATCGATTGTTTTTGTTGAGTAATAATTTTTATATAATTATATAATATATAAATTATATATTATATAATTATAGATAATATTTAATTTTTTACAAGATAATATTTGGTCCTTTTATTTTAATTTAACACCAGTTAGTTTGACAAAAATTATCCGTTCCTACGACAATCGATTTTTCGCACCGGAACGACTCGGAGTTCAACGAACAACGGCTTTAAACGTGCCGCGGTACATCCAAACAAAATTGATTTTTTGGTCACCAGTACATTATCATACAGTTGTGGTTATATAATTAAAACTGTGGTTATATAATTAATACTTTCGATCAAAAATAGTGTGCCAAATGGAATTTAAAGGTTGGTACTCGGTTTTCAAGTCGTGAAAAATGTTTATCAACTTTTACAATTTAAATTGAAAAATTATTTTTGTAATTTTTTTAAAACTTTTATGAATGAAAATTGCATCTAAATTATGAAATATCGCTTAATATATAATAGATATTAGACGGCACATGGTCTCCAATAAATAAAGACTTGTAACTAAACTTTTATTTAAAATTTTAATTCAACTCTAGAGTCTATATTATTTCATGCAATTGGAAAATTGTTGCTGAAATACTGTTAGAAACGTTTCATTAATTCAGCAACATTTTTCCATAAACTTTTCATTAAAATTTTTTTGTTTTTAAAAATTAAAATTAAAAATTTTAAATTTAAAACAAAATTAAAAGGTTGTATAGCTTGGGCTTTTATCTTCCTCTAAATATTAGATTTATGGTTGCTAATTCGTTACTCTTTCAGTTGTTAACTACGGTTTGGAAGTTCATTCTGACTGAGGCTACTTTTAACATTTTACAAGATTAAGGATCATTAAGGACTAATTTTGTATTTTCCCACTCTATTCGTTCGCCTCAGATTGTTATAGACAGAATTTTGAGATCTTCATATGAACATTCATTTGTGGTCAGAGTTTCTCGAATCAGGAATAGACTACCTAACAATCTTAAAATATTCTTATTTAACTTGCCAAAAGCTTAATTGGTTTTCTCCGACTTCTTATCCTCCGAATTGTCTTAATGTTCTTTGTTAGTGGGATGTGTACATTTTCTTTTTAAATTATAATAATAATATAGTTTAATTGTTATATTATTTTTATAACTCTTATATATGGCCCATAAGGGCACGGTAAAAGAAAAGGAAATAAAATGAAATTTCGTGAAATTTTGAACAGAATACCAAGCTTAAAGGCTGGTACTCTGTTTGAAGTCATGGTTAGGTTGATAGGAGGATGTATATTACATCAAAACCGAAGAAATACACCTAGGCCGCAATCGGGCCTCTTGTGCGCTCCTTATCATGCGAAAAAAGAGGGAACTGAATGTATTATTTTACAGTGTTTAGAAACTCATCATTAGTCAGGAATGTCATTTCCGGAATAACATCACTTCCAAGATACTTGGATCTAACTTCGACGAATTCCTGACAGTGGCAAAAGTGCTCCAGAGTTTCACTGCCCTCTTCGCATGCTCTACATACGTTTGAATCCGCACATCCAATTTTGCATAAATGTGCTCGTAATCCTGTGTGTCCTCTCAGAATACGTACTATTATACTAACTTCAGACTTGTTAATTTTGAGAAGATTTATCGGCTTTGGTGGAGGCCGTAGTATTTTGAATCCTATGTACCGATGGTCAGAAAAGGAGTGCTAGTCCGAAACTCTCCAATCCTGAATTTCGTTTATAAGCTCGTCTGTCCTCTGCGATTGGTGTTTGTACTACCCCAAGCTACAAGGTGGGAATCGGCATCACAACCTATTACAACTTTCTTATTTTTCCTTTTTGCCTCTTCGACCAGTTTCATCAGCTCCGACGTTGGTGGTAGTGTCGGAGAATCGAAAGGCAGGTAAACAGATGCAAGGTATATGTCGCCACGACCTTCCTTTAGCACCGATGCATTCGATGTGGATAATCTTGTTAAGAGGAGAAAACATAAGTTCTTGTGACATAAGATACATGTTCTTGGTCGAGACCCTGTATCAGCGTAGAAAAGATGGAAATTTACGTGATTTAATCCTGAAACTTTGTTGCGAATTGTACAAGGTTTCTGGATTAAAGCTATATGTATCTTGCATGTGTTAATTTTAGCCATCAGAGCGTTGGTAGCCGTCTCACTCCGATGGAGGTTCATTTGGATAACCGCAGTCATTGTTATCCATTTAAATTTTCTGCTAGCGAGTTAGTGATCACCTCCCCGCTCGTTGGATTTGACTCCTCCGTGTAACCTGAAGTGGATATTGATGCAGTGGGTACCATTGATGGCAGGGTCCTCATCAGGCATATGAAGAGTAGTCATTTTCATCGACACTTTCCTTATTTTGGACAGCATTACTGCCTTTTGGCGAGTGAGTGATTTCCTCCTCACTTTTAGTATTTTACTCCTCCAAATTACCAGTACTTGCTAATGATGCTTTGGGTATCGTCTTAGGTGTTTTAGTGTTCTTATCGGGGCCGGTTTTGACAGCCCTTTCAATCGGCGCTTCGCCAATTTTGGAAGGGCAGCAGCACCTTCTTTTGTCGAGTCAGTGGTACCTTCCTCGCTTTTAGAATTTGACTCCTTAACGTTATCTGTATTAGCTACTAATGATGTGGTCTAAGGTATTTAGACCACATCATCGAAGCTTGTTGTAACAGCCCTTCCAATCGGCATCTTCTCAATTTTAAATATGAATATATGGAGTCTTCTTCGGCAACTTTGGCGTATGATGGCTGCTATTTTCCTTTTCCACTTTCTAGTCTCTATTTCCTCGCTTTTCGGGGCTTCTTTTGAGGTACCCGTACCTTCAAGGTTGATTTCCCCGACATGGTGGTTTTCGGAATATCTTTCTTGGCGTTGTCACCCTTACTCTCAGGATTCTGACTTGAGGTTCCTTTGAGTGAAGTATGGCTTGGCTTCGACTGTGTATTAGATGACGGGAGTCCTTTTTCTTCTTAGGTTTATTTTCAGTTATCAACTCTTCGGGAGACCTGATCCTCTTTGCCTCAGATTTTGAGATAAAGTCCGATTTTTCATTTGAAGTGTCATTGGATTGACTAACTATGATTTCCTGAAGCATCTTTTTCAACTTCCTCCTCTGTGCTCCAGATAGTCTTTTCTTAGTAATAGGTAGTCTAGCTATGCTATCACTCAACTGTTTCAACATTTGCTCTACTTCATCCTTTCTGGGATTTGCTATAATGGTGTTGTTATTATCATCTGAGGATTCAGAGTCGGAACCCTCACCTATATTTAAAGGCTGAGGTAGCTTAGAGCTTTCTCCGAGAACATCCATCTCTTTCACCCCTATGTTTTTGTCAATGGCATGCTGTACACTTGACGCATTGTCCGCCACGGAGGCCAAGGTACCCACCTCCCTAGTAGTATTTTGCTCATGATTGCAGGATGACGACGACACGTACTAGGTTATTTAGGACCTGCACCGTATCATTCATCTTCTTATTTTCCATGTTTTTTCCATTTTTTTGTTCCGCGGGAAATATAATATTCTCAGGTGGTGGACAATCTCTCTCCCTCAGCTTGAGTCAACTAAGACTGGGGGAGGACAGGTCCATCACCACCCCCTATCCGCCACCCGGGGACGCGCTCGAAATGTTTATAATGTTTATCTACCTAGGGATTTAATAAAATTTGTCGTTTTTTATCGCTTATTTAAGTAAACAAAACCAAATGTTTATGTTTTGTTTGGCAAATTTAAATTAAAAAAATTAAAAAGAAAAAAAGTCTTTAAAATAAACTTTTTATTAAAATTTCACGTGACCTATCTAGAGTCTATATTATTTCATACAATTGAAAAAATGTTGCTGAAATGTTGTTAGAAATATTTTACATATTTTTTAACAATACAGGTTAGGTTAGGTTTGCACAGGTAGCCAATGTCGGCTTTACTTGATCCATGTTGATCCCTTTGTAAAAATACCTGTAAGAAGAAGAAAAGAGAAGAGAGGGAGAGATTGAGACCAATGCGTCTGGCATGGTTCCCAAATTTACAGTGGCCAGTGATAATCGATATCAGCCTACTTAACTGCGGTCTTTGGAGACCAAGAAGATATTTAGATCTTTGAGGATCCATTTGTGGCCACAGCACTCTACATGTTGCGCACGTATGTTCACGCGACCATTTGTCGCGAGCGATGCAGAGGCATTTTTCACTGATTTGCCTCTTAATTGCAAGTAGTGGTATACCGCAGAACTGATCTATGTCCATGCTGCTGAGCATAGTGCCAGCTCTTGCCAATGTGTCAGCAATACCGTTGCCATACGAATTCCCATGTCCCTTTATCCAAATTAGGGTGATGTTCGAATGTCTCGCCATCTCATTGAGAGACGCCCGGCATTCATGGACAATTTTGGATGTGGAGAACACACCAGTTAGGGATTTAATAGCAGCTTGACTATCAGTATAAATTCTGATATCCCTATTAGATATCCGATAGTACCTTAGCCAATTTACAGCCCTTCTTATCGCCGATATTTCAGCCTGAAGGATACTGCATTCATCATTAAGTCGGAAAGAGATTTTCGTTCCAAATTCCTCAATGAAAATGTCTTGGATCCGTCGGAAACAATTAATTGGCGGAAGGAGAGATTCCTCAGACTCCGAAGAGATAAGATATTGGAACCTTCTCACTAGAGACGGTACTGGAATACAATAATCAACAATATACTGATTATCCGATATAAGATCCATGATCCTAGCATGGCCTATGGAGCATTGATTCCACTAGCCAGTTACACTCAGTCTGGCCGCAGTTGACATAGCCAATTTACGGACCTACCAAACCCAGCTCGAGATAGAGATTGGTAGATAGATACAGGATTGACGTTATTAAAAGCGCCTTTTATATCAAGAAAGGCGACCAGTGAATAGTTTCCATACCCCATGGATTTTTCAATATGACCAACGAGAGTATGAAGAGCCGTCTCAACAGATTTGCCCTTCGTATATGCATGTTGAGAGGCAGAGAGAAAGGATTTATCTATCGAGGTCCTAATGTGGATATCGATTATTCTTTCCAATGTTTTCAGCATAAATGATGCCAGACATATTGGTCTGTAATCTTTTGCCTTAGTGTGTGAAGTTTTACCCCCCTTGGGAATAAAAATCACATTACACTTGGTCCATTGAGTAGGAATGTATGACCAAGAGAGACAGGCTGTGTACAAGATATATATTGTGTTGAAGATCTGCAGGAATAATACCATCAGGGCCGGGCGCTTTGTAGGGATCAAAGCTTTTAATTGCCCAACGGATAATGTCATTTCAATAGGCACGTGGGTTACAGTCCGCATTGAAGTTGGAGAGAAATTAGTCAAATCACTTATTGGAATACAACCAGGAAAGTGAGTATTAAGGAGAAGCTCTAAAGTCTCCTGACTACCTGAAGTCCAGCTCCCATCCATTTTCTGTATATAGCTAGGAACAGAAGGGGACTTGGACAAGATTTTACGGAGACGACTGGTTTCGGAAGAGCTTTCAATATTGCTACAGAAAGCCCTCCGTTTCGCCGAACCAAATTTTTAAACTTATTAACGTTTGCCTTATAAAGGGACCAGTTACCTGATCTCTTAGCCTCGTTAAAAGACCGGCGGCATGTCCTTCTTATGCTCGCTATGTTAGGACTCCACCACGGTGGTTTGTCCCTTCCCAGGCCACTGGATAGTTTGCAAGATCTCTTCGTGGCAACGCTCAGAGAACTAGCAATCCAATTTGCAGCCAAATCAATATCCCCTATGCTCTGTACCGTCGGAGCAGAGGGAAGAATAGTACTCAGAGAAGCTTTATGCCTCTCCCAATTTGTTTTCCTTCTATTTAGAAAGGGTTTTGAAATTTTGACCTGGACCACTATGTCAAAGTCCAGGTAGCGGTGATCAGAGAAGGAGCAGTCATTGGAGACATTCCACTCTTTGATCAATTCTATATAGTTTGTACTAATAGCTGTAATATCCAGAACTTCCTTTCTGTTTGTCACAACAAAAGTAGGTTCTGAACCTCTATTAACGACTGTCATATTAAATTCTAATAAAAAGTAAACACTCACCTCTACTGTTGGTGTCTGAACTGCCCCAGACACTGTGATGAGCATTAGCATCAGCGCCAATTATCACATGAACGTGACGCCTATTTGCTTCGCGCATTAAGTCTCTGACAAGGTCTTTTGGCGGTTGTTCACCATGGTCATGCGCCATATAGCAGCTAAGGAGCCAGATGGTGGAGTTTCCGGTCTCAAGTGCCGCCGCTACCGTATCCTCATCACTGTAATCAGATAAGATGAAGATATCTAAATGGTTTTTGGGCAGAATACAGGCTCTAATATTTTTAATATTACCTGCAGGATTTGAAAACAGAAGTTTGTAACCTCTGAGAGATAGTCCAAGGATTTTGCCGTGGTGGGTCCACGGTTCTTGGACCAAGATGAGCTCCTCCCCTCTCTCAGCCAACCGGAGGAGCAAAGCAGCTGATGCTGCTTTGGAGTGGTGAAGGTTAATCTGGGTTACCTTCACCATCTCCAAGATCAGGATCGTACACGACAGTGACGTCGACGTCCTCAGGATCGGAATCCTGCGAACTGTCTCCATCCTCCGCTAACTTCAGATTGCCAAGAAGCTCACCCATCATACCTGTGGTAGACTGGGAGTCTTCTTGGTTCTCAGAACCAGCGGGATCGTCGGCCTTTCCATTATCCTCTTTGGGCGGAGCCTCCAGTTTAGAACCAGAGGCGGCGGCGCTGCGTTTGGCGTCACTGCGATAAATGCGAAGGGATATACTATCAAAGCCATAGTAAACTTTACCTCCGCATTCACGCAATGGCGCCAATGTTTCCTTATTAAGGACCACAGTTGCCTTTCTAACATTTCCCATCGGGGCGGAAACCTTCACCACCTTCCAGTCATGGGTAGGTAGATGAGGATTTCCGCTTTGTAGGAACGCCAGAATTTCCGCCGGGTCATGTGGCTCAGTTGGGATGGTGGCAATTGATCTCGGTCTGCGAGGAATTTCGCTTACCGGGATCACGTCCAACCTTGCACCTGGCCACACTTCCCCAAGGGACTGAATAGCTAGCTTGAGCAGAAGCGCAGAGCGCTCATTTGAGCAAGCTAGCAGCTTAATGTGACCCTGGTACCAACCAGCATCATAATTTTCGGGAGCGGGTCCTGGATTATCCTTGAGGATCTTCCAGTACACGCCTAGCATCTTCTGACGGATAGTCCCCCACTTTTCCTGGGAGATGGCTCCGTCATTGTTTCTATGGTCAACAATAGCCCTTATTAGTGGGTTTCTAGCCACTTCACTGAAAGGCCTATTGATGAC
This sequence comes from Lucilia cuprina, assembly GCF_022045245.1. Lineage (NCBI taxonomy): Eukaryota > Metazoa > Arthropoda > Insecta > Diptera > Calliphoridae > Lucilia > Lucilia cuprina. The sequence goes on along the minus strand of NC_060950.1, from coordinate 48,562,713 downwards.
AATGGTTTGCGCCTTTTTTGACGTTTATTCGGCTGGTCGTTCGGCATAGAAGTAAGGGTCTCCTCCTCAGATCGTTGCCGTTTAGGCGCCTCGGCAGCAGGTCTAACCACTTCTGCCTCAGCTGGAGGATTGGAGCCCTTTAGCCTAGCCAGGAGGCTTTTCGCCCAATCGAGGGACGATTTCTCGTCTCTCGTTAAAGCATCGCTGGGTTTGGCGCCATGACGCTCAACGATGCGCTCGGTCCGCCGATGAACAAAAGCCCTTCTGGAAGGTGTTTTATGCCTGGGGGAAGACTCTAGGGATACATTGGAAGAGCCTGACAACGAGTTCGACGACTTTTCCAATGTAGGGGGAGGTACGGCAGAGGAATCCGACATCAGGGTCGACGATTCCACATTTTTGTTTGTTGCATTTTTGGCCTACTGCCAGGACTATAAACTGCCGTCCCACTGGGAGCAAACAGACCATCAAGCCGCCCAATCTGGAACAGACGCTTGATGGATTTCAGAACTTGCACACTTAAGTGCGTGAATCAAATGATTCAAAACGGACTATCTGTTGATTGCCCTGTCTCAGTGACAGGAGGCGCAAATCAACATATCGTTACTAACAGACCGCCCAATGTGGGAAACAGACATCTGTTAGGTGGGAGGGGAAGTTCTTAGTTTCGTGCTCGTCTCATGACCCGTCTGACAAGGGTGACCCCTAGGAGGCAGCTAGCTCAAGCAAAGCTGTCTCCGTCAGCATGGCCCATGAGATTCATCGCACTTAAGCCTTCACATCGCGACAAGATAACTACCCTTCGTGAAGGTTTAACAATACAAACAGAGTACTAATTTAGAAACATTTTTCCATAAAATTTTCATTTCATTTGTATGAGGTTTTTAAAAACTTCACGTGAAATTTTGAACAGAATACCAAGCTTAAGCAAATAATAAAAATAGAAATGTAATTGTTTGGTTAAAACTTTAATGATTTAAAGTATTCTCTTTTAATTCTCATTGAGTTTATAAAAATAATATACATACTATAAATATTTCTAGTTTTTTTTTTTAAGTTTTCGCAGCCCGCGAAATGAAATGTATTTTTATACCCTTAACCTATTGAATATCCAGTAGTACCTAAGCCAATTAAATGTCCTTCTAATCGCAGAAATTTCCGCTTGTAGGAAAACTCTGCGATGAAGGCCACTTTTTTACGGTTTCGAGATTCTACCAAATGAAACATGCCCACACCATCAGACTTCCACCCCCATGTTTCACAGTTTATTTTACTTGGTGCTTTTTTAAGCTTTTATAAGGGCGGTGTCAGTAATATTCCTTGCCATCGGACTGAAAACGATTAGTCATCGTTTCATCGGACAATATAACCATTTTCCAGTCATTAACACTCCAATTTTTGGGCTTCTTGCTAAATTTAAGACGATACTTACCATCTCTTTCCGAAAGTAAGCACGATCGACCTTTCTTAACTTCTGGTTTGCTTATATTTTTTCTTTTTCGCACTTGGGTTTCGGTGGCAAATTTCTAACTTCTTGACAATTTGACGGGCACAGTAATTATTTTTTGCCTTTTTGACCATTTGTTTTTCCAATAAACTTGATTTATAACATTTAAAACCAAAATGTGAACATCCGGAATATATTTTTATAAGGGATTTTAATTAGCAATTGGGTCAATTATCAACTAATTCCTAATAATAATTTCTAATAAACTATTTTTGTGAAATGCATATATCTTAATACCTTTATTTTTGGGTTTTAAACGATTCATTGACAATGAATATAATTCACTGTAAGAGCACGCAGAGAAAAAACATGGTTGTGTTTAAAGTTATGATTGTAGTCTAAATATATTATCGTTATTGTAACAATTTTAAAATATCATATTTTGATTAAATACCGTCAAAATATTTCATCTTGATATCTTTGTATTTATCATAATATTGTTATTCATGATCATATTATGATCCAAGGTGATAAAAATTTCGTTTTAAATATATATCGAAATCAAAATAAATTTTATCGAATAAAAATATATATAATACAAAGATAATATATTTACAATACTTAACACAATTCGCAAATTTCAATTTGCCGATTTATTTGAAATATTAGTTCATAAACAAATTTAAGTATAATTTCATAAAAATACTAGTATTTTTAAGCCTGTCATTTTTTAAAGCAAGCATTATGTAGAGGTCATGTCAAAATGTAAACCGATCTGCAACAATCTGCAACAATAGTTCGGTCCTATCGCACATTTAAGAAACTGACAGACATGTTTGAGAATAAGGACCTAGAAAATTTCAGCGTTACAAATAAGATCAAAGATTTATAGTCGAAACTAGATAATTAAAATTAAATGTTTCACTTTTCTTAGCCTTTTTATCACTTTCTGGTTAACTGTTTTTCAAATCAGCCGAAAAAACGAACAGTTAAAAAGACGTTCAGTACATTTTACAAAAAGTTCGGCGTTCAGTATTCGTCAAAATTTCGCCGAACACCGAACATTCGTTCGGACACTAATAATCATTTATCACCATTTTTAAATATAAAAAACGACCGTAATAAATTTCAAATTCTTAGAATTTACTAATGATGCACCGCGCGTTAACTTCTTTTCCAAAAGAACATGCGCATTACATTGCATTTTCTTGTTATTTATACATATTTTTGTTTACACGTTTTTGTGCATTTTCGAAAGTAAATACACGGAGTAAAGCAACATATCCTCAATATTCATTCTTTCGTTTGAATATTCATGTTCAAATGTTTGAATAAAAGAAATCCCGAACACGTTATTTTTATTCTTTTGAGATCATACATACAAGGTAGCCATGCTTTCGCATTGTGAATACATACATGCTTTATATGAGCATGGAATATACAGTGTCTCTCATAAGTATTCGAATTTAGGTATAATATGAAAAGAAACAAAATTTAATAATATATTTTGTATGCAAAATTAATAAATTAATTTGTTAAATTGTCTAGACAGTCCTTAGCTTTTTTAAACTTTAAAAATTCACATTTACTTAAATTAATTTAGCTTTATTTAAAAAAAGTCCATAAAATTACCTCACAAAAGTATACGAATTTTTTCTGTATTTCATATTTGACTATATTATGCGAAACACAAAAATTAGAATCGACTGTTTTTTTCGCTAAAAATTTTTTTAAGGGGTAACTATCAACCGAATGGATATATTTTGGGACCATATGGTCCACAATTTTGGGGCATTTTTTCATGTAATATCATTAAAATTGCGATTTTTGGCAGTATTTGTATTTTTTTCAGCTTTTTCTTAGAGATAAAACCAAAATTTGTTATTGGGATTTAATATACTCTTTGGGGTATCTAAACATTATATATTTTGTTACAAGAATCTGTATTTAAACCTTCCATGATATATTATTGGAATCATTCTTCTATTGCTAATTCAATTTATTGGAACTCAAGTCCATTTTTATAATACTAGGGTTAAAAAATTTCGGGGAAACTTGTCTTCTATATATTGTTTTAGATATCAGCTGTTATAAATTTTAAGTTTCCAAAATAATGTGGAAGTGTGCAACTCCAAAGCATGCCTCGCAGAAACGCCATTCAATATAGTAGAATCATTCCTTTAATAACCAATGGCCTCTAGGCTGAATGTCACCATATCATTATGGTCTAACTCAAAAATATTGATATCTGTTTAAATATTATCTAATATGGTCAAAATAAACACAAAATTTTTGACATACAGTGTTGTTGTAATGGGCAACAAATCGTGAATGTTATGAGTAGTAAAAACTAAAATCTACTGTATAGGATGACGTTTTGTTAAGGCATGTTTGGAGTTGTATACCGCTACGATGTCGTGAAAATTTAAAATATTTCAGTGCTAATATCTACAATAATATATACTAGCCAGCTTTGTCGGAAAATATCGATCCTAGTGGTACGAAAAGGGACTTAAGATCCAGATAATTCAATTAGAAACAGGAATATATAAAATCCCAATATAAAATTTTAGTTTTCTCTCTTAAAAAAATTGAAAAAATGGTAAATATGGTCAAAAATCGTAATTTTAATGATATATATGAAAAGATGGTACACATGCCCCGAAATTGTGGGCCAAATTGGCCAAAAATATATCCTTTCGGTTGATAGTTACCATTTAAAACTATTTTAAGCAAAAAGACTATTCGATTTTATTTTTTTTTGTTTCGTAAAATATGGTCAAATATGAAATACAGGAAAAATTCGTATATTTTTGTGAAGTAATTTTATGGACTTTTTTTAAAAAAGTTAAATTTATTTAAATAAATGTAATTTATCCAAATTTTAAGGAGTGTGATATTAAACTTTAGAATTCGCTCGACAATATATCAAATTTAATTAATAATTTTACACACAATAAATATTATTCAATTATGTTTCTTTTAAAAGAACACCTAAATTCGAATACTTATGCGTGACACTGTACGCATTGATATTTCGCTGCGAATACGCACATCAAAATACTCACAAAAATAGTTTGTTATTAGAAATTTATCACTCTCTGGGATTCGGAATTAGTTGATAATTGAACCAATTGCTAATTAAAGACCCTTTTCAAGAAATCTTCCAGACGTTCATATTTTGGTTTTAAATGTTATAAATTTATTACTTTTTAATAATAAATGCGTTTTTCATTTAAGAAAAAAGTTCGTGTTCGGTCGGTACCGAACGAAATTTTGAGTTCGGTCGGACTCTACCATTTAATTTGGATATTTTTAATATTCGGGCTTCGAAACGTTGAAAATACCATGATGCAACTGGATAATGACCCCAAATATAAGGTAAAAACACTCGATTTCTTTTCATTTTATTACTACATTAGCCCCTACAGTTGCTAGACTTAAATCCGATTAAATATTTATGGTGAAATCGGGTTTACACTTACGAACACTCATGTACAAATACAACAGACATCAACACAAGAAGAGTGTGTCAAACTGATCGAGAATAATCCATTCAGAGTTGAAACTATCCTTGACCCAAAGAGAAGATACAAAATCATAACATTTTTGCACTAGAAAATGTTAATTTATAATAAAAATGTTCCTTTAGTACTAAGCGCCAAATATGTGTAAATGAGTTAAATTAATTTTTTTTTATTTTTTTTTTGAAGTATAATTAGTGGATTTGTTATGTACTTTAGTTGAAAAATATCCTCAACAAATACAGTATTGAACAAGTATGAATGTATAGTCGGGCGTAGCCGACCATATGATACCCTACACCAGTCAGTATGTATGTTAAAAATGGGGATTATTTAAAAAATTAAGCGTTTGGTTTTTTTTTTAACTTTATTTCGGAATATTTTTACTTTTTTTTGACAAAAAAGATTTTTTAAGAGGGCTCAAAGGGGAGTTGGGCAAAATATGGCCCTATCCTTAAAAATGTTGGTAGGGGGAGTTAAGTCTTCTTTAATATTATTTATGTAGAATTTAAAAGAGTTATTAGTGTTTGTAAGTGAATTTTGACATTTAAGTCATTTTCTGAAGGGGAGTTTGTATGGGGGATAGGGTCAAATGAAGCCCGATCATTACATCGGTAGTGTCATTTGAAGTTCTATAAAACTAAGTTTTTTCGACTTTTGTTAACATAATATATCATTTAAATTAATTATAAGCCAAAAGGCCCTATTTGGGGGGTACGGTTGTATGGGGGCTAGTCGAAATAATGGACCGATTTTAACCATTTTCAATAGGCTTCGTCCTTGGGCCAAGAGAAATTTCATCCAATTATCTTGAAAATTGCGGCCTGTACCTTGCGCACAAGGTTTACATGGACATCCAGCCAGACGGACGGACATAGCTTAATCGACTCAGAAAATGATTCTAAGCTGATTGGTATACTTTAAGGTGGGTATAGGACGAATATTTTTGTATGTTACAAACATCAGCACAAACGTATAATACCCTCCCCACTAAAGTGGTGTAGGGTATAAAAACATAAAACTTTTTTAAATATCGTTTTTATACCCTACACCACTATAGTGGGGAGGGTATTATACGTTTGTGCTGATGTTTGTAACAAACAAAAATATTGGTCCAATACCCATCTTAAAGTATACCGATCGATTTAGAATCATTTTTTGAGTCGATTAAGACATGTCCGTCCGTCCGTCTGTCCGGCTGGCTGTCCATGTAAACCTTGTGCGCAAGGTACAGGCCGCAATTTTCAAGATAATTTGATGAAATTTGGACCAAGCATGTTTTTGGGCACAGGGACGAAGCCTATTGAAAATGGTTGAAATCGGTCCATTATTTCACCTAGCCCCCATACAACCGTACCTCCCGATTTGAACTTTTTATACCATAATTACATCAAATATTCTGCTATCTCTCCAAAAATTGGCACAAATAAGTTTTATATAAGTTTAAATGACACTGCAGATTTTCGTAAGGATCGAACCTTATTTGACCCTAGCCCCCATACAAACCCCCCTTCAAAAAATGTCTTAAACGTCTAAAATTGACTTGTAACCATTTGTATCGCAATGAAACTCAACAAAACTAACTGTTCCTTTTCCCAAATTTACCGAGGATCGGCCCATATTTGACCCATATAAAGCCTCATTTAGAAAATTTAGTTTTTTTTATCAATAAAATGCTTAAATATTTTGGAATTATGGTAATATTCAACATAAAAGTTTCTTTATAAAATATAAAAATTTTATAAAAAGTTAAAATTTTAAAAATATACTCATGGTGTAGGGTATTATATGGTCGGCCATGCCCGACTATAATTTTCTACTTGTTTAGTTTAACAAATTAGACCGAAAGTTTAAATATTTACACATTTTGGTCACACACGTACATACTTACATACATACATACATACATACATACATACATACATACATACATACATACATACATACATACATACATACATACATACATACATACATACGTACATACAGACATACGTACATACATACATACATACATACATACATACATACATACATACATACATACATACATACAAACATACATACATACATACATACATACATACATACATACATACATACAAAAATTCGAAATGTGACTACTTATTTCGGAATATATTCTGAAAAAACATTTTGTTACTTATCCTATCAGCCTAATTTTTTGTATGACATAGTTATGCAACTCAAAAAACAATTTCAGAGACGACCTGTCGGAAACTTGAAGCACTCTATTATTACATACATATGTAGCTAAAATATAACATGAAATATTTTTTTCAGTCCCTATTGCCGGCTATTGTAGAGTTAGCTGAAGATTCTAAGTGGCGCGTGCGTTTAGCAATTATTGAGTATATGCCAGCTCTTGCTGGACAATTGGGGCAAGAGTTTTTCGATCAAAAATTACGTGGACTTTGTATGGGTTGGTTAAATGACCACGTATATGCTATACGTGAAGCTGCAACATTAAACATGAAGAAATTAGTTGAACAATTCGGTGCGCAGTGGGCAGAACAGGCTATTATTCCAATGATCTTAGTGATGTCTCGCAACAAAAACTATTTGCACAGTAAGTCATTTCTGTAAATAACTTTTTGAATTAGATTTTTTTATTATTTTAAACAGAATGGAATAAAATAATTAATGGATCCTTTTGTATCAAGTGACCCAATTTTAAAAATCGATATTTTCTTTAATTTTTTCAGAAACCCTGTTTTGATCAAAAGAGCGATATCTATCAAAAAAATATATATATTTTTAACTTAAGACGTTTTTGTTGTATTTTTTAATTGAAATAAAAGCTTAGACTTTCTCTTATAAAAGCTTTGTGGTCACTTATTGGGATGAAGCGGGCATATGTAAAAAATTATATTTTAACTCAAAAACCTTGCTTTTGGAGTTAAAATATTTTTTATATATTTATATCCTACTACCACTAATTAATCACAAAGCTCTTTAAAGTTAATAATCTAAGCTTTCTTTTTGAGAAAAAAGGCAACAGAAACTTCCATTTTGAAAAATAGGGGTGAATTAAGTGCTAAATATTAAAAAAATTCCTAACATAAAAATATTTTTTTTATAGATATCCCATTCGCATCCCATTATGGGACTATAAAGTCCTTGAAGAAAATTGTCTTAAGTTTTTTTTGAGCATAAAAAGAGAATTTTGTAAAAAAAAAATGGTAGGACCAATAGGTGAAATGTTACACTCATCTATCTATATAATTAATAGGCAAGACAATTTTTTTGTGACCGCTTTTACTCTTACAGTATACATCCGATCTTGGCCAAAGTTATATCATTTTAAAGGTATTTGCTCGCAGTATGCACAATATAAATTCATAATATCGGTTCAGAATTTCGGGAGCTGTAAGCATTTAAAGTTGTTACTAATACATATAAACAAAAGTCAAACGTACGTATGCATGAACTAAAAAACAAACCAAGAAACAAAAACATAAAATGAATGGTATAATTTTTAAATATGTTTATAAGTGTAATAAATCCAGTAATGTCATATATAATAAAAAATATTTAAATTTTTATCTGTACTAATTTTACATATGCATACATATTTTTGAAATCTGAATTTTAAATTTAATTTCTAATTTCAATATTACTCATTTTCAATACCAAACAAACCAAAAGTGGTATTTTTTTAAATAGGAGAGTTTGTAAATGTAAGCTGAAAATTTTAAAAGTACCTTCTGAAGACCAAAAAAGTACCAAAAGGTTCCTGTTTATAGGTTCTCATATACTCCGGTCATTACATGCATAATTTTATGTGTCTAGGTTCAATATTATAGAAAATTCCAAAATTACCTTTTGGAAAACGGAAAATTACCCAATAATCGACTTTTAAGGTTTATCACTTTTATTCTTAGTTTAAAAATAGTGTTCCCTCATATAGAAATTAATTTAATTAGAACCCAGTATATGGAATAACATAGTCCATGTTGGGTTAAGGTTAAGGAGTTTTATATATCATAAAAATAACGCTGTATATCCACTTGTAGACCATAAGGCCCATTGTGATTCCCTTTAAGGAATGAATATTCAAAAACAGAGAAGCAAAGTACACTACAAGACAAGAAATTAAGATGTAAAGACCATATATGAATCGTTAACGGGTCTATTATATACCACCTAGAATATCTGTCAAGTTTCACTCTAAGGAATAATAAGATAAGAGTGAAAATCGATTTCCTCCTATAAAGCCCAGTAAAAATAGTGACTTATTCCCTTAACACCTAGTAGTAGTGAAACTTATTCCCTAGCCAATTTAGCCTGAGATTCTGTAACTTTGGACATTGCCAAATAATATGCTCGATTGTCTCTACTTCCTCCTCATCTTCGCATAACCTGAAACAGTTCAGTATACTACTGTTCCACATACTGACAAAGGTTCTAACTAAACCATTGTTGTAGATTATGATATTATTATTAGTTATGAAATCAATCAGCAACTTATCTCTTTTGTAGATGTCCTTGCTGCCCTATTGGAGGCTCATGCACCTCCGAGCTGAGTTGCATCGCACAGCATACACACCGAAGCCAGTGTAAGCGCCTGAAAGAATGAGAAAACGTAATTCATTCTTTGATAGGATGCAAGCCCTTAAGCTAAGAACCTTATTGTTGTTAATCCAATGTTCCTGGATAGGGGCGATTTCAACAATCAGCCTACCTTCAATTGAATTGTCAGAAATCGGTGCTGATCCTCCCATCTGGATCTTTCCGATCAATGACTGCCACTTAGTGTCATAATTCCAGGCTAGTTCACATCTTCAACTTCTTGCTGGATAAAAAGGGTTGATCATCTTCAGACCTGCCTCTCTGATTTATAAATCAGATCTGATCTGAACCTATAAAAAGGGACTTTTTGGTACTTTTTCGTTCTACAAAAGGTACTTTTTGAATTTTCCATAATATTGAACCTATAAAGATGAAATTTAGAATGTAGGACCTTGACTAGGTAAGAACCTATAAAAAAGGGACTTTTTGGGACTTTTTCGTTCTACAAAATGTACTTTATGAAAAAGGTACTTTTAGAGGTTTCTATAATATTGAACCTAGAAACATGAAATTTAGAATGTAGGACCTTGACTAGGTAAGAACCTATAAAAAGGGACTTTTTGGTACTTTTTCGTTCTACAAAAGGTATTTTTTGAATTTTCTATAATATTGAACCTGGAAACATAAAATTTAGAATGTAGGGCCTTGACTAGATAAGAACCTATAAAAAGGGGCTTTTTGGTACTTTTTGAATTTTCTACAATACTGAACCTAGAAACATGATATTAAGTATGTAGAGCTAGAATACATAAAAGGGAACTTTTTGGTACTTTTTCGTTCTACAAAAGGTACTTTTTGAATTTTCTATAATATTGAACCTAGAAACATTATGTAGAGCCTGGATTAAGTGGGAACCCATAAAAGGGAAGTTTTTGGTACTTTTTCGTTCTTCAAAATGTACTTTTTAAAATTTCTATAATATTGAACCTAGAAATATGAGCTTAAGCATGTAGATACCGGATGGGCTACAATTGGTATTTTTTGAATACAAAAATTCGTTTATCTGGGAAACTAATACAACTAAATTCTTAAAATTTTGCACGAAAAACTTTAATATTCATCTGAACATTTTTAAGAAAAAAAGCGGACTTTCATATGGGGGACTTTAAGCTCCCATATAAATAAAACAGAAAAATTTGTATGTCTGATAATCTATTAGAGCGAGAATTTTTAATTTTTTTAAAGAATTTTGACATTCATCTGAACATTTAGAGTATAACGAGCGAACTTTCAAATACAAAATATTGTTCATCTAGGAAAATATAGAACTATCTAAGAAACTATTAGAGCTATAATATTCAAAGCACACCGGGTATTAACTAGTTTATTAAAGTAGCTAATACTCGGTGTGCTTTGAATATAAAGTAAAGTAAAGAATGTTGTACCAACTTAATTTTTATATATCAACGTCTTACAAAATGAAAAAAATCGTTAGACATGAACAGGATAATAAACGTCTCAAACTACACATTTAATAAAGAAAAATCTTGTTAAATGACTTTAAAGTTTTTAGGAAGTAAATTTTTCTAAAAATATTATTTTTTCTGAGAAAATTTTTAACGACATTTTTTACATCTTTTGATCCTAAAAAAAAACAAATAAATTTGCAGTTTCCACTAAATGTTAGTGATATTGCAAAATTTTTCAGTATCACTAATAGATATTTAGTGGTGAGTTGAAAAAGTACAGCCTCACTAAGCAATAGTGGTAGTATACAAATATTTTTATACCCTTCACTTTCGTGAGAAGGGTATATATAAGTTTGTCATTCCGTTTGTAATTTCTATAATATAATTTTCCGACCCTATAAAGTATATATGTATATTCTTGATCCTTATAGATAGCGGAGTCGATTAAGCCATGTCCGTCTGTCTGTCTGTCTGTCTGTCTGTCTGTTAAAATCAGTTTTTAGAGGACCCCAGATATCGGCGATGTCTGAATCTTCAATAATTCTATTAGACATGCTTTCGAGAAGATCGCTATTTAAAATCAGCAAAATCGGAGATATGAGCAAAAATCCGAGACAACCTCTGAAAATTTCATCAAAAAATTGTTAAAAAAGCAACAAAAACACTGTACATAGAAAAAGATGAACACGTGTGTGTGTAGATGTATTTGGTTTTATTCAGCTGTGTATTTTTTTGTATGTTTCGAATTCAAACATACAAAGTATACACAGCAAAAAAATATGATTTGCATTTTTTGTTAAAATAAAATAATTTTCCGTTTTGTTTTGCAAATATATTTTTTGATGAATAGAAAAAAATATTTAAAACGTTTTCAATTATATGAGAGTAGATTGTGAGTTATTGTACAATAATTTTTATGCGAATAATGTAAGTTTGAAATTTAAAACTAACACAAATTTTTTCCAAGTGCTTTTTAAAACAATTTTTTTACGATAAACAAAAACAAAATCTACGTCTCGTCAATGTTTACCAGCAATGAATCAGAGGTCGAAGTCGACCGGCTTCGAGTCGGAGCTTAGCCGCCGCCGAAATATATTTAGTTGCTTGAGCCGCCGCCGAAACATTCGGCTTAAATCGACTCAAATTTTTTTAATGTTTTTATTAACTAGACTGTAAGATCAATTATGTTTTAGGTTTTGAATTTAGACCTTATAGGCCAACCAGGGGCCCGGCGGGGGGTCCTCAAATTAGGACACCTCGGATATGTTAAATTTTTAAAACGATCCTATTTCTTCATTTGAGTTCCGATTTTAAAAAAATTTCGTATATAGAATCTCCTCATCGAGCACTATAAAATATCGTAGCAGTAAATTATCTCTTATAGTCTAGGAGATATTCGCATTTGAAAATTAAAAGTTTTAAATATTTACCGTCCTTACTTTAGTTTTTTGATAATATTTTTTTCTTTTATTCGCTTAACAACAAGTTTATATATCAAGCAGTGAAAGAATAATGTAAAAATCTTGACTGAGTCCAATGTTATAGGCATTTTAATTTAAAAAATTAAAAAAAAGGCGATTTTTTGCCATTTTTTGGGGAAAAAAGTATCTTTTTCTTTTTAAGTTATCTAAAAAGTTTTTAAGAAGATGTATATAGAATTTATACTTTTTGGAAAGCTGACTTTACATTAAATACGATAAACAAAACCTAAAAATTTTTATACCGAGGGGACCAGGTCCATCCAAAAAAAACCCTATTTTTTATGGAAAATTCAATTTTGAGCAAAAATTCTCATTTTTGGGATTTTTTAAAACTTTTTTGGGAATTCCGGGATTTCTAATAAGAAAATTCGAAATTTTTATTTAATTTTGGATTTTGAGTAAAATAAACTACCTAACTGTAAAATTTCATTAAAAAATATTCATAAATAAAATTTTTATTGCAATTTGAAAAATTTGTATCTTCGCAAAAACTGAATAACAAACATTTTTTTTCAAAGTATTCCGCGAATTTTTTAATTTTCAAAAATTATATACAGTTTTGAAAAATAGACAAAATTGTCTATCCATTGATATATAACATGCCTACATAATGTTTTTAAGTGACAAATTAATTAGGGAAAACTCAACATCTTTTAGAAAATTTACCTAGTACTATTATTTTTATCAATATGTGTAACAAATTTAAGAGTTAACCTTATGGATGAAAATAATAGTTCCAGGTAAATTTTCTAAAAGCTGTTGAGTTTTCCCTAATTAATTTGTCAATTAAAAAACATTAGGTAGGCATGTTATATATCAATGAAGATAATTTTGTCTATTTTTCAAAACTGTATATAATTTTTGAAAATTAAAAAATTCCCGGAATACTTTTTAAAAAAAAAATGTTTGTTATTCAGTTTTTGCGAAGATACAAATGTTTCAAATTGCAATAAAAATTTTATTTATGAATATTTTTTAATGAAATTTTACAGTTAGGTAAATTTTTTTACTCAAAATCCAAAATTAAATAAAAATTTCGAATTTTCTTATTAGAAATTCCGGAATTCCCAAAAAAGTTTTAAAAATCCCAAAAATGGGATTTTTTGGTTTTTTGCCTATTATATCCATACCAGGGGCGGGGTTATCGAAAACCGTTACAAAATGATTAAGAACATATTGGGTCATATAAAACAGGTCACTATAATTTGATATCGACTATGCGATTTGAGAATTTTTGCTCAAAATTGAATTTTCCATAAAAAATAGGGTTTTTTGGATGGACCTGGTCCCCTCGGTATAAAAAATTTTTAGGTTTTGTTTCATTTATCGTATTTAATGTAAAGTCAGCTTTCCAAAAAGTATAAATTCTATATACATCTTCTTAGAAACTTTTTAGATAACTTAAAAAGAAAAAGATATTTTTTTCCCAAAAAATGGCAAAAAATCGCCTTTTTTAATTTTTTAAATTAAAATGCCTATAACTTTGAACTCAGTCAAGATTTTTACATTATTCTTTTAAAAATGGCGAAAATCGGGAATATTTGGACCCGCTATTATCAAAAAACTAAAGTAAGGAAAAACTAAAAAGTATAAATTCTATATACATCTTCTTAGAAACTTTTTAGATAACTTAAAAAGAAAAAGATACTTTTTTCCCAAAAAATGGCAAAAAATCGCCTTTTTTAATTTTTTAAATTAAAATGCCTATAACTTTGAACTCAGTCAAGATTTTTACATTATTCTTTTAAAAATGGCGAAAATCGGGAATATTTGGACCCGCTATTATCAAAAAACTAAAGTAAGGACGGTAAAAATTTAAAAAAATTAATTTTCAAATGCGAATATCTCCTAGACTATAAGAGATAATTTACTGCTACGACGATATTTTTTATAGTGCTCGATGAGGAGATTCTATATAAATTCTATATTTTAAATCGGAACTCAAATGAAGAAATAGGATCGTTTTAAAAATTTAACATAGCCGAGGTGTCCTAATTTGAGGACCCCCGCTGGGCCCCTGGTTGGCCTATAAGGTCCAAATTCAAAACCTAAACTAGGCAACACCTGCTCTTTGTGCATACCAAATTTCATTAAAATCGGATTAACCGTTTAGAAGTTACCGAATTATTTCCCTCTTTTTTTATGTCCTATACCACTGTGAAACGCTTATAAGGTAAATTTCTGAAGACAAAGTTAAATTGAGCCGCCGCCGCTGATCATTTTGCATCGGCTTGTATCTCTGATTTAAACATACAAAACGAGAGTGAAAGATATATTAATTGGAACATTTAATAAAATCTGCAAAAATAGAAAATCGCGTTTCTTCAAAATTTTCAAAATAAACAATGGAGTTGTTTTATTTTCTACTTAAAGAACATATATTGATAAAATGAAGGAAATTGGATGACATGAGGTCAAAAATTTTCAGTTTTTCTGTGTTCTTTCTGGAATTCATGATATCCCCTTCACACGAGGGTGGAGGGTATAATAAAACGAAATATTTTATCGGATTTAAATGTGCACCTTTGAAATTTTGAAGCCCTTTTACAAGAAAATAGAACCAAGAAATAAAGAACGCAGATTTACTTCATTTAATGTCTAGTTTAACACAACAGGTGTTCTTAGGACGGCGCCCAGTAAAGCGTTGTTCGCTATGCTAAACAACTGGCAATGAGCACAGCAGCCAGATTATCACAAACAAATGGATATATGGATCCAAAGGTCATGCAAAGATTGTAGACCTTCTCCCAAATCTACAACTTATCTCTGACTACTGCATTCCAAGAACACGGGGATATTACTGCTGACATCTTTTCCAAAGCTGGCACAAGGATGGCCATACTGGATATAGACCAATTCTGCGGTGTCCCCCTAGCTGCCATTAAGAAACGAATACATAACATTCTGTTCAGCTCAAGAACTGTGGTCTCGAGAACAAACTTGCTCAACTGCATATTAGGGCTTAGCAGAACTTATCTGAGTACTTTATTAACAGTTCTTACTGGTCATACCAAGTTTTGAAACCATGCAAGACGCATTGTCTTCCATACAATGATTTCTGTAGGAGTTGTCAAATGAAGGAAGAAGAAGAGACAATTACTCATCTTCTGTGTATCTGCCCGTCCCTTGAATCGATTTGTTATCGAGCAATAGGGTCGGAATACTTTTCTGATCTATCAACTATTCAACCTGAACGTATTCTTGCATTTTTATACCCTTCACCTTCGTGAGAAGGGTATATATAAGTTTGTCATTCCGTTTGTAATTTCTATAATATAATTTTCCGACCCTATAAAGTATATATATTCTCATTTGTTTAAAAAACACAAAATAATAATTACCTTGGGCACATTGGAATAGCGTTTCTATTGACGCGAACATTCTTCTCATTATTTTTTAAATCTTGTCTGGAAAAATGTAGGGAACATACTAAAGGTTCACCTGGCAAATCGTCTTCTTCGATATTGCACACCTTTCAAATGGAAATATTACGAATAAACTTCAACCAAAAATCTAACATACGTACCTTTAGCCATTCTTTGCGTATATACGGTATAGTAGGTATTTTAAAGAAATGTATATTTGAAACGCTTGAATGGTGTTTCTTGCTTTCGCATTTTGGAAAAAGACAGCTCATTTTTATAAAAATATTTTTTTTGTTGTGTTAAAATTTTTTTTATTTGAATTAAAATATTTGTTATTTATTTTAAGTTTGAATATTTAAAATGAAATGTGGGATTAATATTTATGAATATGGTAGCTTTATTTTATACATAAACTTCAAATCGCCTTTCTTGTCAGATGGTTAATCAGACTGACATTAAGGCAAATTGAAACTACCTTCTAATATATTTATACCATGGTTCATACGCTATAAGGACAAATGTGACGACACAAAGCATACAGAGATGTCACTTTTGACATTTGAAAAGGTCTAAAATCAGCTTTTGTTTGATTTTGAAATTGTATAGTGAGAAGAGGTATATAAATTATAGCTAAAAAATCATTGAAATCGTTTTGTGCGAAAGAGAGGGAAATAGCTTTTTGCTCGTGACGTATCTGTATACCGCGTATAAATGAAAACTGTTGTGTAGCTTACTCAGTATTTTAAATGTCGGCCAACAATTCGAGCTATTACCCACGCAAATGTATACCAGAATACTATTTAAACATTCTGATATTAATGAGTCATAATTAATCTAGATATTGTGATGGCTCATTTATTTTATGAATAAAATTCAGAGAATCCTTTTTGTTTTAATTTTGAGACATTTTTGTAAATAAATAAAAAGTATTGTAGAAAAAACATCAAAATTTTATCTACAGACAAATTAGAATTTTTAAACTACACATGTTTAAAATTTTCTTGAAGTATTTTGTACTTTTCCTAATTGTGGTAATGCTTTCTTTAAATATTTACAAATAAAATAAATTTGAAAAAATCACCACTCTCGTCATAAAAATTTAAATCAAAACTACTCTAATATTTTTATACCATGTTTTAGCAGATACAATATACAACACGATTGTGAATTGAACAATATTTTATCGACTTTTCCAAAAACATGTGTAAATAACGTCAAAGCTTTTTTTTTATTAATTGAATTTTTGCGAAGTTTATATACAGTGTATATAAATTTCGCAAAAAAAACACAATGTATATTATACAGGTTCAGTACAAATTTAAGTAGGTATAATTTTCACAAGTAGCGACAGAATGGGGTAATTCCAAAATAAGTCGACCAAAAAATGCTGTTTTAAATTTTTGTCCTTTTCAATTCATGAGTATATATTCTGCTCCTTAATGCGGTTTCTATTGCGTATTAATTAGATTCTCATTCGGTTCATATTTTTATGGCTCTCTAAAGTTGGGAATCTCTGGTATTTTTGTTCAAAAGTAAAATGTTTATGACTGAATAACTATGGAACTGTTTATCCGATTTTAACAAATGATGTTTTGTTCGACTGGTCTTGGATTACTCATTTGTGACATTTCATTAGAATTACATGAAGTCCTGGTCAAGTACCATATAGTGGAAAATGTCCTTTATCCTTGAATTTCTATAATATATAATATATATATATATATATATATATATATATATATATATATATATATATATATATATATATATATATATATATATATATATAATATATAATATATATATATAAATATATATATATATATATAAATATATATATTAATATATATATATATATATATATATATATATATATATATATATATATATATATATATAATTATATATATAATATAATATATATATATATATTAATATATATATATATATATATTATATATATATATATATATATATATATAATATATATATATATATATATATATATATAATATATATATATATATATATATTTAGCCATGTCCGTCTGTATGTATGTATGTTGAAACCGGTTTTCAGGAGACCCCAATTATCTGCGAAATCCGAATTTTCAATAAGTCCATCGGAAATACGATCAAATCAAACGCTATTTAAAATCAGCCCAATCGGCCCATAAATAACGACAAATCCAATCCATGCACATTTTTCGTACATGTTTATAAAAAACAATAAAGAAACAAAAACAAAACACAGTATCAAACGGTCAATTTTTTATTATTGTGATTTGTTCTTTATAAACAACACAAAGCAAATAATGAATATTACGTTACGTTGTTATTTGCTAGAAACATGAAATTAAGTATGTAGAGCCTGGATTAGGCGAGAACACATAAAAGGGGATTTTTTTGTTCTACAAAAGGTACTTTTTGAATTTTCTATAATATTGAACCTAGAAACGTGAAATTAAGTATGTAGAGCCTGGATTAGGCAAGAACACATTAAAGGGGACTTTTTGGTACATTTTCGTTTTACAAAAGGTACTTTTTAAATTTTCTACAATATTGAACCTAGAAACATGAAATTTGGTACGTACTTACGGACTTTTTGGTACTTTTTCGTTCTACATAACATACTTTTTAAATTTTCTATAATATTGAGCATAGAAACATGAAATTTAGTATGCAGAGCCCGGATTAGGTATCAGCACATAAAAGGGGACTTGTTGGTACTTTTTGTTCTACAAAAGGTACTTTTTGAGTTTTCTATAATATTGAACCCAGAAACATGAAATTATGCATGTAGGGCTTGATTAGGTAAGAACCTATAAAAGGGGACTTTTTGGTACCTTTTCCTTGTACAAAAGGCACTTTTTGAATTTTCTATTATATTGAACCTAGAAAAATGAAATTAAATTTGTAGAGCCCGGATTAGGCAAAAAACACATAAAAGGGACTTTTTGGTACTTTTTCGTTCTTCAAGAGGTACTTTTTGAAATTTCTATAATATTGAACCTAGAAACATGAAATTAAGTATGTAGAGTCCGGATTAAATGAGAACCCATAAAAGGGGACTTTTTGGTACTTTTTCGTTCTTCAAAATATACTTTTTGAAATTTCTATAATATTGAACCCAGAAACATGAAATTGCATGTAGAGCCCGGATTAAATGAGAACCCATAAAATGGGGACTTTTTGTACCTTACCGTTTTACAATTGGTATTTTTTGATTTTTTGTAATAAAATTCGTACTGTGAAGGTGAAGGGTATATAAGATTCGTCACAGCCGAATATAGAACTCTATTTTTCTTAGTATCTGTATGATGATATTAGGCAAAGTTATTGTTATTGCTGTGTAAAAATTTTAGTGTGGGATTTAAATGGGTTTGGAAGTTGGGTTACATATTTTTCAACTAATACATTCTCACGACTTAGGTTTTTGACAGCAGACTTAGGTTTTGTCATTCTCAGTTTCAGTTCTATGTATACCTTTTCTATGGTTTCAACTCTGAAAGGCATAATCTCGATCAATTGCCACAAGAAGAGTGTATTTACACAACAGACCTCTTTATCTTTATCGGGTTATTGTAGTAATGCAATTTGAACAGTTTGTAGAAGTAATCGAGCGCTTTTACCTTATATTTGGGCTCATTATCCAGTTTTCTCAACGTATTTTCAACGTTTCGATCCTCAATCATTAAAAATATTCAAATTAAATGCTTGATAATATCAATTGAAATTTCGACATTTATGGTTCCATCAATTTTAGGCCATCTATTAATTCTATCCATACTAGAGAAAAGGATATAAAGCACATAATGCCAAAAGCTCTTCTATTAGAATTCTCTTAAACGTTTTAAGAACTGGTCGTTTAACGATTTGATAAATGTTATATGGGCTGATAAGACAAAATTAATCTTTTGGACCTGATTGACCAAAGCATGTATATTAGACTGCTCCAAGCTTGTATGAAGGAAAAAATTGTCTGGCTTTTAAAATTATGTCATTAGAAAAATTAAGTTGATAGAATAACTTTAACAGGTGCCGCAACGGCTCTGAAGTTTCCAAGAGCATTTACAAGAGAAAAATTTTGCTAAAATTTCGCAATTTATTAATAAATTAATTTGAACTTTATTGTAAATGAATGGTAATGTGCACAGAATTGGCATTTCAGAAAGATATAAAACAGAAAAATTGCTTATAAACTACATTTTAGCTGTACCTGCGATTTGAACTCTGCGGATTTCGGGAAAATCTCATTATTCTGTAAAATTTTAGAGAACACGTATTAATACGTTGCACATGTTAAATAAGGGTATTTAAGACTATATAATGTTAAAGATATATTCTTAACCCATTGGTCAAATTTTGCAAAATTTGTGAATTCTCAGTGTACTATGTCGAAATATTAGTTATTTATTTATTTATTTATTTATTTATTTATTTATTTATTTATTTATTTATTTATTTATTTATTTATTTATTTATTTATTTATTTCTAGTTTAAAAATTTAGACCGAAAGTTTAAATATTTTACGATTATTGTCACACAATGTATATTTTGGTCAATTATCAAAATATATTTAGATCAAAAATTGTTACATTTCATAGAAAAAACATACATACATACATACATACTAGGGTATTCAATTATTCGTTACTGGTTTTACGTTAACCAGTTAATAATCGTGTAATTAAAAATTATTCGGTTATTCGAATAAAAGGAAACTGGATGTTACTATTGCTTTTTACAATAATTTTCTTCATAATTTAACCCTGTAACAATTTTGAAAAAAGCATTCACACATGGAAAAGTTGATAAGCATGTGAAAATAGATTCCACTTATAGAATTGCGTACTCCGATTTTTATGTCTTTATAAAAGGATTTTTAAAGTTTAAAAGACTACAAACGAATATTTAAAATATTTATATGTATTTTATAATGCTAATATTGGTATCAAATGGAAGCTGGGAATATGTACATATTATATTATTTACCTGTCTCACTTAGAGAAAAACGAAAAAGAAGTTTAATTTAAAAAGGTTTCATTTTCGACTCAAAAACTTTTAACTACCTTTTTGTGACAAATTTTCTTTAAGATTTCCAATTCTATCTAGGTGATCTAGATGATTTGAAATAAATTATATTATTTCGAAGCAGAGGAACTCAGCTTCATTTAAAATTAATACTTATTAATACCAACTTTTTAATATAAATTTGGAATTTCATCTTTAGAAATCGGATGTCTTTTAAACTTAAAAGTCCTTTTACAGGAGCATAAGAGCTGATTATAAAAAATTGAGTACACAGAGTTGATACTAATTTTCCACAGTTTCCTGCACGCATAGATCTTTTCATGTTTGAAAAAAATTTTGCTCGGTTTATAAACAAAAATATTATTTTGACTTGACTTTCACTTCAATTCTATGTTAAGTTTTTTAGAAATTATTTCTGTTTATGTGAAATGCTTTTCTATATAAAGAAATTACTGTTTTTAAGATTTTCAACAAGTTCTAGAATTCATACGTTCCATTGAACACTAGTTCAACTATAACTGTTGCTGAAAAACTTATTAGAAATATGTACTTAAGAACTCAACAATGTTCCCAAAAAACTGGTTGTAAAAATAAAGGCCATATAATTATTTCCATGATTTCTTTTCAAAAAAATCAAATAAATTTTCTTTATTATACAAGAATGATTAAGAAATTAAGAAAAGAAGAAAATTTATTATATAAATATTAAATTTTGTAGAATATATATAGTAATTTTACTGCTAAATAGTGAGTTTTTCTTAATCGGTTAATTCATAGAAATTATTCGGTTTATTCGTTATTTGAAAATTGACAATTTTCGTTTATTCGAACAATTAATCGTCAAAAATTAATCGATTAACCGAACGACGATTAATCGTTTGAATACTGTAATACATACCTACAGTTAATCTCAAAAATAAGTATACAGAAATGCTGACAATTGCTTTTATTTTAAAAATGATATTTGTTGAACTCAGTTCAACAATATTTATTTACCAACAATATTTAACATTTTTTCGAAACATTTTTTTTGTATATACACAAACCACTAACTGGCTTTATTTTTAAGTTTTCTTAAGTTAGTTATAAGTTGAATTTGGAACGAGCAAGAAGCTCTTAAAAATGTTTTTATAGCTCAAAAGAAACTTAAAGATTTTTATTGGTGTTACCGGCGCCAACATAAGGTCCTTCGAACGTTCCTAGATTAGGCTAGGAGTTGATTGGACTGGTAAAAAGAAGATCATCAGTTTACACATAAGTTGTTTTTCTACTATAACAACTTAAATGACAAAAAAAAAAAAAAAAACACGCATGAGTTATGCAATCTGATGTTTTAAAGCTTACAGTGCTTATGAAGAAGATTCCAGTTTCCGTGCACAAGTTATCAATACAACGTGGAGGTGTAGCTAAACAAGAAGGAAGAAATAAATCCATCATCAGCACATATATTCAACATCATAAGTTGTCCACTTTGCAAAGAAACACTACTGGGTATGTACAGTGTATAAATTATATTTTGTGCGATTTTTTATTATTCTGATTAAAGAGTGATTAGTTTGACAAGAACTAAGGAAAATAGTAATAAGAAAGAAATACAAGAATCAAACTTCACAACTCCACTAGAGTAATAAAAAGTACCATTTCTTATTATATGGCCATCTCCGTCTTAAAATACCATCACTATTAAACAAAGAAGAAATATAACGGAACTTTGTAAGCATACGCAGTAGTATAGAAATCTAAGGAGTGAGATTGAAAAATTCTTAACACACGTTTTTCATTACATTTTTCAACCAAAGTATTATTTGATTTTTTTTGATCAAGTTACCTTTGAAAAACATGTCAGTTATTAGTAGGAATACTATTACTTGACTTTTTAGTAACTAACTGTAAGCTAGTTGAAAAGTCATGGAGAGTCGGACAGTTGACTACTGCGTAGGACATCGCCATGTTAAAATAGTCAGTTGTCTTCATTAAAAATAATCAAAGAATCAACCCAGAATATAAAATTTATGTAAAATTTACTTTAATGCGATATATATATATATATATATATATAATATATATATTATATATAGATATATATATATATATATAAGATATATAATATATATATATATATATATATATATATATAATATATATATATATATATATATATATATATATATATATATATATATATATGGTGATATATATATGGTGGGTACAGAAGATTCGACGTGGCAGAATACAACACTCTTACTTCTTTTTATTTTATTCTGTCAGCATCAAAAGATGTATAAAAACAATATTTCAACATTTTTTTTAAATAATATTGAAAATTTTCATAGATTTTTAAAGATAAGAATTTTAAAGGGCATTTTTCACAGATTTCCATCCTAACAGTATAAAATAAAAACAAGTAAGAGTGCTATATTCGGCTGTGCCGAATCTTATATACCTTTCACCATAGTGTAATTTAAACATATTAGTTTTATAAATTTTAAATTTTTCCCGTCTACATTATTACTAAACTAAAAGAAAAACAAAATGTACAACAACAGCGCTAAACGAAATAAAAAACAAAATTCACAAGGCATATAAAACAACAGACATCTATACTCACATATCGAAAAACACAGAAAAACGAAATAAACAACAACGCAATAAAACCAACCTACATCAAAATATACGAACGGAATTTACAAAAACAAAACAAAAAGAAAATACCCAACTCAATGACGCCAACAGCATCAAACATAAAAAAATACACAGCTGAATAAAACCAAATACATCTACTCACGCACATGTACATCTTTATCCAATTCACAGTGTTGTTGTTGCTTTTTTAACAAAGCATGAAAAAATGTGGCTTTTTTGATGAAATTTTCAGAGGTTGTCTCGGATTTTTGCTCATATCTCCGTTATTTTATACCGATTTTTGCTGATTTTAAATAGCGATCTTCTCGAAAGCATGTCTAACTGAACTATTGAAGATTCGGATGTCGCCGATATCTAGGGACCTCTGAAAACTGATTTCAACAGACAGACATACAGACATGGCTTAATCGACTCCGCTATCTATAAGGATCCAGAATATATATACTTTATAGGGTCGGAAAATTATATTATAGAAATTACAAACGGAATGATAAATTTATATATACCCTTCTCACGAAGGTGAAGGGTATAATAACACAAAATATTTCCCAACCCTTCTTGTTGTCTTGACACCTAATATGACTTTGTTTGATTAGTAAGGTATTTTAAAATATTTTTTGAAAAATGTTCTTTTTAAAATGTTGAAGTACGTTTGATGGGACACAAAATTACGAAATGAAAAACTAAAAACGCAGATTTTTTTCCTTAAATTTTTAGCATCGAACGTATATCATCCGGTTTTTGTCTAGCGATTTTTTTTCTTTTTGTCGGACAGTGTAATATGGATACATATGAAAGGACATCGTGTATATGTATGTAGGTACATACACACAGAGAAAAAAATAGTTCGACATGGTAACAATAACTAAACTAGGTTCACTGTAACAATATATTGTTATAAAAAACAATACAATTATTATTTTTTATTCTATTTAAACAATATTGTTTGTAACTATAAATATTTTCATTTTTATGGCAATTATAACTTTGAGTATGATTCACTGAAAAATAATTATTTATATTATTATGGTAATGAATGATGAAAACATATTATGTTACTAACAGCCATTTAAACCTACAAATAACCATTATATGTTATGTTGCTATATGTTTTATAACTATTCTATATAAATAACCATTATTTGTTGTTCTGAAAAAAATTTTATCCTACGGGCCGCCCCCCTTGAATTGTTCTATGGGTAATAAAAATGAGTCGTGTAAAAAATTAGGTCAATAGGATTACGTTAACTGGTGCCGCAACGGCTCTGAAGTTTGAAGATGCATTTACATGGGATAATATGCCATTTTTTCAGTTTTCACAAAAGATTTGTCATTAAACAATTTGTTTTGCATTTTATTGTCAAAGAATCGTAAAGTTATTAAAAATTCCCCAGGCCATTATCGTGTCTTACAGCACTTGAATTCGAAATGTGATAAGAAAATAAACATATTTTTTAAAATATTCTAATAAAACAATTGTATTACTTAAAATACATCTGTAGTTACTTACGTAAACCTGTTCTCAGCTGTGGTCGAAAAATTTTGATATTTTTAACGGTTTTTGATACTTTGTTAAACAATTTTCAATATATTTGGGAGAACTCATAGGGATTTATGGACAACAGATTAGGGAATAAAATATTAAAAAAATTAGGTCAATACTTCTTATAGTTTGCCTGTACCTGCAATTTGAATTCAGCGGATTTCGAGAAAAACACATTTTTATGTAATATTTTGCAAAATTAGCCTTTTTATTATATTATTGTGTATTTATATGGAACCTTTTGTAAATTTATTAGTCCACATATATAATATATATATATATTATATATATATATATATATAAATATATATATATATATATATATATATATATATATATATATATTATATATTATATATATATATATATATATATATATATATATATAGTATATATATATATATATATATATATATATATATATATACTTTTTATACCCTTGTATAAAAAGTACCATGCAGTCAGTGCCTTTTTATATATTATCATTAAATCAGGATGACGCATGTTTAATTTCAACCAGAAACTAAAAAAATCACATACAGATTTTTATACAATCAGGAAGCTGCATGTCCAATTTTAGGTTCAATATTATAAGAAAGAATTAGTATAAGAACAAAAAAGTACCAAAGTATCCTTTTTCAATTTTCTAAAAGTAACAGTACCAGTGAAGTGCGAAAAAGTACCAAAAAGACCTATTTTATTTAATTTCATTTTCCAGAAAATATTCCAGTTTAAATTTTCATTCACTCAAGTCCCTGATTGCTTAGTTTTATGTCTACCAAAGGGCCCACTTTTATAGATTCTAATTAACTCCACATGCTTAGTTTCATGTTTCTAGGATCAATATTATAAAAAACACAAAAAGTACCTTTTGAAGAACGAAAAAGTACCAAAAAGTGCCCTTTTATAGAATCTCACTTAATCCAGGCTCTAAATGCTTAATTTCATGTTTCTAGGTTTCAATATTATAGAAAATTTCTTTTGATGAACGAAAGGTACCAAAAAGTCCCCTTTTATAGATTATCATTTACTCCGGACTCTATATGCTTAATTTCATGTTTCTATTTTAAATTTTTTAGAAAACTCAAAAAGTTCCAGTCTAAGGACGAAAAAGTACCAAAAAGTCCTCTTTTAGAGATTCTCATTTACTCCGGGCTCTTCATGCTTAATTTCACGTTTCTAGGTTCCATATTATACAAAAAAACAAAAAGTACCTTTTGTAGAACGAAAAAGTACCAAAAAATGCCCTTTTATAGATTCTCATTTACTCTCGGGCTCTAAATGCTTAATTTCATGTTTCAAGGTTAAATTTAATAGAAAACTTAAAAAGTACCAGTCGAAGTACGAAAAAGTCCCTTGTTATAGATTCCCATTTACTCCGGATCTACATACTTAATTTCATGCTTCTAGGTTTAATTTTAAAGAAAACTCAAAAAAAAACTGCCTGTGTAGAACGAAAAATTACAGAAAAGTCCCTTTATTATACCCTCACCTTCGTGAGAAGGGTATATATAAGTTTGTCATTCCGTTTGTAATTTCTATAATATAATTTTCCGACCATATAAAGTATATATAATTCTTGATCCTTATAGATAGCGGAGTCGATTAAGCCATGTCCGTCTGTCTGTCTGTTGAAATCAGTTTTTAGAGGTCCCCAGATATTGGCGAGATCCGAATCTTCAATAATTCTATTAGACATGCTTTCGAGAAGATCGCTATTTAAAATCAGTAAAATCGGTCTATAAATAACGGAGATATGAGCAAAAAATCTGAGACAACCTCTGAAAATTTCATCAAAAATTGTTAAAAAAGCAACAACAACACTGTATATAGAAAAAGATGTACACGTGTGTGTGTAGAGATGTATTTGGTTTTATTCAGCTGTGTATTTTTTTGTATGTTTGGAATCCAAACATACAAAAAATACACAGCAAAAAAATATGATTTGCATTTTTTGTTAAAATAAAATAATTTTCCCACTTGTTTTGCAAATATATTTTTTAATGAATAGAAAAAAGTATTTAAAACGTTTTCAATTATATGAGAGTAGATTGTGAGTTATTGTACAATAATTTTTATGCGAATAATGTAAGTTTGAAATTAAAAACTAACACAAATTTTTTCCAAGTGCTTTTTAAAACAATTTTTTTTACGATAAACAAAAACAAAATCTACGTCTCGTCAATGTTTACCAGCAATGAATCAGAGGTCGAAGTCGACTGGCTTCGAGTCGGAGCTTAGCCGCCGCCGAACTATATTTAGTTGCTTGAGCCGCCGCCGAAACATTCAGCTTAAATCGACTCAAATTTTTTTAATGTTTTTATTAACTAGACTGTAAGATCAATTATGTTTAAAATACACTATGGTGAAGGTTATATAAGATTCTTCACAGCCGAATATAGCACTCTTACTTGTTTTTAATTTCAATATCAAAGAAATCTCAAAAAGTACCAGATGAGGAATGGAAAAGTACCAAAATATATCACTTGGTACCGTGGTACCAAATAACACCTAATTATCATTTTTAGTGTTTCTAAAACTAAAAATTTTATCTAAATTGGGATCCTTGCGTTTGAATAAATCAAATTTCCCGTTTTTACCCCTTTTGGTACTTTTTTCTACCCATTAACGAAATAAAAATTCTATTCCAAAATGTTGCAACATCGTAGTAGGAGCCGTTTATTTATAAGCCCGTATTTATATGTATAAGTTAATAAAGCAAA
>NC_060950.1:48479954-48529954 GCF_022045245.1 Lucilia cuprina | reverse complement strand
TCCCACCGATTTAGAAACCATGAAGCAGGAAGTTAGTTTTAATACAATTTTGAACTTTAATTTAAAAGCTAACAACGAAGATACTACGGTAAAGTACTCTTATTTATCTAAAAATAAACTACTGGATCTCCTTGAAAGATTGTCATTTATGGATCGCGCTCTTCGAGTCATTAGCTATTGTTTTAGATTTATACATCGTATTACGAAAGAACCAACTTCCACTGAAAATTTTATAACTGCCGTTGAGTTAATATTTACGAAAAACAGGATCATATCTATAAGTCAACACATTTATTTTCCAAAAGATTGTGCATGTTTAAATGAAAAGAAACCACTGTCTCAACGAAGCAGACTTTTAACCTTAACCCCATTCATTGATGAAAACCATCATATGCGAGTTGGTGGACGACTTAGAAATTCTGGACTTAGCTATGATGAACAGCACCCAATAATACCTGAAAGGTCCCACCTGGCCAAACTACTTGTTGACTTTTCTCACCGTATACTACTCCATGCAAAACATCATATTATGGTGCGAGCAATTAGACAAGGATTTTATATTCCCAGATTAAAAAATCTTGTGCGGAAGTGTATTTGCAATTGTAAATCCTGTACCATTTATAAACGAAGGTTCCAGCACCATGTAATGGCCGACTTTCCTCCTGAAAGAGTAAACTTTTCTTTGCCGTTTACGTATACTGGCGTCGACTTCGCTGGCACTTTTAATATTAAATCATCAAATTTGAGAAATGCCAAAATTATAAAGGGCTATGCAGCAGTCTTTGTTTGTTTCTCCACACGAGCAGTTCATCTGGAGATTTGTTCTGATCTTTCCACCGATGCCTTCCTTGCTTGCTTCGGTAGATTTACCGTTCGCAGAGGACTTCCTAAGACGTTATTCTCCGATAATGGAAGAAACTTCCTCGGAGCAAGTTATGCGCTACTAAATAACCACAACAGTTTCTTTAAAGCAACAGAACGTGCTTTAGTTGAAAAATACAGCTCATTTGGATTTACATGGTCTTTCATACCGCCTTATGCACCTCACATGGGTGGCCTATGGGAGGCAGCAGTAAAAAGCATGAAATCACACTTGAAGAAGATTACTAATACTCTGTCTTTTACATTTGATGAATTTACAACTCTGCTTGTAAGAATCGAAGCAGTATTAAATCACATCACATCAATACAGATAATCCGGACGAGATGGAAAAAAGAAGGAGAAAATCTAAAGCGAAATGATGTTCTGGTTAAAGATGACTTGTTGCCACCCACTGAATGCGCCTTGGTCGCGTCAAAAACGTAGTTTCTGGAAGTGATGGTAAGGTTCGGGTAGCAGATGTTCTTACCCAAAACGGAACCATTCGAAGATCAATAGTAAAATTGTGCCTACTTCCCACTACAGATAATTCACCAAATTTTAAATTGGATATTCTAACTGCAAACCCACAAAATAAATTAATCAACTAAAGAATAGTTAATCGCACAAAATATTTTTTTAACACTGTATATATTACTTTCTATTTCTTTTTATTGATATTTAGATGGAGGAAAGACGCCCCCGATGCCATGTTTGCCGTGGTAACCATCCCTTTATTGTAAAACCTTCAAAACTTGGGATGTCGAGCTTCGCCGTCTATCAATTAAAAATAAGGGATACTGTTTAAACTGTTTGGCTTACTTCCACAATCGCCAATGGTGCACCTCTAAAGACCGATGCTCAGTCCCGATTGGCGATAATAAATTGTGCAACGCTCGCCATCACACCTTCCTTCACCGCACCACACGGGATCCCTTGTCCTCCAGTTTTGAAGACGACGACAATAACCCACCTGAGCTCTTTCCAGAAAAGGGAAATATTGAAGAGCTTCCAATGGATGAAGCTTTAGTAAATGTAGAAGACATAAATATTAACGCCGCTTTGCCTTTTCTTCAAACGGCTATTGAAAATGTTGAAAACATTATACCTCCACTTGAGGCACAACCACCAATTGATGTTCCACCGTTTGATAAGGGATGTACTCCCGGTCAATTTATACCACCGCTAGTGAGAGTAAATTTAAATTATTGTGGCCAAAAAATGTACACCAACTTTTAACTCGACATTAATGTACCACAATCTTTCATTTTATTCGAAGTTGCCTATATGCTTCCAGAATTTAAGCAACAACAAATTCTTGAGGAGAATCATATGGCCAATTTATTATGGAGCCTGCCTTTTCCCATTATAGCTGTTATGCAATAAAAATGTCTTTACGCCTCAAAGAGCTGATAGGCTTTGCCTTACCGAAGCCAATTAAAATGCAAAGTGTAATATACCATTTTAAGTGATACCAGCCACTAGCCCACCCAGGATTCCATACAATTGAAGAAATTGATGGCGTATTAGGAAGTGATGTTGCTTCTCAAATCATAAAGCCCCCTATGGCACAAAATAGAACTGGTTTTGCCACAGCACAAAAATCAAAAATTAAATTTCACCTCCTTTATTTTATTTTTTTTTTAACGAAGCATTTTTTTTTGTATATACACAAACCACTAACTGGCTTTATTTTTAAGTTTTCTTAAGTTAGTTATAAGTTGAATTTGGAACGAGCAATTTGAATAATATTACTTTATAATAAAATATTTTGTACAAAATAACTTGGAAAAAATCCATTTTAGATCCGAAATTTTGAAATTTGGGCCGATTGGCTCCGGAAATAATTAGTGGAACAGTTTTTCTCATTTATACGAAATATTTTCCCACTTTAGACCCGGATTTTGGATCGGTCATTGAACCTTCCAAATGATGCATTAGAAGTTGAATTTTTAACTTATGAAAAAGAGTTGTTATTTTTTAAAATAATGCGATATGCTTGGATTTGGCCATTTTGAACACAGTACGTTCTTATAATCCGAAACTTAACTCCGATTTCTTAATACTTACAACTAGAGTCCGACCGAACTCAAAATTTCGTTCGGTACCGGACACCAAACCCGAACTTCGGTAAATTAGAAAGTTCGGCAAAACCCGAACTTTGTTCCATTTGTACCATTTTTGTGAAATGCATATATCTTAATACTTTTATTTTTGGTTTTTAACCGATTTATTGACAATGTACGAGCACGCAGAGAAAAAACATGGTTGTGGATAAAATTATGATTGTATTCTAAACATATTATCATTATTGTAACAATTTTAAAATATGATATTATGATAAATACGGTAAAAATATTTCATCATGATATATTTTTATTTATCATAATATTGTTATACATGATCATATTATGATCCAAGGTGATCAAAATTTCGTTTTAAATATGTATCGAAATCAAAATTAATTTTATCGAATTAGTAAAGTTATGGTTTTCAAAAAATAAAAATATATATATAACATAAAGATTACAATACTTAACACAATTCGCAAATTTCAATTTGCCGATT
Organism: Lucilia cuprina; assembly: GCF_022045245.1. Classification (NCBI taxonomy): domain Eukaryota; kingdom Metazoa; phylum Arthropoda; class Insecta; order Diptera; family Calliphoridae; genus Lucilia; species Lucilia cuprina. The sequence continues at coordinate 48,526,527 of NC_060950.1, read as the reverse complement.
TATATGAAATTTTTGTTCACAAAAAAATTTAAGTATAATTTCATAAAAATACTAGTATTTTTAAGCATGTTATGAACGCTAGTCATTTTCTAAAGCGAACCTTATGTATGGCCATGTCAAAAAGTAAACCGATTTTGTCCATTTTTAATACCAATCAATCTGTAACAATAGTTTAGGTGGCCCTATCGTTCTTTTAAGAGACTGACATACATGTCTAGATCGTTTGAGAATAAGGACCTATAAACTTTCAATGTTACAAATGAGATCAAAGATATATAGTCGAAACTAGATAATTCAAATTAAATGTTTCACTTTTCATAGCTTTTTAATCACTTTCTGGTTAACTGTTTTTTTTAATCAGCCGAAAAAACGAACAGTTAAAAAGGCGTTTTGTACCTATATATGTCGGAAATTTATTGTACAGCCAGGATATATGACTTTCAGGATTTTTAAAACATTTTGATGATGTAAAAATATGATAAATAAACATTTCATAAAAAGTTAAGCGTTCGGTAAAAATTTCGCCGTACACCGAACCTTTAAACATATTTTTCAAATCCTGCGATTTCTATAGTATACAAAAATGCTACTAACCATACCTTGATATACCCGAGACAATAACCACGTTTTATGGATCGGGCATTTTATTTGTTCTAGCAACAAATTTAGACGCATCCTTTCAAAATTGTTCAATTCGTATTCATACCACTAATTGAGCCTGATTTAATATAAAAATCTTATTATTTTGGACAATGACCAATTTCGCAACCAATAGTAGTGTAAGTTATTGACATAGTTACCATTTGATGATTATTGGTAGTATTTAGAAGTGTGTAATGAATGATTGGAATCAAAAAACTTGTTTAAATTAATGGAAACTAGTACAAGAATTAATAATTTCGTATTTTTGGAAATAAATTTTAGGAAATCCCCATTAAATATCGAATATGAACGCTATATCTTGTTAAAAACGACAATGGACCGAAATGGATTGCAATTATTGTAAAGAAATAATTACTTTAAATGCATCATAATGAACAAACCAGAGCACAGTGGTATAGGAAAAAAGGGGGAAATAATTCGGTTACTTCTAAACGGTTAAACCGATTTTAATAAAATTTGGTATGCACAAAGACGAGGTGTTGTCGAGTTTAGGTTTTGAATTTGGACCTTATAGGTCAGGGGCCCGGCGGTGGGTTCTCAAATAAGGACACCTCGGCTATGTTAAATTTTTAAAACGATCCTATTTCTTAATTTGAGTTCCGATTTAAAAAAAATTTCGTATATAAAATCTCCTCATCGAGCACTATAAAAAATGTAAATTATCTCTAATAGTTTAGGAGATATTCGCATTTGAAAATTAAAATTTTAAAAATTTTACCGTCCTTACCTAGTACTATTATTTTCATCCATAAGGTTAACTCTTAAATTTGTTACATATATTGATGAAAATAATAGTACTAGGTAAATTTTCTAAAAGATGTTGAGTTTTCCCTAATTAATTTGTCAATTAAAAAACATTAGGTAGGCATGTTATATATCAATGGAAAGGTAATTTTGTCTATAACTGTGTATAATTTTTGAAAATTAAAAAATTCCCGGAATATTTTTTAAAAAAATTAAAAAATGTTTCTTATTCAGTTTTTGCGAAGATACAAATTTTTCAAATTGCAATAAAAATTTTATTTATGAATATTTTTTAATGAAATTTTACAGTTAGGTAGATTTTTTTACTCAAAATCCAAAATTAAATAAAAATTTTCTTATTAGAAATCCCGGAATTCCCAAAAAAGTTTTAAAAAATCCCATAAATGAGATTTTTTGTTTTTTTGCCTATTATATCCATACCAGGGGCGGGGTTATCGAAATCCGTTACAAAATGATTAAGAACATATTGGGTCATATAAAACAGGTCACTATAATTTGATATCGACTATGCGATTTGAGAATTTTTGCTCAAAATTGAATTTTCCATAAAAATAGGGTTTTTTTGGATGGACCTGGTCCCCTCGGTATCAAAAGTTTTTAGGTTTTGTTTCATTTATCGTATTTTGTGTAAAGTCAGCTTTCCAAAAAGTATAAATTCTATATACATCTTCTTAAAAACTTTTTAGTTAACTTAAAAAGAAAAACATACTTTTTCCCAAAAAAATGGCAAAAAATCGCCTTTTTTTAATTTTTTAAAATGCCTATAACTTTGGACTCAGTCATGATTTTTACGTAATTCTTTCACTGCTTGATTTATAAACTTGTTGTTAAGCAAATAAGAGAAAAATGGCGAATATCTCCTAAACTATAAGAGATAATTTTTTATAGTGCTCGATAAGGAGATTTTATATACGAAATTTTTTTTTAAATCGGAACTCAAATGAAGAAATAGGATCGTTTTAAAAATTTAACATAGCCGAGGTGTCCTAATTTGAGGACCCATCGCCGGGCCACTGGTTGGTCTATAAGGTCCAAATTCAAAACCCAAACTCGACAACACCTCCTCTTTGTGCATACCAAATTTCATTAAAATCGGTTTAATCGTTTAGAAGTTACCGAATTATTTCCCTCTTTTTTTCCTATACCACTGTGCAGAGGTATTACTAAATATCCGATCCAAAACTTCGGGGGTTTAAATAGCAAAAATGATCCAATAAGTAATATTCAGGTAAATTACCAAAAATTTCAATTTTTCGGAACTAAGAGTGGATTTTTCCAAGTTATTGTGTAAAAATATATTGTTTTAGAGTAATTATATTCAAACAGGTAAAGTTTTCATAAATTTTGTTAATATTATGAAACCAAATATATATTGAAATAATCCGTATACTTACTTTTTTGACGTAAATTTTGCACCTATTTAACTTCACCTTAAATGAGAACTCAAATAACAAAAATATCCAGAAAAAAGTAGTGAATAATAATAATCATAACTGTTTTTAAAAAATAAATAAATGTGTTACTTTTTGGTTTTTTGAAGAAATAATATCCTTTAAAAAAACAATTATCAGTATTTCGGTATACTTACTTATTTTTGTGATTAACTGTACTTATGTTTTTAATTAAATTTGAGATTTATTTATTTTATTTTGGGAAAAAACTCAAATTTTGGATTATAGGATTAATGGATGAATATTTGACAATATACCAATTGGCCAGCAACATTTTTAGGCAAATGTATTTTTTTTGTTCTTTCTAACCCAACATAATGATTCTCCTTTCAGAAAATGATATAGCCGAATTTTGAGCTCGATTAAAATACGTTAACACGAGCCGCTTGTCGCTCTTATGGTCAATAGCGCTTATAGTTAAGCAGTATCTGCTATTTGAATTTCTCAAAAACTCAATTCTTTGTAATATTTTACAAAGTATGTATGTCTTAATTTTTTACTGTAATACATTTTAAACAAAATATTTACAGCTTTATTTCGCGGATAATATTAAATATATCCCTGAATTTATATATAAATCGAGAAATCCTATGGCTTAAACTTTGGAGGTCGAAGGTCAATTTCTGCAATGTTTGGAAATTCTCTTTTAAACATGTCGAAATATTATTTATTTGTTTACCACATTATTATAATTACAATAATTTATTTTATTTATTATATTTTTAAGTATGACCTAATTTTTCGCCATTTATTTTGTGTTTTAGACCTTTTTAAAACACTAAAACTATGTACATTATAATTCATTAACAATAATATGTAAAACCTACTACCTATAAGCAACATTTATCACATAATATCGAATTATACGCTCCTATCGCGACCAGGTCACGTTTTTAGAAACAAAACCTGTTGTAAATCTGTTTTTCTTAAAGTAACAAATATTATGTATATAATTTGAATTTTGAAGTACAATATTAGCTTTATTTTTAGGTACTAAGCCTGTTTCTATTATTTACTATTATTTATAGCATTTAGACCAAAAATGTTGATTTTTTAAACTTTAAGCGACGAGTGTTAACGTCTTTTAATCGATCTCAAATTTCGGCTATCTCAATATCTGGAAATGGGAATCATTTTGTGGGGTTGAGATTCCAACATCTTCTTTTTGCGGTCACTCTAATATACATATATTTTTTTCTTAAAAGTTAGTTTTATCGGCTATTTCCAAAATAAATCAACTAAAAAATGCTATTTTAAATTTTTTAATTCCTTCAAATCAGGAGCATATACTCTACTCCTTAATGCGGTTTCTATGGCGTATAAATAAAATTCTTAACTCATTGAAAATGTCCTTTATCCTTGAATATCCTAAAAAAGGATATTTTGTTTTTCCTAATTTCTTTATGACAAATTGACAAAATTATTGTTATTGCTCTCATATGAATAGGATCTCAATGGGTTTGAAAGTTATAGGAGTTTTTATTTAGCTATATTTTTAGTGTCCGGCCGAACGTTCGGGTACGGGTTCGGAGTTCGGTAAAAAGTGAGGTTCGGCCAATGTTCGGTGTTCGCGAAATTTTGACCGAAAACAGAACGCCGAACCTTTTGAAAATGTTTATTTATTATATTTTTACATCATCAAAAAGTTTTAAAAATGCTGGAAATTTGTTTATAGAAGTTATCATACATTTCCGATATATATAGGTACAGAACGCGTTTTTTCGGCAGATTTGAAAAACTTAAACAAAACAAAATTTTGATCACCTTGAATCATAGTGGCTCCTATTCTGCATTTCAATTCGAATCGAAATTTTCTCCGTTTGGCAACTTTGATATTCTGCATTACGATTCGACTCTCCGTCACATAAACAACAACTTCCAAAAACGTAGGTACGATCCAAACGCATAATACACACATTCGTAAAGCATTGAAACAAAATGGAATTGCTTCTTTTTCTTACGATTCACTTTTTTGTTGGAATACCTTTATTCGATCGTTGCGTAACTGAATGCATAAACGTAATCGAAATGCAGAATAGGGGTGAATATGATCATGTATAACAATATTATGATAAATACAAAAATATCATAATGAAATATTTTGACGGTATTTAATCATAATATGATATTTTAAAATAATATGTTTAGATTACAATCATAATTTAAACCACAACCATGTTTTTTCTCTGCGTGCTCTTACAGAGAATTGTATCATTGTCAATAAATAAATTTTTTAATTTATAATCATAAATGCGTTTTTCATTATTATTTATTTTTCATACATTCTACGGAGTTAGGAGTCATTAAAAAATTTTTAATTATCAGCTGTTTTGGAGTTATAGTCATTTTTCGTTTATTTAAGATATGGTTTTCTAACCTCAATATATTTTGAACTACAAACGTAATTGTGATAACTTTATATGCAGCCATAGTTATAACAACATATTATATTATATATTTCGCGCCAGAGTTGCTCTCTAACCCATAGTGCGATTTTTTTAAATGTAAATTTTTAAATTGAAATCGGGAAAATCACGTTTTTGGTTTTCGTGTGTAATCTTGATTTCGTGTGAATTTGAAATGTTTTGAAAGCCAGAACATACATAATAGCATTTTTGAAAAAGTTACTATTTTTTAGTTATATAGGAATATTTCACAAATACGTATCTTATCTTTAATTTTATTAATTGTAATTTTAAAATATTTAAAAAAGGTATGTAAATATCAACATTGACTGCTTTTATTAAAAACAAAATCTTTACAAATAATTAAATTTTTAAAATTTTTATCCAAAATAAAATTATCAAGACTTTATTACAAGTTAAAGAATAAATACATATCTTTTAAGTAAGAACTAGTTCTATTTAATTGTTATAGATAGGTATAAATACAAAATAATAGCCTCATTCATCTCTTTAATTTTTTTAAACCCAAAAATGTATTATTGCAGAAAAAATAACATATCGTCCCTGTTTTGAATTTTGGTACTGTTTGTATTTTTTGATTTTTTTGTTGTTGCAATTTGCAGCTGTGCTGGTAATACCTATGTGTACAAACGTATTTATCAATATTTAAATTGGTTTTGGATTTAGAAAAAGCACTTTCATATAATAAATGCTTCAAGAAAAAGTTGATTTAAATCATAAAACCTCCATAATATTATTTTATTTACACTAGTTAATATAATACTGTATTTCTCTGGAACATTTTATTTAAAGCAATTGCGGTACTTGTATGAAAAAACAAAGTAGGCTGTATTTCTCATTCCGATTTTATAAACTTATTTGAAACTTTGCATAGACAGATGAAGAATTAAATAGGTATTTTCTGCTAATTAATTCGAGATTAGTAATCAAAATATCTCTACAAGTTTAAATCTAATTAATATTTTTAAGTAACACAGCTAAGGAAAATGAAAACATAATAATTTAAAAACTACTAAAATATTGGAAATTTCATTCTCTATAAAAGTTGTTATAACATCAAAAGTCGTACGCCGAACACTATCTCATCAGGATAAAATTACATAACATTTTTTGATATTTTTGCTCGGCCTATTGTTGCCATTTTAAGTACAGTTGTAAGAAAACTTTGCAACAAATCTGCGCATTATCTAAAGGCACTTTTGTTTTTTTTATTAAACACCTACATAAACTTGTTTATACTTTAAAATATCATATTTTTGCTATTTCTTGTCCTATGGATATACTAGCTACTTGAGTTAGCTATTTATCCATTTTAGACAATTTAACGAATTTTGGCATTGATTTGTTCTGTCCGTCGATCTGTGTATGTATAAAAAATATTTTAGAAATTAAATCAATGGAATGTAAAGCAAAAAAATAAAGCTTTTAAATCCTTTCATAGAAAATTACACATGCTGACAAAATTTCAAACAAGTCGAAATCCAGGGACCAAAGTTAACTTTTCTGAAACATTGCTTAATACGAATTCAATTTCTCCATCACATCAGGTTATTATGTTCTAAAAACTGAAAAAAAAAACATATTTGAAACCTTATAAAAACGAGAACATACCTTTATAAAATACGTTATGTTGTTCAAAAACCCAATCTGTCGACTTTAAAGTAAAGTCGACAGACGTAATATATAAAAAAACTTTTAGTTTTTTATATATTACGTCGCCATTTTAAGTCCGATCGTAACATATCATATATAAATATTTTTGGCTTGATTGAAGCTATATTTTACTCTTAGACTTAGAATTTTTAATTCGACGTCATATTCTTTGTGCGACTTCTGATATCTCGGATCCTTTCCCAAAATCTAAAATCTTGGCTACACTGGAATAAGGTACATTTAATTATATGAAATATAGGCTTTTAAAATGCGCACTTTTATACATAAAGAGCTATTTTACAGGTATTTAAAAATGCTTGTATAGTTCTAACTACAAACAATTAATTTGCTAGGGATATGGTCGCAAACAATTTTTCTTAAAATTATTTACAATACAAAAATTGTATCTACCCCTAACAAAAAAATCTAAAAATCGATAAAAATTTTAAGTTTTTTAAAAATGTTTTTTTTTTTTCATACAACTATTTGCATGTTTCTTGTTTTTTTTAACAATTTTGAAAAATATTTATATTAATTTTTAAAAAATATTATAAATTTATTTTATAATCTTTTAAAAAGTTACATATTTTTGAAGAAGTTCTTTAAATAATTAAAACTAATAAAAAATAATAATCGGGAATGGCCGACCATATGATGCCAGATATGAGCGTATCGAATATGTGATTTATTTTTATTTTAGCATTTATATTGAATTTTGTCTTGAATTTATATTTGTTATTTGAACAATTTATTGATAAAAAAAACTGTTTTTTTGAAAGAGACTATATATGGGAGATAGCATCAATTATGACCGATCCTATTAAAATTTGGTGGACGGATTTATCTTCTTATAAGAGATAAATATGCAGAATTTCATCACAATTGTAGTGTTTAAAAGGGAATTAACGACCTTGAAGTCATTATTAAGAGCTCCAAAGCCCTATCCGAGGAGTACGGTTGTATGAGGGCTAGCGGAATAATAGATCGATTTAATCCATTTTCAAACAATTTCGTCCTTAGGTAAAATTAAACATATCAGCCTATTTGCATAGAATTATCGGAAAAATTTCGACTTGTAGTTTGAGTGCAAGTCGGATGGATAAAGCTAAACCACTATAGTGCTGTAGGATATAATAAATTTTCCTCATTTTTGATAGGAAGTAGGATCTGGGAGGGTTTGTAACTGCAAAAATAATAATTATTGTTCATTTAAAAAAGTGTTTTTGGCGATTTTTCCTGGTAAATTAATTATTTGATGTGAGAACTTTTGACAATGAATATTTGAAAATTTTTTAACATCTATAAAATAGCTGTTTATGCATAAAAATGAGCATTACAATGCTTTTTATTATTGTATTGCCACAATTTCAGATTGTGGGGAAGGATCCGAGATATCAGAAGTCGGGCATGGAATGTTACATCTAATTAAAAAATCGACTAAGTGTGAAATGTAGCTTCAGCCAAATATTAATAAATCATATGTAACGATCGGACTTAAAATAACGATGTAATATAAAACACGCAACTTAAGAAGTCATGAATAAGCACATGAATAATGGAAGTTTATAAATTATTTATTAAGATTATTATTGATATTAATATTATTAATTAAATATTCTTCAGGATCGAGTTCAAGTCCCACTTAGGGATAAGTTATTTTCCAAATTGTAATGATAATTATAATTATAAGAATAATAATTATAATTATAAGAATACTGAAAATTTAATTTTTCGGACACAACAGCAGAATGGAATGCATTTCGGGCCCGCTACGACTCTTCATCAGCAATCTTCTTGTGCTACAACAGCGGCAAAGAGTCCTGATCAGGGAAACCAAAATATGCAAATGCATGTTTTTTGTGGTGCGTCGTATGAACTCATTAATAAGATAATTACACATTTCAGACCAAGAATTTATGCATCGATTTGTTAGAGCATATTTTACCCATAAGATCTTAATATAGCATGATTTGACTTTTTGAAGTTTTTAGAGCATATTTTATTCTTTTGGTGCATATTTTGATATTTTTCGCTTCAGTTATTCATAATTGTACCTTTTAAAACCTTTTTTTTCAAAATCTTAAAAATTGAGAAAAAAATATTTAATTTTTTTTAAATTTCTTTCAAATTTTTAGAACTGATTTTGATCATATATAGATTCTGCAGTGAGGCTCGCTTATCTAAATTAATCAAAAAAAGTATCCAGAAAATCGGTCAAGTAATACAGCCGGATAATGTTCTAAATCGTGTTGGCTTCGTTTACTAATATGTACTAGAGAACATAAAGGGAGCTCCGCTTCTCTAATCAAAATTAAATTAAAAATCAGATTATAAAAATTTGTATGCATATGTAAAATAAGTACAGATAACATTTTTTCTTACACTTATAAAGATAATCAAAAATTATACGATTCAAAGCAAAACACCATTATATATACTTTCTTCTCTTTTTTCTAGAAGCTGTGTTGTTTACTTTTTACGTTTTGTTTCTTGCTTTGTTTATTTTTCAGTTCATGCATACGTACATATGTGTGACTTCTACTTTTATGTATTTGTAACAACTTTAAATGCTAATAGCTCCCAAAATTCTGAACCGATTTATGTATATATTGTGCACATCTACGAAGAAGTACCTTTAAAATAATATACCTTTGGCCAAAATCGAAAAAGGGGAAAGGGGTCACCAAAAATAGCCTTGCCTATTAATTATATAGATAATAATAATACCCATGTTCTAAAACACCATTCCGATCTAAAATCGAACTATTTTAGTAAAGCTATTTATAATAACAATAATCAGAAAGGTTTCATTCCAAAAAAAGGTTTTTTTAATATATTTAAAAAATAAAAAACGAAATAATCCACATTCGATCGGAATGGAATTCTGTTGCAGAGCTAATTGCAAAATTTACTTTTAAGTAATAGTTTGATATATTATAATTTGCAATGTACTTTTGGTGTACTTCGAATCTACATTCTGCTGAAATACATATTAACAAAAATAGTTCTTAGAATGACTTTAGAAGTAATGAATTTCGAATCAAATAACAATGACTTCATGCCTATGAATAACCTGTATTAAAACAATTTTTGTAGGTCTTTTTTTCCTGGGATATAGAGATATATTTTGAATATTCTTTACAAGAGGCAGGTTAAAAAAGAATAGTGCTGGACAGGTTGTTTACGATAACCGTTCATGAAGGGGTATGGGTGATTGTTAGACTAATTAGCAGATTTTTAAACATAGGGCTTAATTTAAAACTGGGAGAAATTAAAATAAACTCGGGGAAAAGTAAGCAAAAATCAAAAGTTGAAGAACTCAATACCGTTTGAGTTAAAATACTTTACTAAAAATTGATGTAAGGAATGAAAAGATCATAATATAAGTATTATGTAATGTTCAATTGGACAAACTTGAACAGCAAAAAAAAAAAAAAAAAACAGTAGTCTCATAAAAATGATTACTCATGGATCCTCATGAATCCAAAATAATCGATTTATGAGACTACTGTATTTTATTTGTTATTTATTCTTTAAACTATGATATGAAACAATTATAAAAATCTTGTAGGATGATATATCTCAATAAATATTGAATATTTCATTATATATATTTTCAGTCTTATTGTGCATTTCAATGTTAAAAAAATAATATTTTAAGAGCATATTTTTTAAATTTTAAGAGAATATTTTGTGTTTTTTGTTGCATTTATGCGGTTTCCCTAGTAATGATCGATAAAATACAACACTGAAAAAGCTCGTTAACTTCGATCTAACTCAATAAAGTATAATAGAATAAGACTTTGTTACAATTCCCATATTGTATTTAAAAATATTATTACATTTTGGAAAATAACTTATCCCCAAGTGGGACACGAACTCGAGCCTTTCGTACCAACTTCGAAAGAATGTCGGACATTTTTTCCGACATCTATCAGGCTTTCCTATATTTGAGCAGACTTTTGTACGAACTGTCAAACGTTTTATAACACATAGGTCTAAATAAACACAATTTATTGTCAAAACTCTAATCTCGCAATTACATTTTTAGCACTGCAGTGTTGAAGTAAAATCTTGAAAGATTCTGAAGTTAGTCTGCAAAAAAAAATGTAAAATATTTTTCATAAATTTAAAAAAAAAAAATCCTAAAATGTTCACATATATATTGGATTTGTGGATGCGATTTGTTGCCATTTCTTTACAGACGAAGAACATATATTAAAATTAAATTAATAAATAATTATGATAACAAAAATATAATTTTGATATGTAAATTTTTTAACAAATTGGTATTTTATTTTAAAACAAACTTCAAAAATTGAAACATTTATATTTTATATCAGAATAAAATTGTTTTTTAATTGTATTAATTTGTAATTTTCAATTTTTTTGATTTGTGCTCATACAGTCTTATAAATGAGCAACCTAATGTCGATGACATACTAATCACATACACAAATCAAACATGTATGACCATCGTTATTTAAAAAAAGTATATATTAAACATATTACTTATTACTTTTACTTGTGAAAAATATATTCTATATATTTTATTCATTAAAAATTATTTCTTTCGAATTTTTAAATTTTATGAAAATTCAAAATTACACCAATATGTTGGGAAATATTTGCAATACAATTATGGGCTTGGTACCAAATAAATTAATAAATTTTGTGTATCTTGGAAACTGTTATATTTTTTAAATTTTTCATAGATAGAAATTGGCGTACTTGTTTGGCATCTCTAATATGTAACATATTGTAAATTTGGAAAACTATTGTAGTTAGAATCTTCAAAATCGTTAAGTGGGTTTTTATTTATTTTATAAATTTTTAATGTAAAAACAAATATTATTGTAGTTTTGGACAAAAAATATGATAAGACATGGTATGTATGTATAATATTTACAGATTATACTGCAGGGACTGCAAAATTAATCTTTATTGATGAAAGCTCCTGGCATCCACCAGTAACATGTTGCCAAGACATAATATTCTAAAAAGAAACAACAAAAGAAAACTAAGATAAACGGAAGAGAAACATTTTTACTTACGGAGTAGGTCCACATAATAGGATGAGTCAATTCCCGTCCATTTTGTTTTTATATTAAAAATAAAACATTTTTTTAATAAAATAAAAAATTAAATTTTAAGGCGATCTTACCATGACCGTCTGTATAGCCTATACAGTATAAGTATTTGTTTGGTGTTGAAAATGGGCATTATTGGTCCACTTTATCGATTAGCAATACGATACAAGTGTACCCTCTAAAAACAGCTTTATCTGTTTTAAAAATAGAAGTATTCGACATAAATAAGTTTTGGTCCATAATTGATCCCATATAGGGAACCCTATATGGAAATGGCTATAACACTTATTACTGTCTTAAAAATACGAGTAAATCGATGAAATTTGAATAAGTATGTCTCTTACGAGCCAAAACATTTATATCAAATTTTGTGAGGATCGGTTCATAATTGACCATATATTCATATTAGGTCAGTATGTTTATATTAAATAAGACTTATTTCAAATCAAAAGAAAATGAATAATATGAATAATAAATTTGTAAATAAATAAATATAAACATATATATTTATAATTTTATTTTTCTGAAAATAATTAGAAAAATAAGACATATATGTATGTTTTATTATTTTTATACAATTTTTAAACAAATTTAATTAAAAATTATAATTTTAAAATTCTTTATAATCACAGAAAAACTGTAAAACGATTTCAATTGCCAAAACCACGTTTTCAATTATTTAATTTATTGAAGTTTAATTTTTGATTGATTTCATACACAAAATTTGTATTTGTTTTTATTGTTGTTGTTGTTAAATAAGTTTTTTTATTATATATTTTTATGATTCAAATACAAAATGAACTGAACCCTTTTAAATTGTTGATTAATCGTTTAACTGAATTATTTTTAAATTAGTTTTTTTCAGTGATATATTCTGATAGTAATTCAACATTTTCTGAAAACAATCAAGTGAACTATTGGGAATATTGAAACGAAATTTAACATAAATACTCTTAGGTGGTCTCTAGAGTTCTATTTTTTTAATCGACATAAAATTAATAACTAATTAAAGAATTTATAAACATATATACAGATATTCCTTATAAGTAGTAGTCAATACTTCTTGAATTACAACATTGTAGTGGGGATATAATTCTTCTTTTGACCCAATGAAAATGGTTAAAATCGATCCATTGTTTCACCTAGCCCAAACCCGTACCCCCGAATAGGGCTTTTCAAAAAATCTTCAAAACTATGTTGATAAAAAAATAAAAATTAAGCAAGTAAGTAGACCATATAATACCAAACACCAGTTACAAAAATAAAATATGATTTAGATTTCATAATAAAACATTTAATTTGAATTGTACCTTCTTAATCCATTAATTGTTAAATAAAATTACTGAGTAAATGGAGTTTCCTTTGGACTCAGTGTAAATCCACTGAAAACTGCTAGTTTTCTTAACTAGTGGGTATAAAATTGAAAACTTTATACCGCCAATGCTAAATGGCATTAGATAAAAAACTTCGGATCACATAAAAAGGAGCGGAAATGTGGGCTTTTTTGGTATATTTGGTATTAAATCATCCTTCAGGGTAACAACCCTACGTAGTATTTTTCAGGGAGGAATATCTGCTATCAAAGGAATGGTGAATTGGCTTAGGTACTATCACATAATGCGGGATATGTATATATATACAGACAGCAAAGCAGCTATCAAAAATATAGCGGGTGTATTCACGACATCTAGGTTAATCTCTGAATAAGATAGCGAAACAATCCAGGATAACGATAATATGGGTCCCTGGTCACGATAAATGTCATGGTAACAACAAAATCAGGTAAAATCACTTGTTTGATTTCGAGGTCTATTTGGCCTCTATATGATGTTCTCATATCAAGATTGCTCAAACGTTTTCAGTGGCCATTGTGTCTTAAGCCTTGTATATAATCACTACTGCAGATGTCATAATGAGGAAGCTGATGAAACGATATTACATCTACTTTGATTTGCCCTGCGTTGACTGATAGCAGAGAACATCACTTTGGTGCTTCCTTATTCTCAGGCATGGAGGAGCTTTCTGTAATAGGTCTTAAGAATATCCTATGCTTCATTAGTTAGACTGCTGCGAAACTAGGGTAACACACCTGACCAACTTAAATGATCGCAAGTGGGCTGCTTGACACCTAACCCAATTGGGGAAATATAAGATACAAGAATTATTAGTTTTATATAAAAAAGAGAAGAGTTTTCTTCCTTTTAAATATTTTACCTTAAGATGTTATACACACAAAAGTACTCTTTAAGGCTTGTAAAAAACAATTAAAATTTATTTATTTAATTATGTATATAAAAATAAACAAAATGCACTAACAACAAAGGTTTTCGACCTAAAGTGAGATTATTTAAATATACAGTAGTTTTCCGATTTAACGAACCCATATGTTGTCAGGCCTGTTCGTAAAATTGAAAAGTTCGTTATATGCAGTACTAAGTAAAACGTGGGTTTTTGGTAGGAAAATAATTAAAAATAGGTACATAAAATATTTTTTAAATGTATTTTATAAAAATTAATTCTTTTTTTATAAAAATAGTACAAAACACAAAATTCCGAATCTTATATACCCACCTTCAAACCATATTTGTGTCGAATTTAATCGCTGTATTTTTAATTCTGTCATGAGCTTTAAAGTTATTTCTCGAAGTTCATCGCTATACTCGTATTTTTAAGCGAGTAATGAGCGTTGAAGTAATTTTCTTAAAGGGGCCTGATATGGAGGGTTAGGTCAATTATGGACCGATTCCCATAAAATTTGTTAAAGATATCGGTTAGTACTCGGCGTACTCGTATTGTTAAGCGAGTATTGAGCGTTAAAGTCATTATCTGAAGGACGAACGGACATAGCTACATCGAACTAAAATTTAATAAGAACACAGAATGAGTTACAGTTTTGGGTATAAAAGCACCGCTTGCTACAACTTAGGTTATTTGTTATTTTTGATAAATGTCATTTTATCTTAATTTAAATAATATTTTTATTAGTTCGTTAAACAGAATACAAAAAACAAGTTTTGTTCGTTATTTAAGGTAGTCAATAGGAAAAATTAGATAGTTTGTTAAATGCGATGTTCGTAGAATTGAATGGTCGTTAAATCGGAAAACTACTGTAATTATATAAATTACAGTGTTTTAGGAGTGTATGTACAGCTTTTATGTTTTCAACATTAATTGTTTTAATGTTCGTAATTTCAACAAATAGATATCTAAAGTGTAAAATAACTAGTAGGTAACTTTACCAAATGTGTAAGTTGACATGTATTTCAAATCAGTACCTATGGATTAAAATTACCAAATATTTTTACACCAAAGGTAACTATGCACTGATATATACCTATTTGTTGAAATTACGGGCATAAGTAGATCTGGACATATTTTTTGAATATATGTATCTGTGTTTGTGTAACGTAGTTGCAGTTAAAGATTAAATGATGTACATCTAATGGGGAAACATTGTTGCATAAGGGTATTGATTTTGAGGAGTATTTTAGAATATGTGTTGGTGTGTAATTAATGTATGTCCCAGTCTTAGGCGGCTATAGACTATTATATCACGTCTTGATATTTCTTCTGGACAAATTGGTGATATTTTATCAGGGTTAAATATTTTGTAATGGTGTTGATAGTTTGACCATTTTTCGGCTTCTTTATTCTTAATATTATTAAAAGTGTTCCGTTTAATATCTATTTTGTTATGTAAGGGATATTTTATAATAGGGGCAGAAGCGGCGTATTTTGCTGCTTCGTCAGCTAGCACGTTTTCTCTGATGCCAGCTAGCATGGCCTGGAATCCACATAAGTTTAAATTTAGTGTGATATCTTGTCAATAAATCTCTGATTTAAGAAATAATATTCTTATTATATAGGTTTTGGATTGCGGTAATAGCTGATTTTGAATCTGAACATATTAAATATTTTCCAGCGGTGTTTTTGAATTTATTTAAAGTGTTAAGCATTGCTAATGCTTCAGCAGTAAAAATTGAGCAACTGTTATCTAATGAAGCCAGGAATTCTATTTTCAGTGAATTATTTATAATAGCAAGTTATGTGGAGAAATTGGTTTTGGATCCGTCTGTGTAAAAGATTTTCCAGTTTAGGTTTCATTGTTGTTGTTTCATTGAAGAGTGAAATATATTCAGTGTTTGACGTTGTATCTTTAGGAAAATGCATTACATCGAAAATAAAGCTGGCATTTTTCAGTTTCTATTGGGGTTCTGATACTTGATGTATTTTTTGTGGTTTTAGATCAATGTTCATTTCTGAAGCAAATTTTAATGCAATATATAGTGTAGAGGGATACCATGGAGTTTGTTGTGTTAAGATTCTATGAATATTTCCTAAGAGGTTTCGTTCAGAGGGAAATGAAATTTTTGTAACTAGATTTGTAGTGAGAGTTTTAAAGCGTTCTTTTATAGTGGGTAAGCCAGATTCGGCCATTAGGTTGATTATTAGTCTGATTGCTTGGTTATAAATTGGGTATATTTTTTAATTGAGAGTTAGTGGTTTTGCCGTAGATGCTAAGACCTTAGTCCAATTTAGCTAAAATTATGCTACGAATTATATTCAAAGAAGTGTTAGGATGGGAGTTACTTCTTTTGGATGTAATACATTTTATAAGACTTAATCTATTTAATAAACTTTTTTATGTGATCAATATGCGTAGACCATGTGTAATTGCTGTTAAATATTATGCCTAGAATTTTTAATGATTCCACTTTATCAATTGTATTTCCTTGTATGACAATATTCATATTATTACAGGAGTGTTTTTTGCATATATGGATAAGTTTTGTTTTGCTAAATGATATTTTTGATCCAGTTTTATTACACCAAGTGTTTAATGAAGTAAATAATGAATTGATTTCGTCTTGGAAATTAATGTTCTTGTCGTGTTTACATATTAAGTATGATATATGACATGTTTTTAATGTTTGTAGAAATTTGAAATAATACTACCGACAAGGAGGATCCTTGCGGAATTTCATTGTGTAGTGGTTTAGTAATATAAAGTTGGTTACTAACTTTTACTCTAAGTTTTCTTTTGATTAGAAACGAGTATATAGTTAATTATATTTTTTCCGAATTTCCATTCTTTAAGTTGAGAAATTATTGTATGTATACCAATGCGGTCGAACGCTCTTTCAAAATCTATTGATATAATGGATACATGGTTATGATGCGACAAAGCTGATGCGGTTATATGATCGATATAATATAGTGCATCGATAGCACCTTTATTGGGTTTACAGATAGCGAACGAAATTCAATTCGCTCGCGAATTCAACTCGTTTTCCACTCGCTCGTAAGCGAGTTGAAAAAACAAAAACATGTAAATATCGCTTACGAAGCGATATTGCTTTTTTGATATTAAAACGAGTTAAGTTTGTCCCATAAGATTTAATAGAATTTGTTTTTTTTTTATTATTATTACTTGGATTGGGAAATGATCACTGCCATGTAATTGAGGGCGTATGTTCCATGTAGAATTGAGTGTTTAGTCTGCTGATATTAATGAGAGATCAATATGAGTAAATGTTGATCTTGTTGAAAAGTCGGTTGGCCTACCATCATTTAATAATATTAAATTGGAGTTTGTTAGTATGTTTTCAATTAAGGAGCCTCTTTGGTTTGTTCTGGGTGATCCCCATAGTCTAGAATGAGCATTGAAGTCTCCTAAGATTATTGTGTTTCGACTGTTGTTTGTTAAAATTGATGTTAATTCAGCGGTATTTATTTGTTCTGTGGGATGCAGATATATAGATATAACTTTAAGTTTAAAGCCGAAATGTATATTTACTTCAACGTAGAAATTTGTGACTTTCTTGATTTTATATTTTGGATTGTTTTTTAAAAATAAAGCACAGCCGCCATGTCTACCTGTACTACAGTTAGATAATGATGCAGCATATCCGTTAATTTTTATAATACTAATATGATGGTAGGTTTCCTGCAAAGCAATAATATCCGGTGAATTTTCACGTATTAGTAGTTGTAGTTCATGAAGATTATTATAAAAACCGTTTATATTCCATTGAAGAATTTTTATATCCATTTTGATGATAAAAAAGGTAGCTTATAGTTCCATGTCGGAAAGTGAGGAGTCCATTTCGGTGATTTTGCATGGATTATAAGATTTATCTGTTGACGAAGTTGTTTTTGTTTTGAATGAGGTAGTAGGTTTGTCTTTCGTATGATTACCTCTATTTTGTGGTATTGTTAATAAGTGTGTTTTGTTGTTCAATGTAGATGATAATTTGGTGTTATTTGTTTGGTTTAATAAGTATGTGTTTGAAGTATGAGTTTGATTTGTTTTGCTAAAATGTGATATGTTCTTAGTATTTGTAGGTTTGTTTGATTGTTCTTATATTTTATTAGGTGTTTCTGTTGGTGTAGCTTTTGGATGTTCTTTATTAGTGTTTGTTGTTGTATGATAGTCTTCAGTACTTAATGAAGAATTAGCGGTATTACTGGTTGTAGTTGGTGGTTTTAGTCTTTTCTTTTTTTCTTCTATGGCATAATTTAATTCCTCTGTTGGAATGTCATAAAGTGTATTTGGTGCTTGTACCATTGCTTCTTTATAAGAACAATTGTTTAGTGTTTTTATTTTCAAATTTCTTGTTGCTGTTTAAAAACTGGACATTTTTAGTAGAACGATGAGCGTGATTACAATTTATGCATTAGTGCAGGGTGTTGGGTCATGCAATGCTGAAGCGCAAATATTGCAGTTTTCAATACCACCACAATATTTTCGAGTATGTCCTAATTTAAAGCATTTCTTGCATTGGATAGGATTTGGAATGTATGGTTCAATTTTACAATTTAAGAATCCTATTTTAATTTCATTTGGTAGTTTATACCGGCTAAAGTTTAGAATATGGAGAGAAGTATTATTGACTTTGTTATCAATGAATTTTGTTATTTTTTAGCATTCAACGACTCCTTGATCTTTTAAACCATCAACAATTTCATCCTCCTTTAAATTTTTCAGGGTTGGTGCAAAGATAACTCCTTTGATAATATTAAGTGTGGGATGTAAGAAGGTTTCAATTTGACAGAAACCTGGTAGGTTTGTGGTTTTTGGAAATTTGTTTGTTCGGGCTTCGTTTTTAGTAAGTATTATTAAATTACCATCTTTGGTAAAAGTAGTTTTTTGGGGGGCCTCACTGGATATACCTTCCAAAGGCTTTCAGACAAGAAATATATTATATGATTGGATTGGTTTATCAGATATTTTACTTTTTAATACAATGAATATGGGACATTGTTGTTTTGAGATGTTGTTGTTTTTTCTACTATTTTTGGGAAGTCTAGAGTAAGATTGATTTGATTACTGTTAATTTTTTTCGTTTTGGTGATGGCGTTCTTTTTTGTTTATCCGGATCCAGTATAGAAAATGGATTTCCTCCCGAGGAGGACGACATGTTTAACACAATTTATATCCGAATGATATACAAAATTTGCAAAAGTAAAAACAAAATAAATAGAAGGCAAGTTTAACTGTATGAGAAAATCAAAACACAATTTTTTATGTTTTATTTAAGTTTATAAAAGCAAGTGAGAGAGTATTAAAGTCAACCGTATTCAATGAGAACTTGGTGTCAACTGACAACTAAAATTATTATAGTTTTCATTAATTAGGATTTACACTTAATGTAATATACGGAAATACTAGTCGGTTTGTATAAATGTAAGTTATTTTTCGAACAAGTTTTTTTCTTTTTTAGCTGAAATTTTTGAGCAGTGTTAAAATTTTTTGTAGTTATAGAACTGTGAATATCAGCAATGCTGTTCATTAAAAAAAAAAAACTTTTTAAATCCACAATAATTTGTATTTTATTAAGTTTTTTGTCTCCCCTGTAAATAATGAGAATACTAAATGACGCATATATTTTTCCGTCTTATTTCTTAAAGGAATGACATGCCTGTTTTGTTTGAATATGTTAGCTGAAGTTTGTGGAACCGATATTACAACAAAATTGCTGCTCCCAACTGTATTATTATTGGCTTCAGATCCTGTCGCAAACGTCCGTTTTAATGTGGCAAAAACTCTTCAGAAGATTTCGCCCTATCTCGATAGCACTGTTATTGATTCACAGGTTAAGAAAACGTTGGAAAAACTTAATGCTGATACAGACGTTGATGTCCAACATTTTGCTTCTGAAGCTATTGCTGGTATTGCTGCAGGTAATTAATTAATAATGTATATATATATATATATATATATATATATATATATATATATATATATATATATATATATATATATATATATATATATAATATATATATATATATATATATATATATATATATATATATAATATATTATTATATAATATATATATATATATATATTATATATAATATATTATATATATATAATATATATATATATATATATATATATATATATTATAATATATATATATTAAGAGACTAACAGATAATCACTTTCTGGTTAACTGTTTTTCAAATCAGCCGAAAAAACGAACAGTTAAAAAAGCGTTTTATACCTATGTACATCAGAAAGTTTTTGTACAGCCAGGATGTTTGATAACTTCTGTAAACAAATTTTCAGCATTTTTAAAACTTTTTTACATTTAAAATATTTTTTAAACTTTTTTGTAAAAATATGATAAATTAACATTTTATAAAAAATTCGGAGTTCGGTAAAAATTTCGCCAAACACCGAACATTGGCCGAACCTCACTTTTTACCGAACTCCGAACCCGTACACAAACGTTCGGTCGGACACTATTAAATAGTATTGCTTACAAAAAAATATTATTAACATGTATATTTTGTGGCGTAGCCCTTATTTTTTTAACCTCTCTTAACCTGGAAGAAGGCATAAAGTCGACTAAAGATATTAGTGTCTTAATGGATATTTTCTCCCATTCACTTCTCAAAATCTCTTCTAATTCTCACTTATTTGACGGATGTTTCATCTTAACTTCCCGATCTAATAGCTCCCATAGATTGTCTATGGTGTTTAGATCGGGAGACTGTGATGGCCAATTAAAAACATTGACATCATTATCATTGTCGCTTAGAAAGGCGACTGGAGTGCTTTGGATCGTTATCCTGTTAGAATATGCTACTAGGAGCCATTTTTCCCATAGATGAGGAAGCATGTTTTCTCAAAGGATACTTCTTGGCGTCCATTTTTCCTTCGATTTTAATTAAGAAACCTACCCCATCACGGGAAAACGCGCCTCTAAATACATGACGTATAATAAAAAAATTTTCTAAACATATCGTTCCCTACCCCATACCATTATTGATCTACCGCCATGTTTGACGGTTGGAAGTTGATATTAGGAGAATTGCCCAGGCGGTCTGCGAACGTAATTTATCAAATCGGAGCCAAACAAATTAAATTTGCTTTCATCGCTCCACAAGACTTTAGCCCACTGTTTATTTGACCAATCCTTATACCGTTTTGCAAATTCTTTTTGTTAATTGAACTGATGAGAGGTTTCTATGCAGGCCGTCTCGCATACAAATTAGCCTCTTTTAACCTACGGCGAACAGTGTGAACGCCTATAGAGACTCTCATTTGCGAAATTAGCAACGTCCACTGCGGTCTTTCGGAGGTGCAATCATCTGGCGGTCTTGACGCGATGTAGTTTTTCGAAAATTACCACTACCTGATTTTCTTTCGACACTATTTCTCAAGGAAAATCGAGATTTAATGCGACATACAGTGGATTGATTTCCACCAAAGAGGTGTCCCACTTCACGCATAGATTTTCCTTCCTCTTGAGCTTGACAACTGCAATAAAAAAGAGATAAATTATTTCCCGTTATTTTGAAACAGATGTTATTAAAGATCATGAAACAGATTTTATTAAAGATTATAATATTGCCAAGAAATTAATGAAAAATGAATTAATAAACATTGTTAATTACTGAAGGATCTACTAGACAACATTTTGGGTGAATCTGAATTGTATGACAGCAGTGCCATTAAAGAATGCATCCCATTTCATGAATTTTAATTAATTTATTATAGCACAAATATCAATAAAGTGAATTTCAATACATTTCATAATTAATCTAATGGAAAAATTCTCAATACTAATTGATTCGATTTTTTATGTAAGAAAATAACAAAATATTAAAAAAAATAAGATTTTAAAATGGTTGGGATCTAATGGGTTAAATATGTATACCTCAGTAAAACAAGCCGACCCAAAATTTGTTCTAAAATTGGTCTAAAAAAATAGGTTGGGGTACTTAAAGTTATATAAATTATATTGAATTTAATCGTGGACAATCTATACATGTGTATAAAATTCTTACACGACCTAAACGGCTGAAGCTTAAGAATTGTAATTATAACAGGAGATTGGTCTTTTTAGTACTTTTTTCGAATTCGACCCGTTTCTCTTTAAAATCAGCCAAAATACAACTTAACTTCCCTGCAAAAATTATTGGAGAACAGCATCCATTTAAGTAATCCATAAAAGCTCCTTATATGCACTATATTGGAGTACATGATCCGTTTAGTAGTCCTATGTGATGCAAGCACATATCATATTTCCTATTTTGAAAACAACATGGGACCATGTTGCGGATCATGTAATCTCAAGTGTGATTTGGGATTACTCCGATGTAATGCATGGTTGGTTTATGTTGTTCTTCCAATATATTTGGATTAGTTTAAGACCAGTACTAGTTCTTCGAGGAGTACTCTTCACACGCGTGTGCGGAGTAGTCTCAATTTTTGAAGGGTTATCGAAATAATATAAATACGAATTTAGTATTTTTTATTCGAACGTTTAAGGGGTGAAAATTTTACCTTATTTTATACATACATACATAACATTGTTTCCTATGTGTTGAAACATATGAAAATATATATGTGTGAGAATCTATAAAAGATGTATTTTTGGTACTTTTTCGTTCCTTTCTGGGTTTTTTTTATAATATTAAATCTTGAAGCATGAATTTGAGTATAAAGATCACGGGATAAATAAGGGACCTTTAAAAGGTACATTTTGGAATTTTACGTTCTTTAAAAATTACTATGAATTTTCTGCAATATTGAACTTTTTTTTCGTTCTTCAAATTATACTGAATATAAGGCTAGAGTTACTATACAACAAGTATAGTATTTACAAAAACAACATACGAGTTGGGTTTGGCTGTGCTAATATTTTTACATTCGTTCGCTGCAACAAACATAAGCTGTTGACAATTCCAGCTCGAAAAAAAATCATTTGGACCAGACATCGGCGCTAGTATTGTTCTGAATATGAAGATTTTCGGCAATTTACATGTATACAGCACGATCGCATACGAACTTCTTAAGAAGAGCATCAAAAATACAAATATTTTATTTAGTTGCTTGTTTCAGAAATTGCAAACGCAATTTGAAAAAAAACAAAAACAAGAGAATAATTTACAAAAACTACATACACCCTAAATAATTTTCTAGAATGCATAACAATGAAATTAAATAACATCATTCTTATTTGATACTTTTTTTGTACATTTTAATGTGAAATGTTATGTCCATTGATTATATTTTGTTTATAAATATTCTCAATTTATAATAGTGTAATTTAATCTTCAAAATTGAAAATAGCCAAATATTTCAGTGCAATTTCATAGAAAAAATACCAATAGTGTGGGTGTAGTGGTGATTTGTTTATGTATTTATACGCCGGTGTATGTTTTGTACTATAGACAACACCTCGCAGACAGTACATCCCAGTGTGACCTGTGTTTCTATGCTTTATGAGCATCAGCACGTACCCATAAAAGGTTTAAAATATTAAATTTTTGAATCAAAATAAGTTAATTTGTTACCAAAGTTTACTGTTTTTAGTAAATAATAAAATTTTTCGGCGGTTGATTTTGAGTCGATGGCGACGGCGCACTGCCGATTTTGAGCCGATCGGCTTGTTTCTCTGGTATACCTGTATCTCAATATAAAGCAGTTCAAACAAAGTAAATATATTTTTTAACTAGATAAAAGAAGCAAGTTTTCAAAGTTTGTTTTGAAAATTGTCAACATTGTTTATCGCCATTTTTAAATTGTGTTTTGCTTTTTGTTAAAATTTGTGAAATCCAGCACAAATAAATATTATATAAATAAAAATCTATTCTCAAAATTTTATCAGTTTTGGTCCATATTTGCCTCAAGCCCCCATATAAACCCTCTTTCAGAAAATTAGTTTTTCATAAACATAAACAGCTTAAATGGATCGGAAATAATGTTCTATACACATGAAGATAGATAATTTATTAAGAAAAATAAAACACATTTTATATTAATAACTGGTGTAGGTTATCATATGATCGGCCACGCCCGACTACACTTTCTTGTTTTAATTTAGATTTTAAGGTTCAAAACAATTATGAAAAATAATAATAGAATTAAACCAAATATTAAAAATATTCGTAGAAAAAATCGCTTTTTAAATTTTTCCCCTCTCCTCAAAAATATATTTTTTAGACTAATACCCCATTTACACATACACGAAATCTAGTACTTATGAGATTTCGAGCCAAATCTCTAGTTGATTTTAACTAGATTTCCCATACAAAAAAAAAACTATTTCGTAACTAAATTTCGTTAAAATCTAGTTGTTTTTTGTAATTCAACTCTGTTTTTTCCTAAATAATACTAAAAAATACGACGCTGCATAAGAAAAGAGAGAAAAATAAAAGAAAAAATATAAAAATGTCAACAACATTTTTATAAATTGAAAAAAGTTTATTTAAAATAAAAAGTAATTTTATATTTAAATATGAATTTTTCAATTTCAAGAAATATTAGCAAAAATTAAATCTCCCTAAATGTCAAAAATTGTAAGTATAAACGGTATAGATTTATAAAGAGATTTTAAATGAAATCTAGTAGATTTCATGCATGCGTAAATTGGATATAAGAGTAAATTTTGTTATGTTAAATATTTAACATGGTGAATTAACACATTATTTTACAATCATTAACTAAAAGAGTTAAATTGTGAGGATTAAAATTTATTTATACGTATATTCGAATGCATTTTTTTAAATTTGCAACATTAAATCCAAAATGTTTATATTTTTTTCGAGCTATAAGATTTTGCAATACACCTTATTAATAGCAGCCTAAAAGTATATAAATTAATTAATTTTAGAAGGTAGTGTGTGCTTCATCAGTTTTTTTTTAAAGAAAAACACTGCGTTTTCTACGTACGAGAAACTTTCACACATTTTTTTTGTGGTTAGTGAATAAATAAATAAAAATATATTTTTAATTGTTTTAGTAAAATAAATGTTTTAAATGTTGAGATTTTCTTATTAATGTATTTAATAAATAGTATTTTTTTTTGCCAATTCAAAAAATCTATGAAACTATTATGGATAATTATTTTTAAAAGCAAAATTATCTTGATGTTAAGGACAGCGAATTTAAAGGCACAAAAGATATTAAATAAAACAAATAAATAATATTCGCTGCTCTATGAGCCATTAGCGACACAAACCTTTAGTAAGATATTTTATATACTGCAGAATTCAAATTTTGTATACATTAGTTAAATGATATTTTTTGTCTACTCTTAATTTAATGATGTTTTTTATAATAAACATTTTAATAATTTTATATTTGTCTAGAAATGGATATGGATATATTTCGAACTATTGTACCTCCTGTTCTCGGGTTTGTTGAAGAAGCCGCAATTGCTGCTAAATTGGCTACAGCTCCACCTACTTTACGAGACACAAACAATGTAGAATGTCAGTATTATTATGTTTGTCTCATTCATTGTTATAGACAATTTATATGCTCTAACAATACAATTAAAATCGATGTTTATGAATAAAACCTTTAATATGTGGATATAAAATAACATTGTGTAAGAGTAAATGTTTTAACAAATTTTTGGAATTTGTCGTAACAGAAATGTTATGAAATGTTTTGTTATATGTTTAACAAAATTATTTAAAATTGCAAAAAGACATCCCACGTAAAAAAGAGGTATTGGTTAGTGTTTGGTTTAGTTTTGTGTAGGAATGGGAGAACCCCTCGACCCAAGTTCAGTAGAAAACCTATGAGATAAATAAAGAAATAAGTTTCAAAATTTTTCTGTAGTAACATTAACAGTATAATAGTCTGTTATAAAAAAACTTGTCTCTTTATAAGCCTTTCTGCTAAAAATGGACATTATTATAGTAGTTTTTTACTACTATGCCATAAGATTTTAAAATAGTAGCAGCTCCGTTCAAAGTAGTTAAAAAAAATTGATTGAGACATTTTTTCGTTCAAAGACAAAGACTTACAACTATAGTAATTTCATTCTAATGCACAATATATATTTTTTTTAATTTTTATTATAAATTTAACTTAGAACTTTAGTTGTTTCATTCTAATGCACAATAACTGGATAAGCTACTAAAATAACAAAGATAATGTACATTGTACAAATGTAAAAAAGAACCTTAAATAAATGTTTGTTCGCGGAATTAACAATATCAAAAAGAGTGAGTTACCAAAAAAAAATCAATAAGAATCTCGAAGGGACCATACATAAAAACATCGGTTTGTACAAAATAACATGTACAAATGTCAAAGAAATCATATATAATAATAAAAACTCGAATAGATATCACTATTAAGCAACCGAATCTGCCCGAAGTAGATTTCCTGTAGAAATCCGGTAAGACGTCGTAGGGGAAAGAGTCATTAATATCCGATGATAACAATAGGAGAAAGGTAGACTGAATTTACCAAATTACTGTCTGTTTCCACATCAAATGCTTCCCTAAGAAGGCCATTTTCATGGTGTTCAAGTTTCCCCACAAATCTTCTTTTAATGAATGTCCTAAAATTCATATATATATATATGCATTGTCTATCCATGCTCCTTTCAAAAACCTCCAATTGCAAGATGGTAAATCAAATGGGGAAGGCGTATAATAACATGGATCGGATTGCGACTTTATATATCAATAATTTTGGTTTCTCAGTGTCTGATGTTCAAAATTCCAAAGAACATGAAGGAAATCATTCTAGCCTTCGCAAGTGTTATTAATGGCACCTTCAAGAGATAAAGTCAGCTTTTTGCTCTCTGAAACTACATGTCTGGGATATTTTCCAGAAGCATTCCTTATACATATGGCCTCTGACTTTGCAGGATTCACATGGATGCCCCATGATTTATAATATTCATTTATGATGTTAAGATGCGATGACGGTCCTGCTGCAGCTGCTTTAGGTGATGTATTGTGAGAAAAAAGGCAATCATCAGCATATAAAATAGTTCTTAAGTCCGCAGTTTCATGTGTGAAGTCATAAAGGAAGATGTTAAAGAGAAAGGTTGCTAATACACCTCCTTGAGGTACGCCAATTTTAATTGCACCAACCGATGAGTAGGATTCATTCATCTAGATACGAAATTCTATCTTATTTAAATAGCTTTGTATAAGTTTTAGCAAAAATGGATCAACACCAAGCTCTACTAATTTGTATAATATACCCTTATGATATACTGTATAAAAAGCTTTTTGGATGTCGAGAGATACTGCCACCGTACGCATTTCAGATTTCTTGTAATATAATTGTGGAATTTTAATAGTGTGTGTTGTTGAGTGAGATTGCCTGAATCTAAATTGGAACCAAGATAACGGATGTATTATAAATTCATTGTCCAGTTTTTGCTTAATAAAGTGCTCTTTTTTCCAAGATTTGAGATTAGTGGAATTAGACGAAAATCCTCGAGTTTGACCTTAAAACTTAATAGGGAAAATTTCAGCGTTTTTCCATTCTATAGAGAAATAACCATTACGTGTGCAGTTATTAAATATAATTGTCGAAAATTCATACGTTGTCCTTGTAAACTTTTTTATCAGGTAATTAGATATTTTATTTTTGAAATTCCAGTACATTTTTACAGCTTGTTCAACAACACCTTCTACAGGAGCCTTTTTGTTCACCTTTTCTTCATAGACTGAAAAATAATACTTGCGGAAAATCTCACCACTATTAAACAATTTCCTTTTGACAGAATGAAGAATTCTTTTTATTTAAGATTTTGTATATATCCTTAAAGGCAGTACAGGCGCTCGGTAAGTCTTTCGCCCTGAAAAATCCTTAATCGAGTCATCGATATTATTATAACAGAGATTTATTTATTCTGATGGCATTAATCCCACTGTGAACAACTCTAGATAATCTCAGAATGCATTCCAAGTGGTGTTTTTAAAGAAAGCAAAGTACCTTGGTATGTTTAATAGGAAGTCAAAATAGTCTAACTGAAGATCGATATGTTATATCGATATGTTATAGTAATCAAGAAAATTTTTAATTTAAAATTTCAAAGATAAATTCTCGGGCTCCATAAAATAGTTCGTTAAGTTTAGAAATTCATCAATAATTGCATGCTTGTTGTTTGGACTTGTAGCAGTTTGTATTCTCTATCGTAATTCATTTATACATGCCTTTTTGTCTGAAATATATATTCTATATGAACTGGCTTTCCGCAATAATTGCAGATAGATTTTCATCTTGAGCACTTCATGCACATTTTTCCGGCTTATGTATTTTATCACATTTAACGAATTTTTAACATTTAACGAATTTTAACATTTTTTAACTCCCTACTTATTACAATTGCGTGCAATATAACCCCACTTCTGACAGTTCCTACATTAAATCTCCTGATACTTTTTCGACACTATAGACTGACTCAAAAGATATTTCATATGGGAGACATTACTCAAACCTTTTCCTGGAAGCAAAGAATCCGGAAATAAACTAGTGTCAATGTTATTTTTGGTAGAAAATGATGTTGTAAATTTAGATACTCTAGATACCACATTAGCTACTTTCAACGCATTTAGAATTTTAGCAGTGTCCATTCTAGAGTACAGTCCCCGAATTACTTAAGAAGTTTCGGACAGCTTCTCTAGTGTAAATTAATACGAATTTACTTTCTCCTTTAAAATGGACATCATCTATGGATGAACAGAGGCATCCGAAAGATATAATTTACTTTTAGATCAATTAACGTTTTTTTTTTTCTTAAAAAATATTTTCGGTTTTTTGCTTATAACTGATCCAGAAAATGCTTAATTTTTCCACATTATACATAAATATAGTAGGCCAAAATGTTGTCCTTACAGGTTTGTTGATAGACTTTGAAGAATTTCCAGTACGGGTTTGAACTGAGGCAGTTGATTTGTCATTCTGAATATCAATGTGTCCAAGCAAACTATAATAATATTCTTATCAACAAATGGAAGTGTATCATTTGTATCCTCTAGTCATCATTTGTATCCTCTAGTCATTTCATTATTATTTTAGCTAAAACTCTTCAAAGATTTTTTTCTATGATTTTATGATTATTATATACTGCGGAAAAAACTGAGATCAGCTGTCGGTTGAATCAGATATACTTTTTATATTTCAACTGAATTATTTCTCTTCACATTTAATTTATTATTGGGGACTACTATTTGGGAGTTAAGTGGGGGCGATGTCAGCATCTAGTGGGTTGTATTTTCCTTTTATTTATTATTATAAACAAACCCCCTTATTCACAAACAAAATTTGTATATTATAAAAGGTTAATAAAACAAAATTTCCATATAAAATCCATTTTATGAAAATATTAAAAATTTAAACAAATACTTAACATGTTGGCTAGGGTTCTATAGTTAAAGCGAAAAGTCGACTTTTCGACTTTTTGCATTTAGTTAAAAGTCGACTTTTTGCATTATATGAAAAGTCGATTTTTTGACTTTTCGACTATATGTATTTTATAAATAGTCGACTTTTCGACTTTTTTCGAATTTTCCACTTTTTCCGACTTTCTTCGACTTTTTTCGACTTATCGACCTTTTTCGCCTTTTTTAATTTTCCGACGTTCTTTGACTTTTTCCGACCTTGTTCGACTTTATTAATTTTTCCGACGTTTTTCGGCTTTTTTTAATTTTTCCTACGTTTTTATACTTCTTTTTGACTTTTTTCGACCTTTTTCGACTTTTTGAATTTTTCCGACTTTTTCGACTTATTTCGAATTTCTTCGACTTATTCCGACTTTTTTCAATTTTTCGACTTTATACGACTTTTTTTGACTTTTTCCGACCTTTTTTTGACTTTTTCCGACTTTTTTCAACTTTCCGACTTTTGACTTATAGACTTTTTTTTACTTTTTCCGACCTTTTTTGACTTTTTCCGACTTTTTGAATTTTTCCTAATTTTTCGACTTTTTTCCTACTTTTTAATTTTTCCGACGTTTTTCAATGTTTTTTTTTACTTTTTTCGACTTTTTGAATTTTTCCGACTTTATCGACTTTTTAATTTTTCCGACGTTTTTCGAATTTTTCCTACTAAACATCTGTATAGGTATACTTGTTTTTAAATTCACAGTACTGCATAGTATCAAAATACACGTACACTATTGTGAAAATATTAAACAAGCATGTGCAGGATGTGTAGGTTCGAACAATGAGTTATAATCACACACAACTTGCTTAACTTAGAAACGGAATATTACTCGTCTCGCTCGTTGAGAGTTGTGTAGTGTTTGATATAATTAGGCAAAAACATCTAGAAATCTACGAGTGATCAGTGTGATCAGTTCGAACTTTTACGTACAAACGGCCTTAATGCTTTGCAACCATAGTACTTCGCTACACAACACGATCGTAAACGAACCTCTTAACAAGGGCGTAAAAAATACAAAATTTTTATTTAGTTGCTTCAAAGCATTTAACAAAGCATGTTGATGTTTTTTTTTTTTTTTTAATTACAATTTATTACAAATGAAATTTATTACTAATTATGGAATACATATGAGTAAAAAAAAAATTTAATATTTTATAGCCATTGATTATTTGCATTTTGTCGATTAAAAGTAAACTCTAAATTATACTAATTGTATTTTATTCTTGTAACAATGCATTTTGTTTAAATAAACAAAAATTTTATAAAATCACTCATAAGTTGTCTCGAAACATTTCGAAACAGATCATGCATTATTCTGATTTGTTTTTCACTCCTAACTCTATTGTCTCTGTTTCATTTATATTTGTTTGCTTTTATACGTGTATTTTTGTGTGTAGATGATGAACTGCTT
Source organism: Lucilia cuprina (assembly GCF_022045245.1). Classification (NCBI taxonomy): domain Eukaryota; kingdom Metazoa; phylum Arthropoda; class Insecta; order Diptera; family Calliphoridae; genus Lucilia; species Lucilia cuprina. The sequence continues at coordinate 48,495,400 of NC_060950.1, read as the reverse complement.
TTTAAACTTTGGTCGCACTAGACCTGGTTCACACTAGGAAACTTTTTTTGGGAAACTTTTGATTTTCGTGTGTGAGAAAAAGAGAAAGAAATATCGACCATATCTTTCTCTCACACACAAAATCAAAAGTTTCCTAGTGTGAACCAGGTCCTACAGTAAGTCATTTTTTACACACTCGTAAAAAATTCTACTTTTTGACTTTTTTCGACTTTTATTAACAAAGTCGACTTTTTTCACCGACGATAGTCGAGTTATCGACTTTTTTCGACAAAAAGTCGATTGTTCGATTATTCGAAAGTCGATTTATAGAACCCTAATGTTGGCCTCTTAAATAGTAATAGTGTTAAAGAAAAATCAAAATGACGCGTGGTGTGCAACTTGGATCTTATAAAGCATAATTTATAAAAAAACGTACACCCTAAATTATTATCTAGAATGCATAACAAAAGTAAATTCTTATTTAATATTTTTTGTACATTTTAATTTTAAATGTTGTTTTTATGTGAAGAAATTATCATTTTAAATTAATGCAATTTAATCTTTAAAATTAAAAATAGCCAAGCATTTTTTGGTGCATTTTCATTAAAAATACTAAAGGCGGAACAACACAAAACGCGTTGAGGCTGCAACGCGTTTTACTCTTTTCAAATTTTCTGCGCTTGTTTAACTTGCAGCATATAACAAGTTACACACCACGCGTTGATTTTTCTTTTACACTATTTAAGAGGCCAACATGTTAAGTTTTTTTTTCAATTCTTAATATTTTCATTGTTGGTGAAATTTATTATGTATTATATTTTTATTCTACACAAAACAAAATAAAACCCTGATAAGTTGCCGACGCGTCAAAAGTTGAAAAGTTTTGCTGAACTTTTCGCGGCAGACGCGTTACAAACTACAATGTGTTACTTGTTTAATTAAAATACACTATTTCCACTTTTCACAGAAGTCTATGCATTGCCCTGTACAACGTTGTATACTTCCATATTAATAGTGTGTGTGTAGTGCATGAAAGAAAAATTCAAATTTTTTTCAAGACTTGGTTTGACTATTTTCAATAACAACACATTAATAAAGACTGCTATTACCATATTATTAGTAAACATACATAAAAAAATTTAAATTGAATTACAAGAATATTAAGAAGTTAAGGCCCAAACACATACAATACTTTGCGTCAAACTGCAATTGACAGCTCGTGTTTACTGTATGTATTTAAATGAAAGCTGTCACAATCGAAAGGTCAAACTTATGCACGACGTAAAAAAGTTGACAAATATTTAACTTTGGCGTACGATACAGAAGAGAAAGAGAAAATTAAAACAAAAACAAAACTGCCAAAAATATTGTTTGTCCCTTTTTGTTCTTTTTAATTGTGATTTGTGCATGTGAAAACGATAGAAATAGGAGAATAACAGTATTTTTACAAATAAAATAGTTTGAATATGTTAGAATAAAAAAACTAAAAAAAATGTCCTTTAAAATTTTAATCCTATAATATTATTATTTTCTATAGTCAGTTTTTTAGAAAAAAATATATGTTATATTTACAAATATGATAATAAAATTTAACATAAATATTTTATTTCCTTAAATAAATCACATTTGAAAGAAATTCACAATTGGTGTAGAGTATGATATGCTTGGCCCAGTCTGGCTATACTTTCCTAACTTAAATATTTATGTATATCGTGGTTTACTAATTGCACATGATATACCATCGCCCGTTTGTATTTTTTTTAATGAAAACTATATAATTAACTACTTTGATAACATTATTGGGAGGTCAAAGGTATTTTTAAAAGATATATAGAATTTAGAATAACTATAGAGTTTGAAATAATTGTGTTAAATTAAAATATACATTCCCAGAAGGTAGTTTTAACATGAAAGGATAAAAAATGCAAGATATCCTTAATCGATTTTTATCCTTTCATATTCTTCAAAGTTTCCAATTTTTTAACTTTTCATCGTAGAGATAAAGAAACTCGGTTCCACAATATCAAATTTCTAATTTTTCTACATAATATTTTAACATAAAAAAGACTTCAGAGGGGAAGATTTTATTAATAAAGTTATTGAGATATTAAAAAAATATTATAAAAATTAAACAAATGTAGCTATGAAGACCAAATTTCAGACTTTTGTACTCCATTCTAATGTCTTTATTATGAATATTTTTTGTTAAACAATTTTGTATAAAATTTCAAGGATAATAAAGGATAAACTTTTATAAGGATATTTTTTACATCTTTTTATTTTTTAAAAATAAAACAAAATACGAGATAAAAATACTGCAATTGTCCTCTTCAGTTTGATACCCATATTGTTGTAATAGGGTGGCTAAAAATATTTTATAAAAATTTTTGAAAATTGTAAGTTTCTGCAAATATTGATAAATTTCTTTGGCATTTATATAACACTAGAGTGGATCGGTCTCTATGGACAAAAAAAGTCGTGTCATCACCCCCTAGGATTAAAGATATGCTAATAACATTTCCAAAAATATACAAATTATTTTTTTGTCACTCCTAGAAATTCCGCCCTTTTAGTATTTTATATATTACGTCGTTATTTTAAGTCCGATCGTCACATATGATTTATCAATATTTATGGCTTGGCTGTAGCTACATTTCATCCTTAGACGATTTTTAAATTATATACCTTACTTATGACATCTCGGATAATTCCCCATAATCTGAAATTGTGGCTATACAAATGCTCATATATTCATTATCAACCGTTCTCACAAAAAATAATTAACTTGCAAGGAAAAACCGTCGAAAAAAATTTTAGGGAAAATAATTTAAAAAACTGTTATATTTTCAGTTACAAACCCTTCCAGATCTTACTTCCTATCAAATAAGAGGAAATTTTATTATATAATACAGCACTATAGTGGTTTAGCTTTGTCCATCCGACATGTCGAAATTTTCACCTTAGACGATTTGTTTATCGTAAAATAAATTTATCACATTTTATAAATAAAAATTTTTAAAAACATGCAAAAAACTTAGCATGACACTTTAATTTCCATCGATTTTTATAAAAAAATGTTTAATTTTTATGTACCTACCTGAATTAATAGAATTAAATGCTGATTAAAATTAAAAAAATTGTTTTCGACCACAATTAATTGTTTATAGTTAGAACTATACAGGTATTGTTAAATACCCGTAAAATAGCTCTTTATGCCACAATTTTAGATTTTGGTTAGGAAGGAATATGATGTCGAATTAAAAAATTGTCTAAGATTGAAATATAGCTATAGTCAAGACATAAATATTGATATATGATATGTTACGATCGGACTTAAAATAGCGGCGTGGCAAAAAATATTTTTTTTATATCTTTAATCGTAGGGGGTGACTGACTCAACTTTCATCAATATAATATACACAATTAATTACTTTATGGCAATATATTTAACCACCAAACTATGAAAAAGACAAATCGTGAATTTTATAATTATAGGATCTCATTTCATAACCTCCCCCCTATAAAAAGCCCCTTCAAAATTTAAACAAGTGTAGGGTATTATATGGTCGACATCGCCCGACTATAATATTTTACTTGTTTTTAAATATATATTTTGTGCTAAAAATACTCATTATATTTTATTAAATTGGTATATGTATTTTCATTGATGTTTGTCTATTGTTATTTGTTTTTTATTTACAGCGTAAACACAAAAAGTTTGTCACATTTTTCATTTTTATTTTTTCTCCACCTGTAGCTGAAGCAAAAAATGTGAAAGAGTAAATCGCATTAGCTCGAAGAGACGACGTTAAACAAACTTTATATAATAATCCAGAACTAAGGAGCTACCAGTACAGGACATAATGGATTCGGTGTAAACATTAATAAAAATATATTAAGAAATTTAATTCATTTTATGATAACTTGAAAGTATGTTTATAAACAGCATTAAAAATAAAAAAATAAATTATCTATCATATTTAAAGAGACATTTATTTATATTTAAGTAAAAATTGTTCTATATTGTCCTTGTAGAAATTTAAATGGTATGCTAGTTAAATCATTAATAGGAACATTCAGTGCTTTTGACTTCCAACCAGAACTTTTTTCACATTGGAGGCAAGTAAGTACATATTATTAAGAACTTAGGTTATATGCGATGACATCTGTATGATGTTCTAAGAATGTAATTTAAGCACATTTTTCATAAACAACATTTTATTTTATAAAAGGTTTATAAAACTAAATTTTCATACGAAATTTGTAAAAAAAAATTAGTTTATAAATAAGGGGGTTAGAGTGCAATCTATGAGTAATTCAACATATGTTCTCTATTTATAACAAACAAAATTCAAGTCCCGTTTTGTTTTTGTATAACTACATAAATAACAAAATATTTTTTTGTTCAAGTTTAAAGTTGATATTTTATAAGTGATAAGAAGATAGTTGTGTTTTGTTAAAAAAAAATTATTTTATTGCAAACAAGTATGGATGATTTTTTTGGGAGAATTTTTTTGTGTAAGTAGATTTAATTTTGAGTTTTATATTTTTTTCTTGTAAATTGTGTGGTTTGTTTCAGAGTTGGGGGTAGTGCATTAAATGTTTAGTGTGCTCTAAGGTTTCCACTAAATCCCACTATAGTGACGAAATTTTGATTGTCCACTATTTTTTATCACTACATGAATGCTTTAATATGTACTAAAAATATTCTAAACAAATTTGAAATACATATGTTCAAAATATTTCTATTTTATTATGTTTATTGTATTAAAAAATCATATAAACACTTTAAATTTCACGAATTAAAATCTTAGCAATTTTAAAATATAGGTATTAACATAATTTAACTTAAGCAATGAAATATTACGTTAAAAAATAAAATATAGCCGGTATTTAACAGCCTGTTTATACCCTACACCACTATAGTAGGGATGGTATTATGCGTTTGTGCTGATGTTTGTAACAACCAAAAATATAAGGCTCAGATCCACTTTCTCAGTCGATTTAACTATGTCCGTCTGTTTGTCTATGTCGCTACAGGTCGTAAATTTCAAGATAATATGTTCTAATTACGAAGATTTTCAGCAATTCACACGTACATAACCCGATCGTGAATGAAATTCATAGCAAGAGCGTAAAAATTACAAATATTATCTTTGGTTGCTTGCAGCCAGGGATGGAAAAATTGGTACGATCGTACTTTTTTGATACTATGTGATGTTGAAAAGTATCGTGATACTCCCGAGTGTTATTTGATACTCTCAAAATATCTTTAAAGCACTGTATAATATTATTCAAATTTTAAATCTTTATTTATTGTTTTTAATGTTTGGCACATATTTACATTGTTCTCAAATATGAATCAACTATATGTTCTTAAAAAACGGCTAATAAAATTATAGAGTAATGGAATTAGAAGATGTATGTTTTACAAATTACCTTATTTCGAAATAGAGCCGGAAGTTGTACTTATTTTTATCTTGATTGACATACTAGAAATCTTTATTTATTGTTTTTAATGTTTGGCACATATTTACATTGTTCTCAAATATAAATCAACTATATGTTCTTAAAAAACGGCTAATAAAATTATAGAGTAATGGAATTAGAAGATGTATGTTTTACAAATTACCTTATTTCGAAATAGAGCCGGAAGTTGTACTTATTTTTATCTTGATTGACGTACTAGAAATTTAAATTTTGCTAAATATTTGACTTTAAATCAAATGTTTTCTAAATGATTGAAACTCAATTCATATCTAATATAAAATGATATATTTTCGGAACTTATCAAGTGCTCTAATTCAGCATATTTTAAGAGTTTTTTTATAGCATTTTTCTTTTTACTACAGACATGTTAACAAATTCTCCGATTTTTATAGACTTCAAAAGTTTTTATTATTTTTTAAACTAGATGAGATATACATATATTAATTTATGAGCAATTATCAAAGTTTTTAATTCCTTTGATATTGAACTCAATTGTTAATAACTTCGGTAAGAATAAAATATGTCCCTATCGGACATTGATGCTCCTATTTTCGCTAACTCATCAGCAATACAGTTGCCGGTCAAACCCCTGTGTCCCAATACCCATCTGAGCACGATTGTTGAATGTCTCGCCATCCTGTTTAAGGATGCCCGGCATTCCTGGACTAGTTAAAATGTAGTGTATACACCAATCAGATATTTGATAGCAGCTTGGCTATCGGTACAAATTTGAATATCTCTGTTTGATATCCTGTAGTACCAGAGCCAATTTGCTGCTCTTTTTATGGCTGAAAGTTTAGCCTGTAGTGGACTACAATTATCCTGTATCCTAAAATTTATTATAATTCCAAATTCAGGAATGAAAATAACACCCCCCACTCGTTCCCCTTTCTTAGAACCGTCCGTATAAATCAAGAGGGTTCTTGGGGAGCTGTCTTTCTCTGGTACAGAGTTTACGGATATGATATAGCCGAAGTCCCTGTAGAGAAAAGGTTTGGGTGTGCAATAGTCAATATTATCTAGAAGAAAAGATGATTCCTCTATAACACTCGCATGACCGTATGGCATGTACGTCCAAGCATTTATAGAATTGATTCTACCAGTTTTCTGGCTGCCATAATCCAACTGATTTTAAAACATTTCTAGTATAACATGATAATCATTTTTAATCCCATAACAACTTCTACAGAAGTCGTTATGGGGAATACCAAGTCTTTTTGCATGGTTTCCAAATAAGCTATGTCCCGTGATGATAGCAACAAGGTAACTGATGTGAGGACGGTTTAGTTGCTGAAGATATGACGTGCGTTTACTGCCCAAACTTGGCCATATCTTCCTTGTGCTGATGCAAGTAGGTTCATTACGCCATCTTGTTTTAGAGAGTTCATAAAATTTTCCCTCTATTATATTTTTGCAAACTTTTAGCGGTATTCCGCAAAAGATGTCTATGTCCCTATCGGCCATTGATGCCCCTAGTTTAGATGTAGTATATACACCAACCAATCCCCTTTCTTAGAACTGTCCGTATAAATCAAGAGGGTTCTTGGGAAGCTGTCTTCCTCTGGTACAGAGTTTTGGGATATGTATAAGTCCGAAGTCCCCGTGGAAAAAGGTTTGGGTGTGTAACAGTCAATATTATCTGGAAGAAAAGATGTTTCCTCTATAATACTCGCATGACCGTATGGCCTTTAAGTCCAAGCATTTATAGCATTGATTATGGCCACATTCCACAAAAGTGGTGATAGGACTCCACCTTGAGGTGTTCCCCTAATTGTCATTCTTTGAATACATGTCATTCCGATGTTAGAACATATGATCCTGTATTGAAGTAGGTCCTTTATGAATCTTATCATTGATGTACCAATACCAAGCCCTTCAAGAGCAGATATGATTATGTCAGGGTTTACATTGTTAAAGGCTCCTTCTATGTCCAGAAAGGCCACTAACGTGTATTCCCCAAATTCTAGCGATTTTTTTATACATCCCAATAACGAGTGTAGGGCCGTCTCAACTAATTTGCCTTTGGTGTAGGCATGTTGTGAGGGTGATAAGAGCATTGGGTCTATTCTGATGTGGACGTCAATAATTCTCTCCAGAGTTTTAAGAAGAAACGATGATAGACTTATGGGCCTATAATCCTTCGCTTTGGTGTGAGTTGATTTTTCCTCCTTTGGGGATAAACGTCACATTACATTTGGTCCATTGTTCCGGTATGTAGGACCATGTAAGGCAGGCTTGAAATATCCCAAGTAGCCATGGTATAATCAATTCTGCATTATACTGCAGGTCAGCTGGAATCATGCCATCCGGACCCGGTGACTTATATAGGTTGAAGCTGCTAATTGCCCATTTTATCATTCCCTCGTCTATGTTTATTCCGACCGGGGATTGACAAATGTTTGTGGTCTTTCTGTTGTAGCCAATGGTAAGTTACCTGGGAAATGAGTGTCCATTAATTCTTGTAGGGATTCTTGTCCACTCGTTGTCCACTCACTGTGTTGCTTTTGGATGTAGCCTTGAACGGTTTGTGATTTAGACAGGATTTTGCATAAACAACTTGTCTCTGAAGAGTTTTCGATGCTGCCACAGAAACTCCTCCACGAGCACGTTTAGCATTCCTAACCTGATTCTTGAATTTATTTAATGAGGCTACATATGTGGACCATTCACCTGATCTCTTGGCCTCATTGAATAGTTTGCGACATCTTATTCTAGTCTTCGCTATTTCCAGGGACCACCAAGGAGGTTTACCTTTACCCTTTGGTACCGAAGGTCTGCACGTTGTTCTCGTTGCTTGATTAAAAGAGCTTGTAAGTTTATCTACGGCTCTGCCAATATCTGCTGTATCGTTTATTTCCGGCATAGTTTGAAGAAGACGTGCCAGGATTCGATTTTGTTCTTTCCATCTTGTCTTCTGCTTAGAGGGGGTTTTCCTTTCCTGTGTTTTCTCTATGCTCGAATCTTCCTTTGGGAATTTTTATATCGATTTTTGTCAGTAAAGACATTCTTTTGACCAGACATTTAATTCCTTGCTCATTTTTGGCCAAAAATGACGTTCAATTATTAACTTTCGCGTAGCTCTGATACTGGGTTGGGAAATATTATGTAATTTTTCAAAAACCGTTTTCGTAGTTTTAGCGGTACGTAAGGTTTTGGAAAACTTAATGTACATTCGCAACAAATCTCTAAATTTCAAATTTAAGTGTTGTCTTTATCAGAAATAAGTTCAAATAGATCTTTAACTTTATGTTGTTCTTCATATAACTTTTTAATATTAAGATCTGAATATTTGTATGCTTCAATTTCAAACGTTCTAGATAAAGTATCAGCTACCACATTGATATCACCTTTTATATGTCGTCTATCGGTAGTAAATTGTGAGATATATTCTAAATGTGGTGTCTGTCTTGGACTTCCCTCGGTTTTTGAATCTAAAGCAAACACTAAAGGTTTATGGTCGGTATATACAGTAAAGTTTCTGCCCTCTACTAAGTATCTAAAGTGCTTGATATTTAAGTATATTGCTAATAATTTACGATCAAAAGTACTATAATTAACTTCACTTGGAGTTAGTTTCTTAGAAAAGAATGCCTTTGAAACCCCATTATGAACTTGTTGAAAAACATTTCAATAATGAAGCAAATGTCAAATTTGCTTCATTATTGAAATGATTCAATAAAACACGAGAAGCAAACTATTCTTTTATGCGATCAAATGTATTGATGGCATAAAAGATAGGAATAGTTAATTCAACTAATTTAGGAATATACCTATGGTAGTAATTTACCATTCCTATAAATTTCTGAATTTGTTTAAGTGTTTTCGAAAGTTCAAAGTTTCGAATAGCTTCTACTTTTTCTTCACATGGTTTTATACCAGCATTCAAGATGTTATGGCCTAAAAAATCTATATCTGAAACACCAAATGTACACTTCCCTGGTTTAATATTCAACCCATATTCATCTAGTCGTTCAAAAACTTTCTCTAAATGATGTAAATGTTGCTCGTTATTTTCACTAAATATAAGTATATCATCAATATACACAAATACGAAATCTAATTCCATAAAAACTTCGTTAATAAATCTTTGTAAAGTCTGTACTGAATTTCGTAAACCAAATGGCATTCGTTGAAACTCAATCATTCCGAATGTATACATACCCAGGAAAAACTTACATTGAAAAGTAATGAGTTAAAAAGCTAATAAAACCTCTTTGCACTACTTCTTTATTAGCAATTTGAGTCATTACTTTAACACGGTGATGTCATTGGAGGCAAGTACTTCTACGCTCGCTTACAAATAGGGAGTTAAAGAAGTACTTGCAATTTGTCTTACAAAACAGTTGTTGAGTAAGTTATTTTATTTTTAATAATAAAAAGAGCCAGCTAGAATACGAACCAGGGACTTCGGTTTGTCAGTCAAATGTTCTACTCACTGCACCAATGCTTAGCTATTTTATTGCGCGTCAAATAATGGTTTTCACATACAAAACTAATTTTGTTTTCTTTTTTGTGAAACACAATTTCTAACACGCAATTGAATAAAATGTGCCAACAAAATTACAAAGCTGAAAATAAAGTACTTCTATATCAGATTAGAAGAAAGTCATTACTAGAGTACTTCTAAGTAATGCTGACGGGAAGTAGTAGTCATTGAAAAGTAAGTAGTTAGGGAAGTACTACCCATTACCGAGTTTTTGCTGGGTATATCCTCTTCTGTCATGGGAATTTGGTGATAAGCATAGTAAAATTATATCTAATTCTTTTATCATTTTTGAAGATGGTAATACAGAAATTTCTGCACCACTGTCAATTAAAAACTTAATCTTATTATTTTTATCAAAAATAAAAAGGCGACTAGAATTGTAATCAACATTTCTACTGTTCGTCGCGGAATTGTCATTTGAAAATGAATGGGGTTGCTCGCATTTTCTTGCTTGATTACCAAATCTGTAATGGAAACGAAATAACCAGTTTATATTGGGTGAACGACCACGAGAACGTGAACTACTTCTACTATATCTTCTATAATGTGGACGTGAAGTTCGTGTATCTAATTCCCTTTTAAGCGAACTAACTTCCAGTGTTAATTTATTTATATTTTCACATAAAGACGAAGTTAGATTTTGTACAATTTGTTCTATATTCGAATTTCTGGAAGGTTGTCTGACACTATAAATTTCACCGTGTAAATAACTTTCCACAATCTATCACCTAATTGAACTAATTCATTGTTGTCGCTTATATTTGTTCCAGTTAATGCAACATTAAGAGTTTTTGGAAGTTTACGTAACCAACGAGAAGGGCTAATGACCTATAATATTCCGATGGCTTTCTATCCCCCATACCACTATCAGATAAAATGTTTTCTAATTTAGAAGTTTTGCTTAAAGAGAAACGTTCTATAAAAACTTTTTTGAGATTTAGGTATCGGTCGTTTGTAGTTGGATTTTGTATAATGTCCAACACCTTTATTATAACTTCTTGTTAGAGAGCAGTTATTATAAATTTATATTTGGTCTGATCTGCAGAAAATTTAGTAGCAAATTGCGTGTACAAACCATGAATCTGGACAATTTGTCCAAAACTGGGAATTTAATTGAAGAAGCACATATGTCTAAATCTATCTGAGGTTCCCTATTAATAGATTGATTACCAAATGAGTTTGGGTTTAAATTAGTATTTGTAGTAATCGAACTAGATTGTGTATGTGTTAAATTTTGTGTATGTAAGTCTGTACGAGTTGGAGAGCGTGTAGTCATTTTGGAGGAGAAGTTTACAAACAAAACTCGCAATTAATGTTAAAATTGATTTTGATTAAATTTATTTATTCAATATTTCAGAATATATATCTATTGTTTGTATGGTTAAAATAAAAAAAAATAAAATAATAAAATACTTAGTAGTAACGAACTAATAAATACTTAATAACGAATAAATAAATACTTAAGTATATAGACTTTTTTCTTTGAAGTTTGTAATTGATATTTCCTTTAAATTATTGTTTATTGAACTGAACTCAGATGAAACTTCGAATGGGCCTTCGGTTTATTTTATTATATTTTATGATTTTCCTTCAATATTTATAATAGGACTTGTAGAGTTTGAGTAACAATTTTTGCGTCTGGATATAATTTTATTTCATTTCTCCGACATTAATAAAATTAAAGTATTGTCCTGACCATCTAATTCTTAAAAATATTTATATCAAGAAATTTCAAGTTTTTCTTATTTATGTTCCATAGCCAGGATCGTTTTTATAGTCGAATGGTTTTATAAAAAGATTTGTTTTCTTTTTTTATAACCTTCACCTTCGTGAGAAGGGTATATATAAGTTTGTCATTCCGTTTGTAATTTCTATAATATAATTTTCCGACCCTATAAAGTATATATATTCTGGATCCTTATAGATAGCGGAGTCGATTAAGCCATGTCCGTCTGTCTGTCTGTTTGTCTGTTGAAATCAGTTTTTAGAAGTCCCCTGTTATCGGCGAGATCCGAATCTTTAATAATTCAGTAAGACATGCTTTCGAGTAGATCGATATTTAAAATCAGCAAAATCGGTCTATAAATAACGGAGAGATGTGCAAAAATTCGAGACAACCTCTGAAAATTTCATTTTTTTCATGCTTTGTAAAAAAAGCAACAACAACACTGTGTATTGGATAATATGTACATGTGCGTGTGTAGATTATTTGGTTTTATTCAGCTGTGTATTTTTTTATTTTTGAATGCTATTGGCGTCACTGAGTTGTGTATTTTCTTTTTGTTTTGTTTTTGTAAATTCTGTTCGTATATTTTGATGTAGGTTGGTTTTATTGCGTTGTTTATTTTGTTTTTCTGTGTTTTTCGTTATGTGTGTATAGATGTATGTTGTTTTAGATGCCTTGTAAATATTGTTTTTTATTTCGTTTAGCGTTGTTGTTATTCATTTTGTTTTTCTTTTGGTTTAATAATAATGTACACGGGAAAAATTTAAAATTTATAAAACTAATATGTTTAAAATACACTATGGTGAAGGGTATATAAGATTCGGCACAGCCGAATATAGCACTCTTGTTAAAATGTATAATTGTAGTTATTATAAAAATTTAAATTATTTAACTTGTCTTAACAAAACTTAATGTCGTATTAAAAAAATATCGAAAATTAAATTTGATTAAATGAAATTAATATGTAAATGAAAACTTAGTTTTTTAATATATAATATTATCAAGTACATTAGTTATGCACCTACACTAATGAGTATAAATGTTGCCATATTTATATTTTTTAATGTATTGATTTACATATTTTATAAATTAATCAATATCTTTATTTTTTCACATTTTTTAAGTAGATATTTTATAAATTTATAAAAAAAAACATTACTAAAATACTGTTTCTGACCATTAACTATAAATTTTAGATCTTTATTTGAAAAAATCCCTGCCTCAAAAGGCATAGTCTGAAACAGGACTAACTCAATACTTTCGGACTTGTATTTTCATTAAACGGCTATGATGTGAAAAATACAGCTCTACACTAATAAAGATAATTTTAACATTGGAAATTCAACTCAAACAAAACTAAAACCTAATTTAAACAAGTTACGGACCTACATTCTGCTGTGCCGAATCTTACAGCTCTACACTAATAAAGATAATTTTAACATTGGAAATTCAACTCAAACAAAATTAAAACCTAATGTAAACATGTTACGGTCCTACATTCTGCTGTGCCGAGTCTGAAACAGGACTAACTGAATACTTTCGGACTTGTATTTTCATTAAACGGCTATGATGTGAAAAATACAGCTCTACACTAATAAAGATAATTTTAACATTGGAAATTCAACTCAAACAAAATTAAAACTTAATTTAAACAAGTTACGGTCCTACATTCTGCTGTGCCGAATCTTAAACACCCTCCACCATGAAAAAGTTATATAAATTATCAAATTTCAACAATCCATCCATTTTATAAATCCTTTATGTTCACACTTAACCTAATAACCTGACTTTTTGTTTGAGCGGAAAAAACTAATTTTATAAAACTTTCAATTCTAAGCAACTTTTGTTCTACAACTATGTTCATATGTATTATTTACCTGAGTTATTTAAAAATACCAGCTGGTTCCTAGAGGAACCATCCAGAAATTTCTAAAAATCTCACTAACTAAAAAGAAAAATCACTTCACTTTGTTTGTTTGTTTGACATTTACCCTAAAAAAAACTAAACACTAAACGAAGTTTGTTTGACTTGTCTTTTGTCTTATCTATACCCGAGCAAAATTACGTACATCAATACCCAACATACCCGGGTATGTCATACAATTTATATGGTTATTTAATCTTTTTATACATTAAATTTTTTCGTAAATATTACGAAAATAGAAGTTACGAAATTTTTTTCGTAAAGTTGAGCATGGTTTATTTTCAGTGTAGGGCTTGGGCACCCTTGATTTAAACTTTTTAAAATTAAAAAATTAGAATCTAAATAATTTCAGAACACAACCTTTTAGAATTTTTTTGATAGGGACGTAGATTTTAATAGTAAATATGTAATTTAAAAAAATGTATTTTTTTCAGGACTGTGGCAAAAAATTTCGAATTTCATCTATATACTCGTATTTTTAGAAAAGTTATAAGCGTTAAAGTAATTCAATTATGGTAGACAGCATTTGGTTCGTATTAAATATATTTTAAGTCCTATATGGTCGCTTAGTGGGATGCGAGTGGGATATCTATCAAAAAAAAATATTTCGTAACTCACGATTTTAACTTTTTGAATTTTCTTGCAAAATCAAAAACTTTGTTGACTTAAAAAAAAAAAATGGACCCATTTTTTATTTTTTGCTCAGAAGAAACCTTATGTGTTTTCTTTTAACATCTTTTTTGTCGCTTAGTGGGATGCGAGTGGGATATCTATAAAAAAATATTTTGTAACTCAAGACATACAACTTTTTACTTTTTTTTTGCACTATGCAAAATTTTATGAGGATCGGTCCAAAATTGACCCTCCATATAACGTCCCCTTAAACAAAATGACTTTAACACTCATTACTGGCTTTAAAATACTTGCATATATATAAGTAAGACATAAGTAAGTTTCATGCGAGTCAAAATCTATCTAAAAAATTTTATGAGGATCGGTCCTTCATTAACCCTACCCCCCTAATAAGGTCGCATCAGAAAATCGATCATTAATGGCTTAAAAATACGACTGCAGCGATGAAATTCGACACAAATAAATTTAATACGAACCAAATGCTGTCTACCAAATTTTATGAGGATCGACCCATAATTGAATTACTTTAACGCTTATAACTTTTCTAAAAATACGAGTATATAGATGAAATTCGACATAAGTAAGTTTCATTCGAGTCAAACGAGGTTTGATGGTGGGTATATAAGATTCGGCATAGCCGTATATTACACTCTTGCTTGTTTCTTTTATTTTTAAAGTTAATACAGTTATTTATTGCAATTAAAAAAGAAATTTACCCATTTTTTGCCACAGTCCTGAAAAAAAAATTTTTTTTTTTTAAATTACATATTTACAATTAAAATCAACGTCCCTATCAAAAAAATTCTAAAAGGTTGTGTTCTGAAATTACCTTAAAATTCATGAAAATTTTAAAATTCTTTCTAATTTTTAACTTCAATACTGTGAAATGTTATAAGTTGGCATCATATAAAACAAAAATGACACTTTCAGCGTATCCTTATAATTTAGAGATTATTATAACGCTCTTTTGGGTTTCAGAAAAAGACACATTCTCAAGGCCGTAAGTTTCATATCTTCGTAAGTAAAGCAAAACCCGGAATTTTTTTTTTCAAATAATAATTTGTCAACAAGAAATAAGCTTAATTTATCATTTTAGACGATTTTTTGCTTCTCCCGAAAAATTTTTTCAATGTGACTTAGGGCTTTTTTGATTTCATATGACGAAATATTACATATAATAAACAAATAATACCATAACAACGCTTAAA
>NC_060950.1:48468927-48479854 GCF_022045245.1 Lucilia cuprina | reverse complement strand
TGAGCGAAATAATGTGCAATTTATATTAAAATAAACAATATTTGACTGAAAAAACGTTAGTGCCTTTTTACCCATTTTCAGTTAGAAAATTACGCTTTTTTACCCCTTATTAATTTTTTTGCGCGCGTTTTGCTTGACCAATGTTGGCAACACTGTGAACAGTATGAAACACTACATCTTCAAAACGTATAACATGTATTTAATAATAAATTATGAGACTCTTTTTACTCTTTCACTACATAACTACTAAACCGATTTACATAAAATTCGGCATATTAATATGTGTAATCTCAGAAGTTAAAAAAGACTATATTAATAGGTGTAATCTCAGAAGTTAAAAAAGACTATATTACATTGATTGGATGGTACACATATTTTTATGTTCACTTTTAGAATACCAGCTATGACACCAAATTTCTAGGGTAAATGTAAAAAATATGAACCGATTTTCAAGTATTTGGCAACATACAGTATATTTTTGGAATCAACTTTTTGATCTGGATATTATGCTTCTTGAAATTTAGCATGACAATAGTGGAAGGTTAGGATAGTTTGAGGAAGAGAATATTTAATACATCAAATCCAAAAAAATTATACACTAATTTCAGGAATGCTGTGATCTTAATGAAATGCAATGACTTTTTTCGTCTACTTTTTGTTACATTTATAATGCTAAAGAACATGATACATACTTCTTATATTTGGATATTTTAATAAGTAAAATTATTTGGGTATGTTTTTTGCATATCTAACGATATTTGACCTTTATTTCTTCGGATTTAATAAGTGGTGTCTAAATCCAGCCAAAACTTAATGTGGATGCATAAAAGCTAATGAATAAAAATAATATTTTTAAACATACTTCTGTATAAATGGATGTATTTGGTAAACAATGATGAGACAAAAACGGTGGTTTTACTCTTTAACGAACAACTCAAAATTTTTTGTCAAATCTTGCAATGAGCCCAAATTTTTCATAATTTTTTGCAGAATTTTTGATAATCATTTCAGAATTTCTTCAAATGCATGTAATCGCTTCAAATTTTGTATGGTTAATGGTACATGTTTTTGTAGTTAATAAAATGCCCCGAAGCCTTTTGTCTCTTTACACCAGGGGCACTACAATTCAAAGTAAAGTGTGACCAAATTTAAACTGAACAGTTCTTAAAATCTACTTCACGTGGAAAAATTAAAACAACTAATTTGAAAGTGTCCTTAGTTCCCTACCAATGATTGAAAATGCTGATTTCAGTATAATTTCTCGAAAAAAGTTTCTTAAATTTGTCTACAAATTAGTCAAAATTTCCTAATTTAAGCTCATTATCAATTTGTAATTTTTTAAAGGACTTTTTGATCCAGAAACTGACTTTAAGTATTAAACAAAATGCGATAGATAAAAAAATATTATTTTTAATTTTCGAAGAAACCCGGACAAAGCCGGCAAAGGCAGCTAGTGGTATATAATTCTCTTTACAGACATTTTACGAGAAACCATTGTGATGAAGACTCGAATAGGAAAAAGGAATGGTTCATCAACACCAGCTTTCAAAAGCCTCAGATCAATTTGAAGCCAAACTAGAACCCAAGTTCGATGGTCCTTATGAAATAATTAAAATGCCATCCAAAGCCATTGTCAAACTTAAGAGTCGGAAGGACAGTGACATTAAAACTGCCCATATTAGTGATATTAAAAATATATTTTGTATCATTTTCCTTATTATTAATGTACTGTTTTGTTTATTCGATAGAATCACGAATAAAATGACGGAAGAAACAGAAATCTAACAAATACATCAGAAAGTAAAAAGCATACTAAACGTGAGAGTCCTATTAACGCGCGTGATCAGCGAACCAGAGTTACATATGTCAAACGAAGATCCTTAAACTTCTTGACAATAAAATTTCGTGACCAGCGTCAACAATTGAATGCCTGAAGACAAACAGTATTGGAAAATTTCATCGGTTCCATCAACATCTTCATCATCAAGCATCAACATACAACACAAAGTTTAACCTGTAGAAAAATGGGGATGCACATCAAATTCATTGAAACCAGGATTTTTTCAAACTACTGCAGCCGAATTATTAAAACATTTGTCACCCGACGAGAGGAGGACGTGTGAGGACTCAAAGTCACACATTTGTTTTGGCCCACACAATACTAAAATATTTTAACATAAAATGATTTATTATATATACTTTGTATTTATTTATGTAGTGTTCGTTAATTCTTTGATTACGGCACATATGTCTCAATGTATGTTATACTTTTAAACTACAACTCTATTAACAGGGCTGTATTAAAATGACACTAGATGAAGTTTGTTTGACGTGTCATATGTAAAATTAAAAGTGCATCGTTTGTTTTACCAGTCTTTATTAAAATTATGTGGTATTTCCACTTATGTGCGCGTTTAAAATGTATAATTAAAACTTTAACGTAATATAAAAAATATATCAGTTTTATTTTGTAATATTTCATTAATTCTGATAACGACCTTGGACAACTCTGAGCTACCCCACTGCAGAGGAGAAATTCCGTCGTAACAATAATCAAAATTTTAATTTTTATTGGTTGGTTCGGTCCCACCAGGTTATTATGGGTTAAAATATACCACAAAAATGTTTATTCTCTTCAATAAAAGAAACTTGTGAGAACTAAACGGACTCACAAAACTTCAAAATTGAGAGGATATTAGCACTTAATAATTTTACTTATCACTAAAAGTTAAAGTTTATTGTTTTTTGCGACACTTTTAATCTATTTAAAACCCCGAATATAATTATACATTTTACAAACGAAAAAAAAAATACTTTTTAATGTTTGACATTTCATTTTAATTAAAACTGGAAAAAAAGATTAACATTTTCGTATTGAAAATTTAAAAAGTATTTTACATATTTCTTTTCATTTTGCATTAGTGCAGAAAGAATAACAAAAATACGTTTTTATAATATGTTTTAAGATAAAATATTTTTCCAAAAAATTAATTAACTAATATTTTCATTCACTAGTATATAAAATCACTTTAATAACGCGCAAAAAATAACGTCCAAAAATAAATTTTTATTTAGTACATTTTGAACAAGTGTGTTTTTTTGTGCTTCTACTAATACATTCTCACCAATTAGTTGTTTGACAGGGGACTTGACAATCTTACTTTAAAAAGTGAAAAGTTTATGTTTTTAATTTAAAATAGTACCGCTAAAAGTATCGAGTAGTATTGAGCACTCAAACAAAAAGTATTGAGAAGTATTGTTTGTTTGGAGAAGCTATGAAGGCAGACGACATAAAGTTTTAACGAAAATTGTAATGTATTTATATTTAATTAGGGTTGTTGCGAATGCCAGCTTATCGAAAACGAATAATAAATTTTATTTTTTGCAAAAGCGAATGCAAATAGTATAAACAAAGGTACGAATTTGATGCACAATATGGCGAACGCTTCAATATGGCGAATGAACAAACTAATCTAAACATAAAATAGTTTTCCATCAAAGTTGTAAAATAAAGAAGTATTTTTTATTTCTAGGTACAGCTGTATTGTCGGGGAAAAAGCGACACCATGTCGCAACTGTACATTAGCGAATGAGGCAGGTAGATTTTGTAGATTTGGTTCTGGAGTGGAGTAAGAAATGATGATCTTTTTTATAATATTTAGATTTGGCTGAACCTTTCCAATTTTTGCTTACGTGAACACTTAATAAACAACGATTACACATTTTTTTATGGAAAATTGGGCATCTCGGTTTTTCAGGATTAGGACGTGCTTGTTGATTATCAGGATTTGAGCCCGAAGCTTCCAATTGTTCAGGCGCACTTCATTAATAGATGAAACTATGTATTCCACCGGCATGGTTAAGAAATTCAAACTTAACGCTGCTACTTTTAAGCTTTCAACAGTTAGACACTGGGATCAAGTAACTTCACTGGGGTATTCCCCATTAGGAGTTCATCCTCAGTCAAAACTGTGGTATCTGGTTGTAGTTTGCTAACGGAATCCATTATTCTAGGGAAAATAAAAAATATTGACATAAAGTGATAGGTAAAATAATCTTGCAAAACAATAGGTATTGTTATTGGTCTTTTAAGTAACCCATTTGTCGTCCGAACGTCAGCTACTCGAACATGACCATCAGTAAGATTATAAACCTGAACTACTCTTCCTATCTTCCTTCATTTCGTAAAACAACTAAATCATTGATCGAAACATCTCTTTGGGGATGTTGCCACTTGTACCTTTTATGTAAAGTTATTAAACATTCCCCTTACAACGTTTGCAAATATAGTGAACAAAAGTTTTAATTTTCCTATAACGATTCACAATACTAATTGATCTGTCAAAAATTGTTGGCTCCGGTGGAACCAGTATTGCGGATCCTATTAAAAATGACCAGGAGTGAGCGCAGTTGGCTCATTAGGATTGTAGGACATAGGACACAAGGGATAAGAATTCAGACATGGCTTAATCCTAGCCAGGATCGTTGATAACTCCTCAAACGTATTTTTACAATTTTTAATTTAGTTCTTGTATAGATTTTACACATTTTATAGAAATGCAACCGCATTTTCCTTTTTGGTGGCTGTTCCAACTTATATAACTTGTTGGAATTCTCATTTAAATTATCCTCTTCCGATAAGGCAATACAAAAGCATCAGCATCCAAAACCTCACCTGCATCTACACTAAAAATAATCCATGCCTAATATACACAAAAAATGTTGTACATTGTACGAAATGCTTCGTGGTTTCGTACCACGAAATTCTTTCGTAATATATACGAAATATTTTAGTAAAATGCAAACTAATTTTATATAATATTAAAACATTTTTTTCTTTTTACAATTTTTTTAAAGACATAAATATGTTAGTTCTTTTAAATTTAGAAAAAGATTGAGAAAAAATCATAAAAAAAATATATTTTTTGTGAAATCAAAAGTAATTCTAAATATTTAGTTACGAAAAAAAATCGTTACTTTCCTTAAATATTACATGCCTTAAAGAAATTATTTTTGTATAAGAAAACAAGTTTTCTTAATATATGCGAAAAAAGATATTACGACAGGTTTTCGTACTTTCGTAAAATTAGAAAAGGGTTGATTAAACAATACTTCGTATTATACACGAAATTTTCGTATATATAACGAAAAAAGTAGTTACGAAATTTTTTTCGTAAAGTTAAGCATGGATTATTTTCAGTGTAGTGGGGAACCAATTCGAATGGTACAACATTTCCTCGAAGTAGTAGAAGCTTCTTTATGAACACCGTAAATCGTAACATTCGAAGAATGTGACGAAAGTCGCAGTTGATTTCGCAAATGTTCTGATATGTTTATTATCTGTAATATTTTGTCATATAAAATTAAAAAAGCCCTAAGTCACATTTAACAAATTTTTCGGGAGAAACAAAAGACCGTCTAAAATGATAAATAAACCAAAAATGTTCAACATTTTCTCAAGTTAAGCTTATTTCTTATTGACAAATTATTATTTGAAGAAAAATTTTGTTTTACTTACGGAGATATGAAACTTACAGCCTTGAAAATGTGTCATTTTCTGAAACCCAAAAGAGCGTAAGTTACATTAAAAAATCGTAATCGTTTTAACATTTTCAACTAAATTCAATTCGGTTTTTGTTGGTCAAATAGGCCGAAACATGGAAGTCATAAGGCTTCTTTGTTTTTATAAACATTTTCGGAAATTGGAATTTTTCATTGAAAAAATTCTAAAAATGTTAAAATTATCTCTAAATTACAAGGATTCGCTAAAAGTGTCATTTTTGTTTTATTTGATGCCAACTTATAACATTTCACAGTTTTGAAATTAAAAAGAATTTTAAAATTTTTATGAATTTTAAGGTAATTTCAGAAAACAACCTTTTAGAGGTAAAATTTCAACCCTCTATTTCTTTCCATTAGGACTCTATCGTGCTTTGACAAATATTTCGATGTGTTACAAACGGAATGACAAAATCAATATACCTTTTTTGATAGTATATATCTTTTTTGATGGTGTGTTTAAATATACTACATTTTACATACTTTCGTTATATTATCAATCAAAATAAGAAAATTTTTATATTTTTCAAGGGAATTTTCATAGCAGGAGTATTTTACAAAAATATTTTTTTTAATTTAAGACATATACTTGCTTATCAGAAAATTTTTAACAAAATTCTTATTTTTTATAATTTTTTAACTAAAGCTATTTGTAATCACAAATATGTTAGCTTATTATTACCTTTCCAACGATATATATTTTATTAATATTCTTTACAACGGATTTTCTGACTTTTGTCTATTGAACAACGTACTGTGCATCGTATCATGACAATGAACTGAAAGCATAGCCGTTCCCAGTAATCAGAGATGGGGGTAGTGCACTAATTTTTAACTATCACTAATTATTAGTGGTAGTTCAAAATTATTCACTACTTTTATTTAAGTTTAGTGATGATTTGAAAAATATAAGCCTCAGTCAATAATAGTGATAGTGATATTTAAAATTTGTAACTAAAAATATTTTGAAAATAGTTAAAATATTTGTTTTACAGCCTAGTGAAATAAATTTTTCTACACTAAATTATTAGTTCAAAAAATATTCCTGCACTATTTTTGTTTTCAACAGAGAAATGTTTCACTCAATTTAAAGTTTAAGTTAATAGGTTATTATATTTAAGGAAAAAAGTTGTAAAAAAGGTATTTAAATACAGAAATTACATTAAAGACCCTAATATTAAAAATATTTTTAATATTAATAAATTAAAAAAAAGAAATAGTGCAAAGAAAATTATTGAAGGCTTTTGTTAGTGACTGTTCAAATATTTAACTATTTGAGTGTAGTGCTTTTTTCTACACTACCACTCAATTAAGTTATAGTTAAAAAAAATAAAATTATCACTAAAAAATATTAGTGCTAAAAACATAAGCTTCACTACCACTAAGCTGATGAAAATTAGTGAAAAATATATTTTTTGAAATAATATTTAGTGCTAGTGAAATATTGATTTAACTAAAAAATAGTGCACTACCCCTATCTCTGCCAGTAATACAGATTAATTTTGCGATATATGAAAGACTTGGCGATTCTAATTAGTTAGTGCAGCGGCAGAGGTATTTGCCTCTTGCAAATTTAATTCAGGCGTACTGCCTACTAGTGTATCTTTAGAATTTGTTGTGTTCTCTACAATCATCTATATAGATTTACGAGGCATGGTAGATTTTCTTTCCGGCTATCTTCAGTCGAGGTGTGGTTCTCATCTAGATTTTCAAAATAACACAACAGTAGAAAATTGATTCATGCCTCTTGGTATTGCCGTGATCAATATTACTTTAACAAATTTTAGAAACTTTAGACAGGTGATGTTATTGGCCTAGGAGCACATTTTTCCCACCCATGTCATACGCCTATGGCAATTATGGTGCTCATGATTTATATAATTGCCCCTTTAGCAAATCTTCAGTCAATAATTTAGCTTAACGGATTCATTTTTAACATTTCTCTAATTTTAATATATTTAGCAATTCATATTCGTATATTGATAAGTGTATAAAATAATTTTATGAAATATTTATTCTTAATGTTACTAATTCAAGTAATTTTGTGTAAATACATTATTTTGTTCTTTACTGTGAACATATGATTATTTCTAAATAAAGAGAAGTATATAGTTAATGTTAAATATGATTTATATGGTTATTGAACTCTGTTAATAACAGAGTTCAAGAACGTAGCAAATAAAACAAAAATGTTAAGATTATTGTAATCAGAACAATTCAAACTTTGAGCTAAATATTATTAATAAAAAGATATTGTGGAACTTACAATTTATCCTCGGTGTTGTCGACAAGGGCCCTTTTGACTGCAACGATTCGGTTCCAGATATTTTGTTGGATTACAATTATGGGTTTTATAAATGTTCTCAATTCTTTTTGTGTTATTTGCTTTGCTTTTTTTTTCTTATATACACCATTCACTATATTGACTTTAATTGAATGCTTAATTTTAAAATTATAAGATACCACATATAATCACTTATTCTATTATAAAATATTATATTTTCCAGAAATTATTATTAAATTTAGATTTTAGACAAAACTATTACGAAAGGGCAGGTTTAACGATAGCAGAATTAATACTGTCTATTTTCTGTTTTATTCTGTTTCTTAACCTTGGACAATGAAGTCGACGTTATTCAGCTGTGTGATAAAAAAGGATAGCTATATGGATAGGAAAAATAATGAAATAAGGAACTTTGATCAAGAATGTAGGACTTATCAGAAATAGAATAAAATTAAATTAAACGTAATAGTTGATGACATTAGTTTCTTCAGTTTTTTGACATTTTATGAATGACTTATTAGGATGAATGAAATATCCTATTTTACTATATTCACGTAAATAGTAGCGGTGGAAATCTTGGTAGCACTATAACTACGGTGTATAGTAAACGATAAATTTCACTTAGTTTTATTCTGAAACGCAATTCCTTAAGTTTTTGGTCATCTATGTTCAAATATTGGTATATTTGGTGCTATAAAAATTACCAAACAAAAATTATTCCAATTCAAGGCCAATTAAGGCACTACAATTTACTATTCCGAAAGCTAATCCTAACATGCGTTTGTGAATTTTATTCGTATCTTTCCAAAGAAATGCTAATATTCGCAAAAATGTAAGTGGATCTCAAAAGTGTGGTAATTCGCTGATATTGAAAATCCGATTCCAGAATTTATAAACTAAAAAAAAAAATATGCCACGGAAAAGTAATATGCCACTGTAATCACATGTCGCTTATAGTATTTAATTTTTGCTTACCCAAGGAGTTTGAAAATAATTATTTTATTGGATTAATTTGAAAAAAATAATTTATAGCTTCTATATAATCAATTTAATTGATTCAAACGATGGCAAAAATACTTGTAACTTTTCAATTTATAAAAATTTAGACTTTTTCATTGATTACCGTCAAGTTGATTTAGTGAATGAAAAGGAAGTGGTTTACACGATAAGTCCGAAGTCTTCGTCTTCGTATATCAAGAGATTATTCTAAGTAACCGTGTAGATTGTTCTAAATTGTCAGTGTTGGACAATTAAGTTTGCATAATTGACTACTGTAAGTTTACCATCTCAGAATGATGGCATGACATAAATATTAATAATAACCCGAAATCGTTACAAATTATTAGCTATTGGTTGTGAAGCAGAATTACCAGCAGGCTTCTCACGATGAGGCAGAGTGTGATGTCATTTTTACAAACGGAACAACTATGCTTGCTCTTACAATCTTTAACTTCATGGGTTGGTGCGAAACAATTCACACAACAATGATGTTTCTTCACTACATTATACATGTCAGAAACGGAATTTTTTTGAATTGACGGCAAAAACGTAATAAATGACCCTGTCTATGACAAACAATACACGCATTCAGAGTTTCTGTAATATAAACATGAGCCATTGCTTTCCGTTAAAAACCTTATTTGTCAACGTTGTAGCACGTTAGATCGCGGATGCAATCCAAAGTCTGAATTCTGAAACATATCCAAATCCTTTCATAAGGATAAGGCAGTTTTGTCCTTGATACTCTGTTCCCATAATGTCATGGTGTAAAAAGGTAATCTTTGAATACAGATAAAAACAAGTATGATTGTATATTCCGACAATGCCGACTATATGATAGCCTACACCCATCAGTTTGTTAAAAAGTGGATAATTTTTAAAAAATAAAGCATTTAAATTGTTTTTAACCGTATTGTGGAATATTTTTACGTATTATTGACAGAAACAGATATTTTCTACAAGAGGGCTCATATGGTAGTAAGGGTAAATATGGGCAGTAGTACGGAAGTGGGCAGAATTTTTTCTGCCTCCCCATTCATAAGAGCTAAGAAAGAGTAAATGGTGGCAGAGAAATTCTGCTCCCCCATTCATAAGAGCTTTGAATATTGAAAAATGATGAAATTCTGCTTTCAAGATTTTTTCACGATCGGTTTATAACAGCTGTGGTAGGTCCTATACTAGGTTCCCTTCAGAAAATTACTTATATAGTTTTTATGTACAGAAATTTAGCTTAATGAATTTATTACGATCGGTCTATATTTGGTCATATCTCCAAAACGTGTTAACTGTATTTAACTAGGTGCATTATCAATTAGTGTGAAACAAAATTATATATGTACATATATGTATTTTGAAAATAAATCTTTTACACACATGCATACATGAAAATTACTAAATATCGCTAAGCGCTATAAAAATATAAAGAAAATGGCGTTTGTAATGTTCAATAAATCTTCAGATTTTTTTTATTAAAGACATGAGAAAACTTATTTCAACAAATATTTGATGAATTAGAAAAGTATAAATATAAAAGTAGCTGGTGGAGGGTATTTAAGATTCGGCTCAGCCGAATATAGCACTCTAACTTGTTGATCTAACTGGATCAAATTTGACACTTTTGACAAATAAACCGTATGCAAATTTAGTATCATATGAATGGTCTTTGAAAGACGATTTCAATGACATAACACAAATTTGTATACAACTCCAAAGTTATTACAAATATTGCAATTTTTCGGAAAGCTTTTAAGTTTTTAAAATTTTAACATAATGAAATTAATTGAAATTCTTACATTTTAAACCGGACATAATGTTGGATTTGATTCCTCCGGGAAACCATTACCGACATCGTAAACTGCGTAGCAGAGATAGTCTGGAGTCTTTTTCTGGCAGCTTTGGCGTAAGATGGCGGCTCTTTTCCTTTTCCACTGTCTATCTTCTCTTTCTTCACTTTTCGGGGCTTCGTTTGAGATTGACTTCGCCGACGTGGTCGTCTTCGGAATATCTTTCTTGGCGTTGTCACCCTTACTCACAGGATTCTGACTTGAGGTTCCTTTGAGTGAAGTATGGCTTGGCTGTGTATTA
>NC_060950.1:48465216-48468827 GCF_022045245.1 Lucilia cuprina | reverse complement strand
AAATTTTTTCGAATTCAAATCTATTACAAAATAGCTTTAATCGTTTTTTCTTTATTCTTTTTGTAGGGGATTAAAGAAAAAATTTTAAATAAAAATGTATATACATTAGGGGGCGTTTGTTTTTAGAAATTTTATTTTGTATTTTACAAATACAATTTTGTATTTTAATTTCAGCTAATGATTAAACAAAAAACAATCTCTATATTATAGATAAAATTTAACTAAAATAAATATAGCCCCTATTTAAATTTACATAAATGATAAATCTTACTCGAAACATATTATTTATAAAGTTTTTTTTTAAAAATTATAGAGTTTTTGGAAAATTTTAATTATATTTTCCAAATATAATTTCCATTCGAAAAAAGTTTGAACAGAATTATAAATATTTCAAATTTGAAATTTCAAATTAAAAAATATATTTCCAAAATAATTGCTATCCTGAGTGAATTTGAATTTTAATCTGATGAATCCATCGGTAATAAAAATTATATGGTTCCTAGGCAAAAACTAACAAGAAAGGTTATACGAAACCAAATATAACAACTGATATACATATGTATTATTTAACTATTTTCAAATTAAACATTTATTTGAACAATCCTAATATCAAATAAATAATAATTTATTTTTTTGTAATTTAAATTTTCAAATGCATTATGTATTGGATATGAATGGAATGATCATGAAAACTTACTTTAAAGCGTATAAATCCTTATACTGCAGTAAATGCAATAAAATAAATAATGATTAATCAGAGTTCCTCTAAGTTAAAGTTTTCAGAAGGTTTGAGAAGGAAAACTTAGCACCACAAAAGGCGTTCCATGGCTTATTCTTTAGCGTTAGGGACCGATTCTGTTCTGAGCAAACTTCAACGGATTTGTTATGTTTTATGGTCATAAACTTATGGTCACATACTATGTATGTATGTTTGTATATTATACATATATGTTATGTACCTTTATTTGCAGCAATATTGTTATAACTAAAAACTAGAAAAAATTTTTTGTGCCCACAACTTGAGATTATTATTAGTCAGAATTATCATTCTTATTATAAAAACATACAAATATCATATGTAAACTAGGTTATTTAAAACTTATACGCAAAAACTTTTTTATATAGAGATAAAAACATAAAAATTTATAAACCTTTTAAGTTTAAATTTTAGTTTTTGAGATACAACACTCTGGCTGCAAAGGAAAGATTTTTCATTCAGTCTACTACAAAATGAATTTAAGAAAAAATTCGTAATTCAATTTGGAGTAGATTTGAATAAAAGAAAAATTGAATCATTCAAAGTAGAATGTAATTCAAACATGAATGAATTCAGTATATGAATGAATTAACATAAACTGAAAGTCTTTGAATTAAGCTATTGAATTAATTCCTGAGAATTAAAAAAAGGATTGGAATATTAAACTTTATATTTCTGAATTCAGATTTTAGTGAATTAAGCTCAAATTGAATTGATTAATTCGAAGTTCTGTTATGGAAGATTATGTAGATGGATTTTTCCGACATCAATATTTATAATAAACTAAATTTGTTTGAGGGATTTTTGAGACGATGTTGATGACTGTAAATCAGAAGTGTTCAATATTAGCAGAATTTTATCGAAATATTATCATTTAAAAGTGAATTATGTGGTATTGAATGATTTTCAGAAATACGAATTTATGTCAAATTTTATCTCAAAAACTTTGATTGTCAATTTTCGTTTAAGTATTTTTCGAAAATGCACTAATTATGGACCAAATGAAAAAAATCGTATAACGATTTATGTACGTTAGGGTGGCCCCGTTTGTATGGAGGAAAAATAAAGTATCGATGTTCCCGACTAAAATTAAAGTTTATTTGATTTCAAGATAGCGTTTCTCAAAATTTTTGTCCTGAGGTTAATATTTGGCTAGCTGGATCAGAGGATAAACAGATCCTTTTTGAGGTTTTTATGATTTTTTCATATTTCTTCAATAAAATTTTTGTATCAAAAGAAATAGAAACGATTTTAATTGTATACCTGATATTTTTGTAAAACAGTAAAAAATTCAAATTTTTTGTAAATTTTTTTTAGATATTTTACATTTTAACATATATTAATTAAAAATAATTCGTTGAAATTATTACACAATAATAATAAATAAAATCTACAGCGTCGATTTTTTCCTTTTTCCAAAATTCAGTCTAGATCAAATTTTGTTTAAATTTATCGAAGGCTGTGTACGCTACCAAACCATTGCGAAATAATGGAAACAATAACATAGAAACTAAAGACGTGCAGTAGTTCGCCACAAAGTATTGGAAAAAAATTTGTACCACAAATATTTTTGACTATTTGTTGTTAATTGTAATAATACAAAGAATCTTCATATATTGATGTTAATTTATATTAAATAAGATTTATTTTATTTGGATGTTTTATTATTTTTGGATGTTTTATTATTTTTACAAATATTTTTAAACAAATTTAATTAAAAACAATATATACCCTTCACCAAGTATGTTTTAAAAACAGTTTTTATTTATTTTGTATCTCTTCACACATGTCACACATAACATACACACAAACAAATATAAACTGTAGCAGAAAGAAATATTAACCGTTGTACTGTAATACCACCGTCAAACTGCATTACCACCCTCAAACAAATATCAGCTGTAAAATTAGTAGAATATTAATGTGTACATAAAACATATCCAAGTCAAATTTTATCGTGATAAACTTAAAATTCAATGAAATATGTGCGTTTAAGTGGTTTTCGGGAGTGGACTTTATATGGGAGCTATGACTAATAATGAACCGATCCGGGAAAAGTTTGGTAGAATGATTAGAATGTACATAAGTAGATTTGAATAAAAGAAAAATTGAATCATTCAAATTTTATCGTGATAAACTTAAAATTCAATGAAATATGTGCGTTTAAGTGGTTTTCGGGAGTGGACTTTATATGGGAGCTATGACTAATAATGAACCGATCCGGGAAAAGTTTGGTAGAATGATTAGAATGTACATAAAACATATTCAAGTTCAATTTTATCTAGATAAATTAATAATTCAATAAAATATGTGCGTTTAAGTGATATTCTGAAGTAGAAATTATATGGGACCTATAACCAATTGTGGGCTAATACAAATTTTTTTTGTAGCATGATTTCTTTTTCTATTATATTGACATGTACAAAATTTTGTATTTATATATTTGAGGGAGTCATTAACAATAAACTAATTTCCGAGAATATGTACCTTTGTATGGGGGCTATAGAAAATTTTGAATCAATTCTCATGATTTTCAACATACTTGATCCCTGTTAGAAAAAAAGTGATTTGTGACAATATTCATCGAATTATCTTTTGTAGTTTCTGAGAAAAGAGGTGAAGAATGACGAGGCAGTCCGAAATTTTTACTTATAAGTTTTTACGTCGTAAGCCGATTTTGATGATTTTGAAAAAAATATTTTTGGTAAAATTGGTTGATCTCTTTGGCTTAGTTTTAACGTGAGCGTGTTTTACACTGACAGACAGACGGATATAGCTAAATCAACTCAGAATTTTTGAATTTCATAAGGACCCAGAATATATCTACTTTGTTGAACGACAAAGTTATATATAT
>NC_060950.1:48419173-48465116 GCF_022045245.1 Lucilia cuprina | reverse complement strand
GTTATTTACCGACCGATTTTTCTGATTTTAAATAGCGATCTTCTCGAAAGCATGTCTAATAGAATTATTGAAGATTCGGATCTCGCCGATATCTGGGGTCCTCTAAAAGCTGATTTCAACAGACAGACAGACGGGCATGGATTAATCGAATCCGCTATCTATAAGGATCAAGAATATATATACTTTATAGGGTCGGAAAATTATATTATAGAAATTACAAACGGAATGACAAATTTATATATACCCTTCTCACGAAGGTGAAGGGTATAAAAATAATAATAATTAAAAACTTAACGAATTTTGACAACCAAAATGAAAATAAATTCCCAGCCCTGGTTGTCAGAATGCTTGGGTAATTTTTAAACATAATTGTTCTATTGTCAAAAGTAAGAAACCATTTTTGATAATAAAATTATTCTTGCAATATAATCGAAAGTACCAGTCTTGTAATTTATAAACAAAAGAATTTAGTTATTTGCGGACCCATTAAAAAATTAAGTTTGCTAAATTTAATAATTATAAAAAATAATTGCAAACAGTCCTTATAAAATATTAAGGAAATACATTTTGGCGAGCAAGGACCGTGTAAATAAAATAATTCTAATACCAAAACACACACCCACAACATCAAGGAATTCTGCATCTACAACAACCAAGAAGAAAGACCAGATGCCAAATTGCAACTGCATTTTGTGCCAAAACGAAAGTGCCGAATGTCAACAAAACCCTAACCAGATATTAAGAACAAATAATTGTGTGAGACTTAGCGTATTATTTATCTTTGAAATTAAAAAGTAATTAATTTTTGGGTTTGTGCTGATGTTTGTAACGCACAATAACATTGGTTCTATACCCACCTTAAAGTATACCAATCGTCTTAGAATCATTTTCTGAGTCGATTTAGCGATGTCCGTCCGTCCATGTAAACCTTGTAATCAAACTACAGGTCGCAATTTTTAAGATAATTTAATGAAATTTGGTACATAATCTTATATTGTCCCAGGGACGAAGCCTATTGAAAATGGTTAAGATCGGTCTATTATTTCACCTAGCCCCCATACAACTGAATCCCCGAACAGGGCTTGTAAACCTTGTAATCAAACTACAGATCGCAATTTTGGAGATAATGAAATTTTGAACATGATCTTTTATGGTATCGTAGACGAAGCCTATTAAAAATGGTTAACATCGGTCCATTATTTCACCTAGCCCCCATACAACTGAACCCCTCGAATAGGGCTTTTAAAACTTGTAATCAAACTACAGGTCGCAATTTTCAATAAAATTTGGCACTCGATCTTCTATTGTACCAGAGACGAAGTCTGTTGAAAATGGTTTACATCGGTCCATTATTAGCATCACTTTTATTTATTAATATTCTTATTATTCGTTATAAATAAATAAAACCGTTTACCAACACTGTTAAGTTGTATTGATCAAAGTGGCAACCTCACTGATTATATGGTAAACAGACGGACAGAAATAAGAACATAAAAGAAAACAATACAAATACAAGTGAACATAAATAAATAACAAGTTAGAGTGCTATATTCGGCTGAGCCGAATATTAAATACCCTCCACCAGCTACTTTTATATTAATAGTTTTCTCATTGAGCAAATATTTGTAGAAATAAATTTTCGCATGTCTTTAATAGAAAAATCTTAAGATTTATTGAACATTACAAACGCCATTTTCTTTATATTTTTATAGCGCTTAGCGTTATTTAGTAATTTGCATATATGCATGTGACTGAAAGATTTAAGGATAAGCAGTGTTGCCACAACAAACGTTTTTTCTAACCAAAATCCGAATAAAAACAAGTATGAATGTATAGTCGGCCGTAGCCGACCATATGATACCCTACACCAGTCAGTTTGTGTGTTAAAAATGGGGATTATTTAAAAAAATAAAGCATTTGGATTGTTTTTTTTTAACTTTATTTCGGAATATTTTTCCTTTTTTTTTTGGCAAAAAAAGAGATTTTTTTAAGAGGGCTCAAAGGGGAGTAGGGCAAAATATGGCCCTATCCTTAAAAATGTTGGTAGGGGGAGTTAAGTCTTCTTCAATATTATTTATGTAGAATTTAAAAGTGTTATTAGTGTTTGTAAGTGAATTTTGACCTTTAAGTCATTTTCTGAAGGGGAGTTTGTATGGGGGATATGGTCAAATGAAGCCCGATCATTACAAAAATCGGTAATGTCATTTAAAGTTCTATAAAACTAAGTTTTGTCGACTTTTGTTAACATAATAGATCATTTAAATTAATTATAAGCCAAAAGGCCCTATTTGGGGGTACGGTTGTATGGGGGCTAGTCGAAATAATGGACCGATTTTAACCATTTCAATAGGCCTCGTCCTTAGGCCAAAAGAAGCGTGTGCCAAATTTCATCCAATTATCTTGAAAATTGCGACCTGTACCTTGCGCACTAGGTTTACATGGACAGCCAGCCAGACGGACGGACGGACATAGCTTAATCGACTCAGAAAATGATTCCAAGCTGATTGGTATACTTTAAGGTGGGTATAGGACGAATATTTTTGTATGTTACAAACATCAGCACAAACCCAATATACCCTCCCCACTAAAGTGGTGTAGGGTATAAATAGCCAAATTAAGAAAAAAGTAAACAAAACAAGTAGGAAAGTATAGTCGGGCATGGCCGACCATATAATACCCTACACCATGAGTATATTTTTAAAATTTTTACTTTTTATAAAGAAATTTTTATGTTGAATATTTTTCCAAAATATTTAAGCAATTTATTGATAAAAAAATAAAATTTCTAAATGAGGCTTTATATAGGTCAAATTGGGCCGATCCTCGGTAAATTTGGGAAAAGGATATATTTTTAAATAACAGTTAGTTTTGTTGAGTTTCATTGCGATACAAATGGTTACAAATCAATTTTAGACGTTTAAGACATTTTTTGAAGGGGAGTTTGTATGGGGGCTAGGGTCAAAAAAGGGCCGATCCTTACGAAAATCTGCAGTGTCATTTATACTTATGTAAAACTTATTTATGCCAATTTTTAGAGAGATAATAGAATAGAAATTCAAATCGGGTGGTACGGTTGTATGGGGGCTAGGTGAAATAATATAGGGTTCGTCCCTGTGCCAAAAAACATGCTTGGTCCAAATTTCATCAAATTATCTTGAAAATTGCGGCCTGTACCTTGCGCACAAGGTTTACATGGACAGCCAGCCAGCCAGCCGGACAGACGGGCGGACGGACATGTCTTAATCGACTCAGAAAATGATTCTGAGTCGATCGGTATACTTTAAGGTAGGTATTGGACCAATATTTTTGTATGTTACAAACATCAGCACAAACGTATAATACCCTCCCCACTATAGTGGGGAGGGTATTAAATTTAATAATATATTTTGTATGCAAAATTAATAAATTTATTTGTTAAATAAATCTAGACAGTCCTTAGCTTTGATATCACGCTTTTTAAAATTTTAAAAATTCACATTTACGTAAATTTATTTAGCTTTATTTAAAAAAAGTCCATAAAATTACCTCATAAAAGTATACGAATTTTTTCTGTACTTCATATTTGACTATATTATACGAAACACAAAAATTAGAATCGAATGTTTTTTTGCTAAAAATTGTTTTAAGGGGTAACTATCACCTAATGGATATATTTTTGGACCATTTGGTCCACAATTTTGGGACATTTGTACCATCTTTTCATGTTATATCATTAAAATGGCGATTTTTAGCAATATTTGTATTTTTTTCACTTTTTTCCCAGAGATAAAACCAAAATTTGTTATTGGGATTTAATATACCCCTTGGGGTATCTAAAAATAATATATTTTGTTACAAGAATCTGTATTTAAACGTTCCAAGATATATTATTGGAATCATTCTTCTATCGCTTATACAATTTATTGAAACTCAAGTATATTTTTATAATACAAGGGTCAAAAATTTTTTTGGAGAAACTTGTTTTTAATATATTGTGAAAAACTTTAAGTTTTTAATATATTGTGGAAGTGTACATCACCAAAGCATGCCTCGAAGAAATGCCATTCAATATAGTGGAATCATTCTTTTTATAACCAATAACCTCTAGGCTGAATGTCACCATATTATGGTCTAACTCAAAAATATTGATATCTTTTTAAATATTATCTACTATGATCAAAATAAACCCAAAATTTTTAACATACAGTGTTGTTGTAATGGGCAACATAATCATTAATGTTATGAGTAGTAAAAACTAAAATATACTTGTTCAATTCACAATCAAGTTGTATATTGTACCTACTAAAGTTTAGTAACAGTGATTGTGAACAGATCTTTGCAGCAAGTCATAAGATTATGTTCTCAATGAAAAAAAAAACAATCAAAACAAATACTCATAACAATGTCAAAACAAAAAAATCAAAAAATATTAAATTAATTAAAAATGCGAAATAAACCAAATTAATTTCTTTGAATTTTCAATTCTTTTATTTTCTTTATTCCACATTTTAAACTAATAAATAAACTGTTTTTAATAAAATTTTAGTTTTTTTGTTTTTGTAAACAGCTGTTTGTTTTTGATTTCAGTGTTACCACTTTATCGTTTTTTTGCTAAAATCGTTTGAGTTTTTGTTTACATGTTGAAATAAACAACACTAAAATTTCTTACATCATTCGAAAAACATATGAAAAATTGTCGTATGAGTTGTATAGAGCTTTTGCATTGAAAATACCAACAACATTGTTATGACTATTGTAGCAGCTGCTGACATACAACGCTACAACATCGATTGTGAATTGAACAACTGTATAGGATGACATTTTATTAAAATAAATAAATAAAATATGGTCAAACATGAAATACAGGAAAAATTCGAATACTTTTGTGAAGTAATTTTATAGACTTTTTTTTAAAAAAAGCTAAATTAATTTAAGTAAATGTGAATTTTTAAAGATTTAAAAAGCGTGATATCAAGCTAAGGACTGTCTAGATTTATTTAACAAATAAATGCATACAAAATATGTTATTAAATTCGGTTTTTTTCATATTATATCTGAATTCGAATACTTATGAGAGACACTGTATGTTATTATTTGGTAATGAATATGTGAATTTAAGTGATTTTCTGGAGGCGACTTAGTTTAAGAGCTATGACCAAATATGGACCGATCGTAAAACAATGTTATAGTGTACTTTTTGTATATAAGAGCAATATTTTCGCTAAATGTATGGATATTAGTATTTGATTATGTGTTATGTACGTATGGGAGCTATGACCAAAAATGGTCCGATCGTGAAAACATTTTGAAATAACATTTATGTGTACAAAAATAGTACTTATGCCAAATATTTAATGGGTATCACTATTTGGTAATGAGTTATATGCCTTTAAGTGTTTTTCTTATTTCTCTGTTTTTTTTATTTTTTTTATTTCTCTGTATATGAGCAACACTTGTGCAAACTTTATATGTATATCTTAATATAGTAATGAGTTATTTGCGTTTAAGTGATTTTCGGGAGGGGGCCTTGTATGGGAGCTATGACCAATTATGAACCGATCCAAAAAAACTTTCATGGTAATATGACTGTGTATAAGAGCAATACTTGTACCAAATATTATATCGATATCTTAATTTAATAATGAGTTATACGCGTTTAAGTGATTTTCGGGAAGGGACCTTGTGTGTGCGTTTAAGTAATTTTGGGGAGGGGACCTTGTATGGGAGCTATGT
Organism: Lucilia cuprina; assembly: GCF_022045245.1. Lineage (NCBI taxonomy): Eukaryota > Metazoa > Arthropoda > Insecta > Diptera > Calliphoridae > Lucilia > Lucilia cuprina. The sequence continues at coordinate 48,459,404 of NC_060950.1, read as the reverse complement.
CCAATTATTGACCGATCCAGAATTTTTTTCTGAATGAATTTTATTGGCATATTATTTTAATTTGTGTAATTTTGTGAATGGGATTTTTTTGAAATGGGAATATGAAATTCTGGACCGATTCTGGCAATTTTCAGCAGGGATTAAGCTCTTGTGTAGAAACAAATGTATGGTGTTTTTCATGGAATTATCTTGAATATTTTTCGAGAAAATTACATTCGAATGTTTAAAAAATGCTTTTTTTTTCGAGGTTGTTTTAAATTTTGATTCATAACTTTTCCCGGCCTGAACCGATTTTGCACATTTTCAATATCAAACTGCTTAGGAAAATAGTAAATACATTCAGTGAATTTGGCTGACTCAGAATTTGATAAGGACCCAGAATTTATATACTTTGTTGGGTTTCAAATGAATATTTATTATAGTTAGGACTTATAATCAATTGTTGTTTCTGCAAGTGCATTGAAACTGTAAGTCGATCTTGAAATGTTTATATGTTAATTTATTCTTTCTTTACGATAAATTTCCTTGAGACCCTTTTGCAAATTGATTTCAAATATAATTCTAGAAGAATTTAGAATTTGGTTTCCTATTTTCCTTTGCAAGTAAGATATTTAAAACTCAACTAAAAATTGGCAGGCGGTAAAATGCAAAAAATATCTACTAGTCTTGAAAGTTTATACCAAGAGGAAAAACAATTTTGACTAACGTTTCGAGAATTTGGCGATCAATTAAAGAAAAAACTATTTCATTTAATCGAAACGAATTACAATGTCAATTGGAAATTTTAAGTTCTTATATAGAAGATGCAAAATTATTTGACTTAAAGTGAGCCATAAATGGCATGCTCCTCAAGGTAGTTGAAGAAGGTTTAGACATTTCCGGTAAGTCAAATAATTTAGTAATATTATCAAAGAATAATAAACACGGATTGTCATAAACTCTTTTTAAACTTTGTAGAGCCTTATTCCAAGGCTTTGTTTAATTTTGTCGTAAACTCTTTTTAAACATTTTAGAGCCTTGAAATAATTTTCTTCACTTATCTAATAAGCTTTTACGGTTCCTAGAGCCTCATCCGATATGCACGGGATTAAATGATTAAATTCCTCAATTTCAGTTAAAGTTGGATCACTATCCACCAAACTCTCGAATAAACTAACAAAATTCTTATATTCGGCATATTTACCGTTAAATTTAGGCAACTTCATATTTGGAAGCCAGTTATGATGACCTGCGAAACCTAAAGTAGTTTCAGCGATGTGTACTAGGAGTTAAATAACCTAAAAGCATACTTTTTGTGGAAACGCATAAATTTTCTAAATCGGACCTTTCATCGTTCGAGGGATCTATAATATCATTTTCTGTTTGAATGTCCATTGCATCTTCTATATACGAATTTAAAATTTCCAATCGACAGAGCAAAAGATAATGTTATTTTAGAAACTGTTTTAGTTCAGATTAGGAATAAATCTGGTCAATATGTTTAAGCTAGAGATTTATTGGATTCCGGTTCACAAATCAATTTTGTGACCGAGGAACTATCTCAGCAGTTACAATAACAAAAACCAGAAAGAAATCTTAGTCTTATTGGTATTGGCAGAACAAATTCTTCTGCAAAACATAATCTTCAGGCTGCAATAAAATCTGGAATGAAATTCCATGAATTTTCGGCAGAATTTTTGGTTCTTCGATCGATTTCCAACTATCAACGTATAATTTCAACATCTGGTTGAAATTTGTCAGAAAATATAGAATTGACTGATACATATTTTAATAAACCGCAAAGAATTGATATGTTGATCGGCGCTGAGATTTTCTTCGAATTACTTTGTGTTGGTCAAATTTAACTAGATTTAATAGTTTGTAGATTTTGGGAATTAGAAGAAATTTCTAGAGAGGCAAATGTTTTATCATTAGAACAGCAAGAATATGAGAATAGCTTTATTCAGCGAATGGCGTCGGGCAGATTTAAAGTGGCGCTACCTTTTAAAGCGGATCCAAACACACTGGGTTTCTCTTTTGAAACATCTAAGAGAAGATTCATTTCGTTAAAACCTCGGCTGTCAAAAATCTTAAGATATATAAACTAAAATAGTGACTTATGGCACATCGTCAGCTCGGTTTTTGCCAATACGTTGCCTTACGTATTTGAGCGAATTATTTGGGATATCTTTGACAATTGGTTCTAAAGTTGTAAAGAGAGACTTTTATGTCGATGATCTTTTAACTGTTGCTGACTCAATTGTAGATCTTAATATAATAAGATCCCAAGTCACACAAACTTTACAATCGGTAGGTTTTAATCTTACGAAATGGTTTTCTAATTGTCATAGTCAAGATTCGATAACTATTCAAAAATCAGTACAAATAAATCAGGACCTAAAACCTTATGCACTTATTGGATTCCGAAGAGTGACGTAATTAAAACAAAGTTTCTTCGCGATGAGATTAACACGTGGCCAGTAAATGAGCATTTCGCTTTAACTCCCGAAGAAGAGTCACTTGAAAAAAGGAAAAACTAATGTGTTTTGGCTGTAGAAGAAAACGAAATTAATCATATTTCGAATATTATTGAATGTTACTCATCATATAACAAAATGATTCGAGTATTTTCGTATGTTTTTCGCTTCCTCGATATTGCTCGAAGAAAGCAATGCTGCAATTTAGGTACACCTACAGCGAAAGAGATTTGTTGGAGCATTTGGAGTTTTTTGGCTCAAAATGGTTTTCTCCAAATTGTTTTTTTTATTAATATTTGAATTCTTTTTTGCCTTTTTTATTAAATACTTTTTTATTATTAAATTAATTTTTTTTAATAATAACCCAGTTATTAATTGTTTTTTATGAATTTTATTGGAAACTATAATTATTATTAAAACTAAAACTTAACCCTAAAACATAAATCTAAAAAGTAAAAATTAAATTTAATGGCAACCCTGAACTCTAAATCTAAAAATGTTAAAAATAACTGTTCTTGCTGAAAACAAAAAGAAATGAGAATTAAATGAAAATAACTAATAAATAATTACAGTTTGCATTTATATATCAAACAAAACAGTCGTTTTTACTTACAAAGATTTTCCGCATAAAAATTTTTTAATTAGCCATTTTTTTAAATTCATAATTTATTTGAATTTTTTATTAAAAACCTTAAAAATTATTAAGGTTAATCATTTTGGCGCCCGAGCGGGGACTAATTAAAAAATTTTTACAAAAGTTTTGATAATTTACTTCAAAAATAACAAAAACTATTTTTTAATTTTTTTGATAAATTATTTATTTAAATTATTTTAAATTATAAAAATTAAAATAAAATTTTGATAATTTATTTCAAAATTAAAAAATAATTAAAATAAAAACATTTTGTGTGAAGTGTTGTGCGCGATTTATTCGTTTATTAAAAATATACGCAAGTTCCAACAACTTCAATATCTGCAGCTAAATACCTCGTCGTTGCCGAAATTGCCGTCCATCATTTTGATAATTTATTTCAAAATTAAAAAATAATTAAAATAAAAACATTTTGTGTGAAGTGTTGTGCGCGATTTATTCGTTTATTAAAAATATACGAAAGTTCCAACAACTTCAATATCTGCAGCTAAATGCCTCGTCGTTGCCGAAATTGCCGTCCATCACACAGACAGGGAAGTAGCGATTCTGGATTGTCTGAAACTGAGGTAAAAAGCGTAAATAATATTGTGTTTAATTAAAACCTGTAACACCGTACAACAGGTTAATCATTTTTGAACTGGCTATTTAACACACCATGGTGAAGGGTATATAAGATTCGGCATAGGCGAATATAGAACTCTTACTTGTTAAATACAGAAAATTTCTAATAATTTTGAAAAACCATTACACGTAAAATATTTTTTCTTTACACTTTTTTTGTTCACTATCTTTGCTAACGTATTAAAAATTTCCCTTTGTTAATGGAATTTTATAAACATTAATGAATAAATTATTCATTGAAATAAAATTCACGGAAGTAAAAATTTTACTTCTATGGGTGATAGGGATAAATATTTGATCCGAGATTTTTTTGACTATATTATACAATTTCGACACAAATACAGTCCATATATAATATTAAAACAAGTTTTATTCAATATAGTTTTAATTAATAAATTTTATTCACTAATAAACATAAAATATTAATTAATTACACTGAAAAAAAAACAAAAAAATATATTGCAAACATACACGATAAAAGTGTTTTAAATTTAATTTGAGTTAAATAAAAATTAAAATAAAAACATTTTGGCAAGCACTAAATTATTAATACGATTTAATATATCCGTAAACCGTCAGTAAATACAAAATTCGTTTTTTTTATTATTTATTGCACTTTTCGCGAGTGATAATTTTAATAATTTTTAAAAAAAGAAATTAATTAACAATTTATTGTTTTCTTTTGTTATTTATTTTCTTCTTCTTTCACTAAAAAAAAATTCTTATTGTTGCCACATCTTGTTGTTTCATTCCGTTGGTTCCGTGTTGCCATTACGAACTAATAATTTAGAGTGGCCACTAATATAATTCAATTAGAGCTTCCAGATCAACCACACATAGATTGTTCGCAATACACATAGAGAAATTATTTCCATACATATTTGTGAACAATCATTTTTTTGTGAGTTAAAATTAAAAATCAAATTTCTTAATTCTGTTAGAAAAGATTTTTATAAAGTTTTGGTTATAAATTATAATAAAGCAAATATAAAGAAAAAGGTAAAAAATATATATATTCTATTTTTTACCAAAGTCTGGTCTCTACAAACGGATAGACATTTATGAACGAGGTTTTCTGTAATAATATCAATTGAAACAAAGTGACAACCTTTAAGTAATTTTTTTCTGTTAAAATAAATTAACAAAAGAATCCGCGAATTTAGTGCGCAATCAATTTAAATTTATGCGAATTTTACTGGCGAGATAATAATTTTATTGTGAATATTTGAGTCGTATTAATAATTAAATTTAACGGTGCTTAAGAATTTTTATAGTCCGAACAATTTTATATTTCAATTTTAGTCTAAACGATTTCCATATTGTGTCATTTTAGACATTTAGTTTTTAAAATTATATAAAAGAGTATTTCGAGGAAATCATTTGAGCGTATTGTAATTTATTTAATCACGTTGAGAATTTTCTAAATTTTATCCTTATTAAAGAGAAATTGTTTGAGAAAAATTTTGATTTTTTTTAATTTTGTTGGGACAATGTAAGTTTTTCGATATTGCACCAAAAAAGAAACATCAAAAAGATCCTGTATCAGATGATTTAGATAAACTGATGCAGCGAAAAGCCAAAGTAGTTGAAAATATTGAAAGAATAAAGAAATCAATTTTGGAAAAAACTATTTCTTTCAATCCCTTTGAGATCGAATGTCGATTGGAAATTTTCAAAGGTCATATCGATCAAGCTATGGAATTTCTGTCTCAACTGGATATTTTAGATCAACAAATGACGACAGATCCGAGCTTGAAAATTTATGTGTAACCACGAAGTCTTTATTATTGAGTCTTCAGGCCAAGAATAGAAGACCAAGTTTTCAGGAAACTTCGTTTCTGCAACCGCATCATTCTAGGCTTCCAACTATGAGACTTCCTAAATTCAGCGGAAAATATTCCGACTATAAGAATTTCATGAGCTTATTTGAGAATTTGGTACATAATGGCCCAACCTGAACAGATATAGAGAAATTCAATCACCTGATATCATGTTTGACTGATGAAGCTTTTAGCAGATCCTGAATTTTATAAACCACAAAAAGTTGATTTGTTAATCGGTGGTGAAATGTTCTTTGAACTTTTATGTGTTGACAAATTAAGTCTAATCCGAGTCTTCCAGTACTACAAAAAACATCTCTTGGCTGGATTGTGGCTGGAAGATATAATCAGCCAAAGGGCTCATGTTCAAAGGTATGTAATATCAGCAACATAATAGAAAATGAGGAAGCTATTGATTCAATTGTTAAAAAGTTTTGGGAACTTGAAGAAGTTTCCCACGAAAAACAACTAGTGTACAATGAGGAACAACAGAAATGTGAGGAAAATTTTAAGAATTCAGTTCGACGTTTATCGTCAGGGCGATTTCAAGCCCGCCGATGGGGTGAGAGCTCTACGCTCATTTAAAGTATGTGGTGTAGATTTTTGTGGTTCAGTTAAAGTAACACATAAAATACGTGGCCGTCCACCTGTTAAACTGACTGATTTGTCATCAAATTATTTTATTCTCTGTCTTCAAAGGTTCGTCGGCAGGAGAGGACTCTCAGAGCGTATATATATTTTGTCGGTGCCAGTCGGGAACTGTTCCAGCTCCAAGAAGCCATGCCCAACAATGCCGACACCATGAAAACCTACGCGAACAGTGGGCAAGGTGCTGTTTATCACAACAGTCTCCAAGCCAAAACCAAGTGGATGAAAGAAGAGCCAGATCTCGTAGTAGTCAAGCTCGACGTCGTTCACGAAGACAACATGCAACCCCTGCAGTGGCTGACAGGCCGAGTGCTAGCGTTACTACAATGGGTCCGATGTTTCGCCAGTTCATAAAATTATATTAAAATGAATTTTATAATATTTATTTATTTATTTACACAGCTACAGTAAATATACATTAGGCTGGAAAAATTTGTTTATAATATATCACAATAATAATGATAATAATAATGATACTAATAATATTTATATTAACAACAAAAGATAAATATAAAGTAAATAATAACTGGGAATCATGATTAAAAACATTCTAAAGATTGTAATATAAAGAAATAATAGGGATAGGGTCAAATGAAGCCCGATCATTACAAAAATCGGTAGTGTCATTTGAAGTTCTATAAAACTAAGTTTTGTCGACTTTTGTTAACATAATAGATCATTTAAATTAATTATAAGCCAAAAGGCCCTATTTGGGCTAGACGAAATAATGGACCGATTTTCACATTTTTCAATAGGCTTCGTACTTGGGCCAAGAGAAGCGTGTGTGCCTTGCGCACAAGGTTTACATGGACAGCCAGACGGACGGACATAGCTTAATCGACTCAGAAAATGATTCTAAGCCGATTGGTATACTTTAAGGTGGGTATAGGAAGAATATTTTTGTATGTTACAAACATGAGCACAAACCCAATATACCCTCCCCACTTAAGTGGTGTAGGGTATAAAAAGGGGTTAGATAAGGAAAATATACAAAGTAGAAAGTAAGAGCCTGAATATAAAAAACTTTAAAATTTAAGAAAATATAAAGTGAAAGGAAAAAATAGTAATTAAAAAAATAAAAAATAATAAAAATACAAACAGGACTTAAGTACACGTACAGGAAATGAAAGGAAGATATTATTAAAACACAATAAAACAGGGAAATGATCAGGATCAGAATAACTAATAACTAATAAAGAACTTGTTGTAGGAATTTAACAAATAGGTGAATTATGATCTTGGCAGGACATAATGGAGCAGGGACAGCAGGAATACAGCGTGTATTTAATATAGGTAGTAATTGACAGGATGTTATTGGAAGATGCCAAGTAACATCAGCAGGAACAAATTAAAATTCGTTAAAACAGGAGAAGATATCGGTTGTATGAGCAGGAACCAGGGACAAAAATAACATAACTAAGTTTAGACAGGAACATAGTAGATCAGAAGCGAACACTGCAGGAACAGCACAAATTTCAGCAAAATAGGAACGAATGAAGATAGTGGGTTTTACAAGCAGGAACAAAAATAATATAACCGGAAGATTAAGCAGGAGCACAGGAACATAGAAAATTATATGTAAATGGTTATCGGCAGAAAACTAGTTCTTTAACCTATCAAAGAACTTAGAGAATGCATTTAATAGTGAAGGACATCAGCAGTAAACAGGAACATTTGACAACAGCAGGAATATAAGATAGGATATATATCACTGGACAGAAAAAAGTTGGCAACCCTCATAATTCGCGAATCAAAATTTGTTTAATTCTATATATATATATATATAATATATATATATATAATATATATATATATATATATATATATAATATATATATATATATATAATATATATATATATATATAATATATATATAATATATATGTATAGGATCGGATAGCGAGAATTATTTATAATGATTATTTATTTGTGAGCAGAGACTGTGAAAAGGATTAAATTCTTCATAGTTATAGCGACATAAATTTAATCTTATAGATACGAAGTTCCTTGTAAGTCGATTAGGAACATTAAGAGAAATTTCACGGAGTAAATTCACTGAATCAATATCGCCATTAATAAGTTTAACCATAAAGGAAACCCCTAAAACGTATCTTCTTTTCCGGAGAGTAGGCAAATTAATTAATTCTAAATGATGTTCATAAAGTGGTAACGAATCCGTAGGATTTCATTTTAATCCACGAAGAGCAAACAAGAGAAATTGCTTTTGAACAGATTTAGCTTTATTAACACAAGAAGACACTTGCAGATTGAAGTATCTAGTATGACACCCAAATCATTAAAAGAAAATACATTTTCCAATGGATAGGAACCTTTAAAGTAATCACAGCTAATATGAGTAGATCTATAGAAAGACAGTTTTTTACACTTCTTTAAATTAAGAGACATATTATTAGAATAACCAGAAAAAAGATAATGTCATCCTGTAATAAACCACAATCCGATATATTATTAAAAGACAAAAAAAGTTTTATATACATCAATATGTTTGAGGATTTAAAAACGGATGCAAGATCATTCAGGTATAAGACAAATAGAATTGGGCCCATGTGACTGCCATGAGGGACAACTGAAGTAACGAAAATATCCTTAGATCTAAAATTCTTAAACAAAACTTAAACAATATTCGATTATTAAAATATGATGAAATCCAACAAAGTAAACGAGGAGAAAAACCAATTAAATCCAATTTAAACAATAAGAGGTCATGATTAACAGTGTCAAAAGCCTTACTGAAGTCAGTATAAATGACATCAGTCTGGTAGCCACTAGAGAAAGCTTGAAAAATTCAAGTAAATTCGTCGATGTCGATCGTCCCTTGAAAAAGCCATGTTGGTAAGGAGAAACAATATTTCCTAACATATGGATCAGTCTATGAGTTACAATTTTCTCAAATAATATCGTAATAACACACAATTTAGCAATCCCCCTATAATTTCCCACACAGCAACGATTCCCATTTTTAAAGAGAGAAATAACAAAACTCTGCTTCCAATAGGAAAGAAAGTGACCACAAGACAGAGATTTGTTAAAAAAGATTGTGAGTAGAGCATAAAGTACTTCAGCACACATTCATAAAACAGAAGAATGAACTCCATCTGGACCAGGAGAATTAGATGATTTTAAATGCCTTAGGCCTTTAAGAACCTAATTTTCCATAATGTGAAGATCACGAACAACATTAAAAGTTTCCAAAGTTTAAGGGTAGTCATTAGAAAATGTATTAGTAGTATAAACCTCCTGAAAAAACAGCAAATAAATCAGAAATACCGGGTCGATCCATCAATTCAACATTATTAAATCTCAAAGATGTTGAATATCCGCTTATTCTACGTTTGGAGTTCACAAAACTATAAATGCTCCTAGGATTAACTTCAGTTTTATCCATCGTAGTCGGAATAACATTTACGGTGCATAGAACTAAATTTGGACCTTGCAACAGAATATCTAATATAGTTAACTTCAGATCTAGTTTCAATATAATTTTTAAACAACCTACTTTTAACCTTCTTAGCTCTTTTGAGTTCTTTAGTAAACCAAGCAGAATAAAATGTATAAATATCAAGGTTCAATTCATCAGTGTGTTGCCAAGACGAGATGCACAATAAATTTTTTAAAAAGTATTCATTTGTTTTGCCAAAGTTCAACCGTTTTTCCCTACCAAAAACAGATGATGGAGATATTAAAAATTAAGGTTAATTAGTAATGTAGGATAATAAATGTCTTCAGGACATACGAAGGGCAATGATCTAAATAATGATATGTTGGGAGAGTTAGCGAAGACAAGATCCAAGAATCTACCACATGTATTAAGAAAATTGTTATACTGAATAAGACTAAGTTCAAAGAGCGAGTAAAAAAATTCGTCAACGAATTGAATGGAAGACAATCAGGGCTATATCAGGACAATAAATCCAAGATACCTTCGGTAAGTTAAAGTCACCAAGAACAAATAATGAAACCGTAGCTGATAGTTTGGATGATATAATATTGATCAAATTAGGATGTTGTAAATAAACATCCGGATGGGAATTGGGTTAAATATATAAGCAAGAAACGAAAATACGAAATTTAAGCAAACACTTAAAAATTCAACCATGATCTGAAAAGAGAATTCAAAACGCTCAGAGGCAATAAAGCTTTGAACAGCAATTAATACACTTCCGTCTTGTTTATAATAACATTATTATATGCATATCTATCATTTCGATACACCTGAAAGTCTCCACAAAATATCTCATTATCATGTATACCATGATTCAACCAAGTTTCTCAAAAATCTACGATATTATAATCACATCCTATACTTTTACCATATACATCAGTTAATTTAGTATTCAAACCCCCAACATTCTCATATAGAATTGACAAGGAATCATTTTTTATTTCTAGCTTTTGATAAGCCACCCTAGCAGTTCAACAAGGGAAAACTGTGACTTAGGTTCATATGTTAGGAAATATTGTTTCTCCTTACCAACATGGCTTTTTCAAGGGACGATCGACATCGACGAATTTACTTGAATTTTTCAAGCTTTCTCTAGTGGCTACCAGACTGATGTCATTTATACTGACTTCAGTAAGGCTTTTGACACTGTTAATCATGACCTCTTATTGTTTAAATTGGATTTAATTGGTTTTTCTCCTCGTTTACTTTGTTGGATTTCATCATATTTTAAAAATCGAATATTGTTTAAGTATTGTTTAAGAATTTTAGATCTAAGGATATTTTCGTTACTTCAGGTGTCCCTCATGGCAGTCACATGGGCCCAATTCTATTTGTCTTATACCTGAATGATCTTGCATCCGTTTTTAAATCCTCGAACATATTGATGTATATAAAACTTTTTTTGTCTTTTAATAATATATCGGATTGTGGTTTAATACAGGATGACATTAACTTTTTTCTGGTTGGTGTTATTCTAATAATATGTCTCTTAATTTAAAGAAGTGTAAAAAAACTGTCTTTCTATAGATCTACTAATATTAGCTGTGATTACTTTAAAGGTTCCTATCCATTGGAAAATGTATTTTCTTTTAATGATTTGGGTGTCATACTAGACACTTCAATCTGCAAGTGTCTTCTTGTGTTAATAAAGGTAAATCGCTAAATCTATTCAAAAGCAATTTCTCTTGTTTGCTCTTCGTGGATTAAAATGGAATCCTACGGATTCGTTACCACTTTATGAACATCATTTAGAATTAATTAATTTGCCTACTCTTCGAAAAAGAAGATACGTTTTAGGGGTTTCCTTTATGGTTAAACTTATTAATGGTGATATTGATTCAATGAATTTACTCCGTGAAATTTCTCTTAATGTTCCTATCTGTATATATATATAATATATATAATATATAATATATATATATATATATATTATATATTATTATATATATATATATTATATATATAATATATATATTATATATATATATATATATATATATATATATATATATATTATATATATATATATTGTATATATATATAAAATTATTATTGCAATATAATCAAAAGCCACCGGTCTGGTAATTTTATAATCAAAAAAATTTATTTATTTGCGGACCAATTAAAAGATAAATAAAGTTTGGTAAATTTAATAATTATAAAAAATAATTGCAAACAGTCCTTCAAAAATTATTAAGAAAATACATATTGTATAAAAAACATTTTTTACTTTAAATATATTTATAATTACTAGAATAATAGTTCTTGTCCGTATATGATTACGCGAAGTTTGATTTTTTCAACGCCAGTTTTGAACATCGCGGATTTCGGGAAAACCTAAACTTTGTGTAATGTTTAAAAGAATACGTATTAATTTTTTCCTAATGTACATTTTGATTACAGCTAATATAAAACATATATCCGAATAATATGAAATATATATCCGAATAAAAATCGGACAATTTTAACCCATTAACTGTGGAGTTCAAATGTCAAATTTTGAAATATTTGGGTATTCATAGAGTACCATATCGAAATAATATTTTTTTGTCGGTCTATTTACCAAAATTGAGTGGAATTTATCGTATATGGTCCGATATTTAAATAGTTGAAAAAAGTAGATAATACCCTCAAGGCACTTGGGGAAATTTAACACCAAAGATAAAAAAATAAAAAAATCACTATATATTTGAATAATGCTGTATTTAGTTAGAGGATTAACAGAAATAAAACAAAAAAATATATTTTAATAGCCTGTTTTTCTAAAACTATTTAGTTTTTACACGAACATTTCATTTTATTACGATCAAGTTTAAAATTAGATTTTTATAAAATATTTGAAAGTTTCCGTTTAAAAATGTTTAAAATGAAATGAGGTTTTTCTATCGTAACAACATTGTTGCCCACTTATTTCAATTCTGAAATATTAACTATATTTTTCATGTAGTGCGTTTGGTTTTAACCGTAAAAAATAAACAAAAATAAAATAAAAATTGCATTCAGGTTCAAGTGGCCACATATTATTTCGTATATTGGCCTTTGCCAATCGTCTATTTTTGACGTTTTCTTTCGTTTATTATGAACGAATTAATTTTCTAAATACCAAAAATATATGCAAAAATAAAGCTATTTCGTTGCCAGTCACATGAAAGTTTATTTTTCATTTTAGAAAAACAGGCTATAAGTATAAAAATATACTTTAACCCTTTTTGACTATGAAGTTTTTTAAACTTATATTTTATGTAATCCTTTTTATGGTCGATTTTTATAAGAAATGTCTAAATAAACAAACTTTATGTGGTCAAAAAGGGATAATTCATAAGCTTTTCTGTTATTCCTCTATAGCATTATTCAAATGGAATTATTTTTAAGATTTTTTAAACTTTCAGATTAGATTTGTACCATGTAGAATAGGGTTAATTTTACTTTTATAGCTGTTATGGCCAACAAATAAATAATATTTTAACATGGTATACTGAGAATTTGAATTTTGAACTCCACATTTTATGGGTTAAGAATGTCCGATTTACCCGAATACGAAGTAAAACAGTAAAAAATTATTACGTATTATCTAAAAATTTAAAAAAAAAAAAATCAACAAGTTCGCGTTATCACATACGAACAAAAACTATTATTCGAATAATTATAAGTACTACAATACATAAAGGGAGCTCCGCTTTCCTAATCAAAATAAAGTAAAAATTCAAATTATTAATATTTTTATATTCATTTTATGTGGCGTTACTGCATTTCTTACACTTAGAGTGTGTGTCAAATGATACCAAAGTTCTATGTCGTATTGTAATTTTTCTATGGTGGGAAAATTTTTACATTTTGTTGTGTCAAACGATATCTTTTCTTGCTGTGATACATTTTGACAATTTTCACTGATTAATTTTCAAAAATTAATACATCCAATAAAAATAAACTGTTTTTCGTCCCTTATGAATTTTTAATGAATAAATCTTTTTAATATGAAATGGATTTTGAAATTAAAGTGTAAATTTAAAAATTTTTGTTTTTCATTTATATATTTTTGTAGAGCCATGATTAGGATTTTTTTATAATATAGAACATAGAAACATGAAATTAAGTATGTAGAGCCTGAACACATGGCTCTGCCAGGAAGCTTGTGCTATGGTTCTACCATGAAGCTGGTGCTTGTCTTCAATTTAGAAACCCAAGCCCACTTTATACCCCAACTTAGAGCCATCAGTGTAACAACGGATTCCTGCTGGTATTTGCTCTAGTTTTACCTATTACCTTAGAATGTGTATTACCTTCCAATGTGTCCAGTATATATTGATGACGTGTCCTATAAACGCTTTTGGCCAGTTCGCCAATTTGTCTTTGTAGGACTAAAATCCTATTTCATGCCCATAGTTCTCCTACATATCACTCAGCACCGATGTGCCTTGTTGATCCTATCCTCTATGTGGTGTGGCGATTACACCTAAGTACTTAACTTTGTCTGTCAATGGTATCTTATTGCCGAAGAACTACGATTCAGTATATGTAAAAATGTTTGTCTTTCTTATGAGAAGACAGATTTCCGTCTTCGTCGGGTTAACATTGAGGCCTTCCAGTTGAGTCCAGCTCAAGGCCATACTGAGAGCATCCTCAACTCCCTTACACAAGTAATTTGAATCCCTTCCCTTTAAAAGTATTACGTAACAGTGTCCTTAAAACGCTCGTGGTAACCCTGAGTATAGGTGGCAAAATGCCACCCTGGGGCATACCGCGAATACATTTTCCTGTTAGCTTTATAGTACATCTTGCAGGTAATCCATGTGTTCCTTAGCATATAGTTGATCCAGTTACGTCTAGGGGTTGGACATAAGTATCAATGTGCACGTGTTTGAAAGCGCCTTCAATGCCAGTATGTATAGTTTGCTAACGATCGGGTTTCAACGATCGTTTCTTTACGTAATGCTGGTTAAATTTTAGGTCTTTGTCTGGTATACTGCTTCTAAACATACAATCGACTATCCGTTCCAAGGTTTTAAGTAGAAAGGAAGCAAGATCGGTCGATAGGACTTAGATGTCGCATAGCTGTTACCCTTGAGTCCTGCCATTTAATAAGGATTTATGTAAATTTCAAGCATGCAGTGAATATCTGAAACAGATGTACGGAAACCAGTCACGCCTCCAGTAAGGTGCTGGGAGAATGCTGGATCGCATTCTAGAGAACAAAGGCCGTAATTGTCCCAAATATGTCCCATCATATGTAATTACAATTTTCGTTTTAGACGCCCTTCCTCCAATATCGGTTTATCTATGATATTCGATATACCGGCTGGGAAATGAGAGTCCATTAGGAGTTTCATTGCCTCCTCCATGTCCCCAGCCTTCTGCCCGTCGTCGACCATATATTTCGGTCGGACATGAGTTTTGGATAGGAATTTTTTTATCTTCGATACGTCATTTACGCTGTCACCTGTTCACAGAAAGGTTTCTGGAGTCTCGTTTGGCTTTTCAAACAATTTCCTTAAATTCACCAAGTTTACTACGATACTCATCTCAGTATACTGCGGTCTTTTTACGCCATGTCCCATTAAATACTTGGTAAGGTTTAGGATATACCCATGGTTCTCCAGGGCACTTGTGAACATTTCTACTTTGGCATCTATGTCCTCTTTATTTCGACATTGAAAAGTGTCCTGACCTAAACGGTTCTTTATTAAAGTACCGAACATTGTCCAATTAGTTTTATACTTATTCCGAAATTCTGTAGGCTTGGGTGGCGGCCGTAATATTTTGAATCTAATGTGCCGATGGGCAGAAAATGAGTGCTCGTTCGAAAGTCTCCAATCTTGAATTTTATCTATAAGCTCTTCTGAACATATAGTTATATATAATACTTATTCTCTGATTATATTGACAAAGGTAGCTTTATTACCTGAGTTCAATGCGACCAAGTCTTTATTAAGAAAATCCATGAGGGCTTGTCCTCTGCAATTGGTGTTTGTACCACCACAAGCTACATGGTGGGAGTTGGCATCACAACCTATTAGAATTTTCTTATTATTCCTTTGTGCTCCTTCAATATGCAATATGCAAAGTGTTGCCATGATCTTGCTTCAACACCGTTGGGTCCGATGTAGATAATCATGTTGAGTGGATAAAACATAAGTTCTCGTGACATTAAATACATGCTCTTGGTCGAAACCCTGTATCAGCGTAAAAAGTTGGAAATTCACATGATTTAATTTAGAAACCTTGTTGCGAACCGTCCAAGCTATATGTATCTTACCTGTGTCCAAATAAACCTGATGGAGGTTTATTTGGATAACCTCATTAATGGTCATCCAATTAAACTGACTTCCAGCGAGTTGGTGATCACCTCCTCGTTCGTTGGATTTGACTCCTCCGTCCCGAAGTAGTTATAATTTCAATGGATTCTATTAATGGCACTGCTGTCTCTATTAGCCATGGAGTTCTGGTTGATACCTACAAGGGTGAAATTCGTTTAGGTTCTTCTTTCCTTTAAAAGACGTCACGAATTTCCATTATGCGTTTACGTCCCAGTTTACGGCCCAATCATTTTATGTAGACTTTAAGAGCACTTGTCATTCCTAGCTTATACTTTCCACTAAGTTCTTTAAGGTGATAATGCATTAGTGATGCCAACCTCATCAACTTCACGCCCATGCTAGCTCACGCTCTTTATTAGTTGTTTGCCCTCTAGAGTGATTGTGTGGTCTACTATCTTATTGATGATCAGGTCTTTTATTTTACTCTGTTGGTCTACTCGAATTTTGCCTGTCGGATTACCGGCATCGTAAACTGCATAGCAGGGATCGTCCCGGTGTCTACTTCTGGCAACTTTGGCGTAAGATGGCGTCTATTTTCCTTTTACACTGTCTAGCTTCTCCTTTCTCGTTTTTTGGACTTGTCGTTGTCACCCTGACTTATCGTTGTCACCCTTACTCGCAGGGTTGCGGTTGATTTGAGTGAAGTATGGTTTGGCTTCGAGTGTGCAATTGACTAACTATTATTTCCTGAAGCATCTTTTTCAACTTCCTCTTCTGTGCTCTTGAAAGTCTTTTCTTAGTAATATTTAGGTAGTTTTGCTATGCTATTACTCACCTGTTTCGCCATTTGCTCTACTTCATTCTATATGGGATTTGCTATAATTCTGTTGTAATGATCATCTGAGGATTCAGAGTGTAGCTTATACTTTTCGGGCCTTGGCGTTGCCACCCTTACTCGCAGGATTCTGACTTGAGGTTCCTTTGAGTGAAGTAGGGTTTGGCTTTGACTGTGCTATAGAAGACGTAGAGCTATTTTTCTTTTTAGGTTTATTCACAGTTGTCAACTCCTCGGGAGACCTGATCCTCTTTGCCTCAGATCAGAGAGTCCGATTTGTTTTTGAAGTGTCGTCAGATTGACTAACTATTATTTCCTGAAGCATCTTTTTCAACTTCCTCCTCTGTGCTCTAGAAAGCCTTTTTAGTAATATTTATGTAGTTTATCTATGTTATCACTCACCTGTTTCACAGTTTGCTCTACTTCATCCTTTCTGGGATTTGCTATAGTGGTGTTGTTATTATCATCTGAGGATTCAGAGTAGGAGTGCTATATTTAATGGCTGAGGTATATATTTCGCGGGTTTCTCCCTCAGTTTGAGTGATTCTTTAGCTCGGTTGGAAAAACTGGAAAACTCCCCCGAAGCGAGAACACATAAAAGATACTTTTTCGTTCTACAAAAGTTACTTTTCGAATTTTCTATAATAATGAGCATAGAAATATATTCCTATTTTATATATAAAATTATGTGAGATCGCATAAATGGGATTTTTTTGTACTTTTTAGTTTTTCAAAAGATATTTTTTGAATTTTCTATAATATTGAACCTAGAAACATGATATTAAGTACGTGGAGTCGGAATTAGGTGAAAACTCATAAAAAAGAACTTTTTGGTACATTTTCATTTTTCAAAAGGTACTTTTTGAAATTTCTATAATATTGAACCCAGAGGTACGTAGAGCCCATTGGTTAAAAATAAAAAAGAAATGCAAAATAAGAAAAGATTAGTTTAAAAAAATCATTCCAAAAACAAATAAAATGTATACTCAAATATTTTCCAAATAGGTTTAGTTTGAACAAGACTAAATAAGATTTTACATTAAAACAACTCCCTCTCAAGATGCAAAACAAACATGCATTTCCTAAGCGACTAAAAAGCTGTTAAAGAAAGAAATCTAAGTTTTATTTCGAAAAAATAAAAAAAATAATTTTGCAAAAAAATACAATTTTTTCCGAAAGATTTAAGATATATAATATAGATAACTATATGCAATAAATTTGGCAAAAACACCATTTCCCCACAGTAACTCAGAGAGTTTTTGACTGATCTTGGTGAAAATAACGAAGACATCAGTTTCAAAAGTCTAAGACATCGGTTTCAAAAGTCTACTTATATTTATTTACAGGAATATTATATCTGTATTAAAATAAAAAGACAAAAATAGCATTATATAGTTAATATTCCTTGTAATTTTTAATCAATACATAAGTACGCGTACATATATAGACATATTTAATTTTAGTCTAACACAATTACATCATCACACAACTTTTCTTTTGCGATCACAACTGTCGATGCTGTGTTAGTTTCATTTAACTGACATGCCTTTTGCTTTTCAGCTAACTTTTCCTGCAAAGTTTTTGTTGGGCTAATAACATTATTAGAATTCGTAATTTGTTGATGATGAAATTGATTCCGCAATTGCATTGTAGATATATAACTCGAAGAGGGTATGTACGGCGTTACATTTCCAGCTTCTATAGAAATGGTAGACATGGAGCTAGCTTCCGGTGAATTAACTTTAGATTTTTTTGTAATTGCTTCGAAGTTTCTGTTATTAACATCGGTTTGAGTTAAAGTTGTATTCTGGAGTAAATTAGAATATGCAGCTAAAACATTTGCGTGATTATTAAATACATCAATTTTGTAGTTGCTAGGATCAACATTTAAAGTATTGTGAGCAGTCTCACATGGAACTGGACGATTGTAAGGTTTGAACATTGTTTTATTTTTTTGTGAGGCTTTAGGTTTCTGATGTTGCTTAGAAATATTAGAGCCTAATTGATGCTGAAATAAAACGTCATTGGATACAGTAAGCTTATTGTCGCTAACGTTAGTTGTGGGTAAAAACATTAATGGTTTTGTTAATGCCGCATGCGGTGCAGTGGACTGATTTTGTGGTAACATTATGCTTGCACTATTGGAAGTATTTGGAGGCATGGGCGGTTTTTCTAAGTTATTTACTGACTTCTGGAAAAGTAATTGATCCGATGAACATGCGTTTAGCTCATTATGCAGCATTTTAGAATAAAAATCATCAAATAATTTTTGAAATTCAGGCGTATCCTAAAAAAAAATATTTATTATTAAATTATACATTCATACATATCGTCAAAAAACAAAAATTTAATTTTGATTGATTGATTCACCAAAAAAACAATTTTTTACATACATATTTGAATATATTACATTAACATGATCCTCTAAGTATTTATATAATTTTTTTCTAATTATATTACATTTTACAATCAATACAAATACATACATTTTAATGCCCCACATAAAAATTAAACATTAATTTATTATATGTACATGCAATAATTCAATTCAAAAATTTTCTAATTAGAATTTGGTTATTTCATGCATACATTTTCCCATAATATACATAATAAACATTAAACATTTATAGAAACATAGATACAAACGTTTTCAATTATTTTCTAAATAAAATTTGGTTATATCTTGCATACATTTTTCACATTTTATAATTTTTCAAGTTCAACATGATATGCTAAAATTTTAGACCATAAGTCATTTCCTATAGTAAATATTATTTAAGTTTGATAGTAAAAATATTGTAACCTCATAGTCGCGACTATCGTTTTGTTTCGTGTTTTCGTCGGCACATACAGTGAATCAACTAAGTTTTTTGCCTACCTTTTTTAAAAGAATTTTGTTTTTTATTCATACATAAAATTCGAAAAAAACAGCTGGGATCAGAAAACTGAAAGCAGTTTTGGAAACCTCAATATGTTTTCCATTTACTCCAAAAGTATTTTCCCAGCCCTGAAACAAATGTGGACCCTATGGGCAAAAATGTAAAAAATCCCATTTTTGGGATTTTCATTCCTATTTTTGGGAATTGCGGGATGCCCTTAGACCTTTTCAATTTTTTTTTTTTGCATTTTCTGACAAATTTAACAAGCGTTGAAGATTTCATTGAGTTTTGTTCATAAATAAAGATTTTGTCATATATTACATATTTGTTAAATTTCTAAAACTATGATTTATATCAACATTTTAATAGGGTCGCAGATAGCTACAACAATTTAGTCCATATTTATCCCTTAATATCTTTTTTTAGTTAGATATGGAAATTCTCGACCATTTACAAAAAATTTCAAGCCAATATCTCAATTACATTCAAAAATATGTTCATTTAAACCTGTGTCCTTTAATTTCATCTTTTTCATATTTTAGTATTAAGTATGACAGAACATACATTTGGTGTTGAATAAAATATTTGGACAATTTTTAAAAATTATTTAGTTAATTATTTTATTAAAAACTATAACATTGTATATACAATAAAAAATATAATTTTATTATGAGCCACGCACAACAACCTAAATCACCCCACACAAACCACCTTTCCCGCCCACCGAAATATAAAACGCAATTTAATACAATATCATCAGTTAGTATAATAGCTTTTTTTATTTGAACTGTTTATCTTAAACATAATACAATTAATTCTTACAACCTACTTATATAGTTAATTCCTAACACTACTTATTTTCTATAAAATAATCTGTCATATCGGTATACATATCCAGAAGTCCTTTAAATCTTCCTCGTTTTGAGATGATAGAGTTTCATAACAAATCCATCTTTTTCGCATAGTTGAAAGAACAGGATCAGAAGATAGAAGTAAACTATTAAAAATATCTTCATTCTGTGATTGCCT
This sequence comes from Lucilia cuprina, assembly GCF_022045245.1. Taxonomy (NCBI): domain Eukaryota; kingdom Metazoa; phylum Arthropoda; class Insecta; order Diptera; family Calliphoridae; genus Lucilia; species Lucilia cuprina. The sequence goes on along the minus strand of NC_060950.1, from coordinate 48,438,746 downwards.
GGAGCATTTTCTTGAGCTAAAAAGTTGAACATGCTTAAAATCTCGATTCCTCGCTTCCTGGGCTTCTTCTGTTAACTCTCCAAGTGGAAGAATATTCGATTCAATTATTATTTGACCATGACACAATACTTAGTGTACTGTTGGTGTTAGTTCCCTCCATGGATACAGAGATACAAGTAATTTAGAAATTTCAGATGTATATTCCCCAAATCGATTTCCATTAATTTTATGTTTACTATTCAGTGCCATTAAAATAGTGTTAACTCTTTGATCCGCCGCCGAAACATTCGGCTTAAATCGACTCAAATTTTTTTAATGTTTTTATTAACTAGACTGTAAGATCAATTATGTTTAAAATACACTATGGTGAAGGGTACATAAGATTCGGCACAGGCGAATATAGCACTCTTACTTGTTTGAGGTAATATGGTGCTCCCGAACACGTCGATCCAAATGGTCCCATAAATGTTCGATTGGGTTGAGATCGGGAGATTGTGGAGGAGTCTTTAGGACATGGGGAGTGTTATACAAAATCCACAAGCGAATATTTTTGCCGTGTGCTTGGGATCATTGTCCTGTTGAAAGTAATATTCAGAATCAATGCCAAGTTTTTGAGCACTATTCTTTAAATTTTCTTTAAGGATATTCAAGTAAAGTGTTTAATCCATTATTTTATAAAAAAAAATCAGACCCCTTCTACAGACATACCACCCCATACCATGACCCCAGTACCACCATGTTTAACAGTCGACTGAATATGCTTTTCTTTTTACACCTCGCCCTTCTGTCTCCATGTCAAAGCACGTCCGTCCGATTTATATATGCAAAATTTACTCTCATCAGAGAATATTACTTTATATGCTCTTATATGCTCTTTTGCAAAGGAAAGACGCTTTATTTGGTTTACCTTGCTAATCTGTGTTTTTTCCTGCAAACTCTGGCATTATAACCGGCAGAATTTAGCACGCGGCGTACAATACGAGGGTGGACATCTGTGCCAGTGCTATCCTTTAACATCACAGCAATTTCAGATGATGGATTTTTAATTATTTTTATTATTTCCCGCTTTTCCGAACAGATAATACTGGCGGTCGTCCACTTCTCGGCAGGTATCCGCATGATGGGTCATCTTTAAAGCGTTTTATTATACCTGAAATGGTGGTACGTGGACGATTAACTAATGCGCATATTTCCCGAATTGTTTTATTTTGTTTATAGGCATTTAGAATAATTTTTCTTTCTTCAATTGTGGTTTCTTTCTTTTTTCACTCATTTTTAACACTCGCGTGGTTCTAGAACATTTCTAAACCGAAGTACCGTTATAAAATTGTGCCAGATCAGTGTTGAAGTAACCATATTACAGAAAATTTTATAAAAGACGTTTATAGAAGCAAAATCGCTATAATTTTTATTAATATTTAGCAAATTAAGAAACGGTAACGGTGAATATTGTCCACGAGAAATATATACAAAAAATACAAAATATTTGTTTTTCTAAATAAGGCTAGTGAAAATAATATAGTTTTAACTACAAAACATTTAAAATAAATTATAGTTTATGTAGAATTAACAATTTTTATTTTTTAAATTGTTTTTAGAGCTCAGGAGCTCTCCAAACATTTAATAAGGCAAATGACGGTGACTTTTGTCCATCTGGTATATTAATGACAATTTAATATATTAATATTATTACTTATTTCACGATAATGTAAAATTAATGCACTTAATTCAGAAATATTTAATGTTAATGCAAAATTAATGCATTCAAAAATATTTAATTTAAATGTAAAATTATGCTTTAAATTCAAAAATATTTAATGCAAATTTAATGAATTAAATCTTACAAATTTATTAGCATTAAATATTTTTTACATTAAATAATTTTTTTTTTAATTAATGTTAATGCAAAATTAATGAAAAATAATGTATTATCAAAATTATTTAAGAAATTATAATAACACAGTCCAACAAATTTTTACTTCAAAGAATAAAATAACTTTTTTAAAGATTAAGCAACGCTGTATTCTAATCTGTCCTCAGGATTTATCTATCAAGAGATATCAAGTTTGAAAACACCCAGTTTTTGTCTGTATTATTCAAACTATACTTCTGTATGGGCGCACAGTGGGGCAGAATCGAAATTATTTGGAATATAAATCTAGCATTTCTAAACGACTGATCCGATCGGTATTAAATTTGGCGTGAGCGTAACCAAGGAGTATTCGAGTTTAAGTTTTCAAGATGAACCCTCATAGTAGGGTACCTACGACATGTAAAATTTTTAAACTCGTGCCATTTTTTGGGTGCACAGTGGGGCTGAATCGAAATTATTTTGAAATATATCTGGCATTTCTAAACGGCTGATCCGATCGGTATAAAATTTTGCGTGAGCGTAGCCAAGAAGTATTCGAGTTTATGTTTTGAAGATGAACTCTCAAAGTAGGGTACCTACGACATGTTAAATTTTTAAACTCGTACTATTTTTTTTGTTTCTCATCCAAATGCAAAGATTTTTTTATTTTCTGAAAGCGCTCGACGAGACATGCTTGGACATACTACTTATCTCTTATAATATCCGAGTTATAGGCATTTAAAAAATTTAGTGATACAAAATTTACCTTACCTTGGTCCGCCTTTTTTAGTATCTTTACGCAGAACGCTTCGGCGTTAAAAACTTGTCCTATTTTTTGAAAATGTTGCCACTGCGTCCTTCCGAATATGACCTATTTTTTATCAAAACTTCAACTTTGGGCGACATGTTCTAAAATCCCAAAGCTGGGATCAGAAAACTGAAAGCAGTTTTGGAAACCTCAATATGTTTTATATTTACTCCAAAAGTATTTTCCCAGCCCTGAAAAAATATGGACCCTATGGGCAAAAAAGTAAAAAATCCCATTTTTGGGATTTTCATTCCTATTTTTGGGAATTGCGTGATGCCCTTTGACCTTTTCAATTTGTTTATTTTCCTATTTGAAATGACAAATTTAACAAGCGTTTAAAATTTCATTGAGTTTTGTTCATAAATAAAGATTTTGTCTTATATTACATATTTGTTTAATTCCTAAAACTATGATTTATATCAAAATTTTAATAGGGTCGCAGATAGCTACAACAATTTAGTCCATATTTATCCCTTAATATCTTTTTTTAGTTAGATATGGAAATTCTCGACCCTTTACATTCCTTTAATTTCATCTTTTTCATATTTTAGTATTAAGTATGACAGAACATACATTTGGTGCTGAATAAAATATTTGGACAATTTTTAAAAATTATTTAGTTAATAATTTTATTAAAGACTACAACATTGTATATACAATAAAAAATTATAATTTTATTTTGAGGCACGCATAACAACACCGAAATCACCCCACACAAACCACCTTCCCGCCCTCCGAAATATAAAACACAATTTAATACAATATCATCAGTTAGTATAATAGCTTTTTTTATTTGAACTGTTTATCTTAAACATAATACAATTAATTCTTACAACCTACTTATATAGTTAATTCCCAACACTACTTATTTTCAATAAAATAATCGATATCCACAAGGTAAATCTTCCTTGTTTTGAGATGATAGAGTTTCATAACAAATCCATCTTTTTCGCAAAGTTGAAAGAACAGGATCAGAAGATAGAAGTAAACTATTAAAAATATCTTCATTCTGTTATTGCCTGGAGCATTTTTTTAAGCTGAATAGTTGAATATTCTTAAAATCTCGATTCCTCGCTTCCTGGGCTTCTTCTGTTTACTCTCCAAGTGGAAGAATATTCGATTTAATTATTATTTGATTATTATATGACACAATTCTTTGTGTACTCTTAGTGTTAGTTCCCTTCATGGATAAAGAGATACAAGTAATTTAGATATTTCAGATGTATATTCCCCAATTCGATTTCCGTCAATTTTATGTTTACTATTCAGTGCCATTAAAATAGTGTTAACTCTTCGAAGCAACTCCTTGTCGATTCCAACTATTTTTGAAGTAATTTCAAAATCGCGAAAAAAGTGGTGAAATTCAGAAAGACAGGGCTTCTTCATTAATACTTCTGCTTTTATTTATATTTGAGAATTGCGACTTTTTCTCATTACATATTGAGCATCTCTAGAAGGAAGAAGTTTCTGTTATGGCATTGCTGACCTTTCCATCAATCATTGTTAAACTTAACTGATATGATACGTTAATAGAGAATTCCTTTATTTTTATGCAAATGGGCTTCAGTGAATTTATTTGATCTTTTAAATATTCCACTAAATCTATTGTTGTTTTCTTTGACTCCTCTATATATATTCAAATCCAATGGGTCTACAAAAATTTTTTGAACCCGGAGTTGTATTGATCCATATATCTTCAAATGAATTTCCGATGCTTGACGATGATGGATTAAGGGAATATGAACGAATTCGTAATGGCACTAATGATAACATAAATACACTTTTGTAGTCTGCTAATGTCCGACTTCAACAAGCTTGTTTGTATACTGGAAGTGCTGATAAACCGTTACATCCCCACTTACACATTAAGACAACATCACAGTTATGAATTTTCCTTAGTTGGTCTTCTGAAAAGTCTGACACAATTCTTGATGCTGTGTTTTTGAGCAAAGATGATATATCAATACAAGCTTCCACATCATTAACAGCAATATGTAATGGTAAGATAGTTTGTTTTTTCCTAGATCGCCTTGTATGATGGTAATATATTGTGTCCTTTTTCATGCAGAGCATTCGTTAATATTTGGTACTTATTTCAACTGAGACCCAGTTCCAACATAAGCGCTATTGCTTCCTCTTCAATAAAATTTGATTGTGATGTTGGAGTTGGTATACTTTCCACAATTCGCTTAAGTCGTTTTGGTGATGCATTAGAAAGAATAGATGCAATATGTACGGCATCTATATTATATATATTTATTAAATATGGTACTTAAAATCTGAGAAGTTTACTTATATACCAATTCTTGTCATTTCCGATACAGGTATTCCAAAGTAAAAATATACGAATTGTCTACCTATTAACATTTAGGACTATATTACTATAACCTGTAATTCAGTCATTGATATTTCTTATTAGTAAATGAATCGAAATTATCATTACCTGTGCACTATTTTACCTATCGCCCCACAGTGGGGCAGAATCGGATTTTTTTGGAAATAAATCTGGCATTTGGATCTGTTAATGATATTGATCTGAAATTTTTCGTATATTATTGGAAATTTTGTTGTCTAACTAACAAGATTTAGTCCATTTGGTCCAAAATTCAAAAAAAGGCGGACCAAGGTATGGTAAATTTTGTATCACTAAATTTTTAAATGTCTATAACTCGGATATTATAAGAGAAAAGTAGTATGTGGGTGAAAAACAAAAAAATGGCACGAGTTTAAAAATTTTACATGTCGTAGGTACCCTATTTTGATCCGCCACAGCGCCGTCCCTGGGGCATCTGCAGGGTTCATCTTCAAAAATTTTATCCCAATCGGATCAGCCGTTTAGAAATGCCAGATTTATTTCCAAAAAAAATCCGATTCTGCCCCACTGTGGGGCGATAGGTAAAATAGTGAACCGATATTTCTCATTTTTTATACCAAAAAAACTGATAAATAGAAATGTTCATTCTGAAACTGATATCTGTTTTACGCATAAATATAAAATATACTTTTTTATTTTAATTAATTTTCATTTTAAAACGTTTTTTGAGCCTCCGGTAAAAGTATGAAAAGTTATTATAGTTATATAATTATGTGAAAGTAGTATGTGAGTGAAAAACAAAAAGTCGCCATACATTTTACGGTTTGAAAGTGTTTTTCAAATCAATGCCTTTTTAATCGAAATCTCGTTTCAGTCCAAAAATATCGCGCTTTGAAAAAAGATCATGGTAGAATAACACTTGAACTCTCCTCTAAATCCTATCAAAAATCGATGGAGACTCGTTTAGTTTAGAACCAAAACATAATATAAATCAAATATTTTAAACAAAATTTTTATACAAAATAACATAAGAAATATAAGTTTATATTAAAGCTCAAGCAACTAAAAATGTAAGTGTGTGGTCTAAAGCGATAACTTTTGGATCGCAGTTGGTAATTACTTAAATGAAATGTCAATTTAAAAATGTATAAGGATGGATATATACATACTATTAACAGTGAATTCTTCAAATGTAAAAATTGTTAAATGTTCATACACACATTTTATTTATTAAAAAAGTATATATTATAAAATCATTTCGATTCAATTAATAGCAACGCAACTAATATATAACTGTATACACAACATTGTAACTTTGCTTAATCGTTCTGTATATGAGCAAAATAAAAACAAATACTTTTTGAATGAGAAAGAAAGCAACACAATTAGCTTTTCGCTCATTTCATTTTAAATCCGCATTGAGCCATTTGGAATTGGTATTGGATCTCTAGAAATTCAGTTAATAAATTTAAAAAGTAAAACTTTAACTATGGAAAATTGTCAAAGTTTAAAAGCAAGTTGGAAGATTTAGGTAAAATCCTAACTAACAAATGAAATAATAGAGTCATTTTTCGAACTTTAAACAACATGTTGTGATCCAAACATTCTAAAGCCATCACTTCCATTGAATTTGTTCCATGTACAAGTTAATATTGTAAGTAAATGTTTAATTCTTTAAAGTATTAATTAAAAAGTTCCCTATAAACCAATGAGGTATCATATAGCGGTAATATGTAAGTCATGATAATACTTTCCAAAATTTTAGTGTTTTTAATTAAAACATATTTTTAATAATGTCGAGAGTTTTGGATACAGTTAAAAAACTTGGTCTATTTGAAAAATTTAATCTTTTTTTAAAGAATTTTATATTGTTTGGACGCTTTTTATAAAAAGGTGCCAAAAAATATAATATTTATAAATATTGCACGTTTTAATGACAGTGATCTATTTAAGATTGATATATTTTTAACATAAAATGCGGGATATAAACAGGGAACAAAAAGCGTGTTATGGACCCATCCTTACAAAATTTGGTAACTAGATTTTGGATCCAATAAATCTTTCTATACCCTACACAACTTTAGTGGGGATGGTACATTGGGTTTGTGCTGATATTTGTAACATACAAAAATGTATGTCCTATACCGGCTTAACAAAACCCACGAAAAGGGCTTCTGAGCTCATAATTATGTTAAATATAAAAAAGCACAAATAAATATTATATAAATATAAATATATTCACAAAACTTATCCATAATTGCCCCAGCCTTCACATTTAAAACTTTTACAGATATATGTTTTAAATTTGGTACAGATATAAATTTGTTTATGACAAATTTTACCACTATGCTGGTATTTATAAGCCTGTTTTAAGCTTAGTCATTTCCTTAAGAGGAATTTATATGGGGGTATGGTCAACAATTATATTATTAGATCAGCGTTGAGAGTAATTTTCTGAAATAGATCTTATAATGTCCCGATTCTCTTCAAATTTGGTCGAGAGATTTTGTTTTTATAAAACTTGTTTGTGTCGAATTTCGTAGCTTACTTCTATTATTAAGTCACTTAAGAGCGATAGGGTCATTTGCTAATAGGGAACTAATATGAGTGGTAGCATCAATCATGTTTGTGTTGAATTTTGTCATGTTTGTGCTATTATTAAGCCTGTCAAATTTGAAAGATAGATTTTTGTTATTATACAACTTGTTTATGTCGAATTTCGTCGCTATGCTGATACTGTTATGTCAATTATAATTATGGTTCGATGTCCGCAATACTTCACAGTATAATTTCTGTTTGCATAAAAAAAATTCTGCAAAATTTTTTCTCTATTGCTGCCACTATGACACTTATACTGTATTATGGCAAATGCCTTTTACCACTGCCTGTAATATCACTGTTGCACAACTCTAATAAATGTTTATCTTTAACAAATATTAAAAAAACAAGAGTGTTATATTTGGCTGTGCCGAATCTTATATACCCTTCACCATAGTGTATTTTAAACATATTAGTTTTATACACTTTAAATTTTTTCCCGACCAAAGCAAAACAAAATGAACAACAACAACGCCAAACGAAACAAAAAACAAAATACACAAGGCATCTAGACCAACAGACATCTAAACAGACTGCGGTTTTGGCAAATATTGCCAAAAACCGCCATTTTAATGATATTACATAAAAAATATAGAAAAAATTCGTATACTTTTGTGAGGTAATTTTATGGACTTTTTTTAAATAAAGCTAAATTAATTTAAGTAAATGTGAATTTTTAAAGTTTTAAAAAGAGTGATATCAAAGCTAAGGACTGTCTAGAGAATTTAACAAATTAATTTATTAATTTTGCATACAAAATATGTTATTAAATTTAATTTCTTTTTATATTATACCTAAATTCGAATACTTATGAGAGACACTGTATATACTTTATAGGGTGGGAAAATTATATTATATAAATTACAAACGGAATGGCAAACTTATATACCATTCTCACGAAGGAGTAGGGTATAAAAACATATGAAAATTCAAAATGTATATAATTAAAACAAAAGTGTTTTTGAAGTCAATTCATAAAGTATTTGTAATGTTTCAATAAATGAACATTTTGTAGCTCTTTTAAAACCCATGTTTTGTAAAGTGTAAATTTTGGCTCTTCCGATTCAAAAGTTTGCCGACCGCTGACTCTAGGGCTACAGTGCCTCTTTTCACAGTGCCTCTAAGTCTATCACTAGGACTTTTGCCATGAATATGCCACTCAGCTTCACATCCAAAATCCTTATTGTGATAGCATAAACTTACAAAGTTTTTTATTTTTCAACTTCGCTGTACACCCATCAGAGAAATATGTTACCTTGTTAGGATCGGACCCAAATTTATTTTTTTATAAAAAAATGCATATGTTTGTGGAACAAATAAACCGCTACTGTATTTTGTACTAAGCTGCTGGAAATTATTATAAAATTTTGTATTTGTTATTTCTCCATTACATTCGTAGTATATAATAATTGGATACAATACAGATTATACATTATTCCAGTGTCAACGAAAATGTACGGAGTCTTGAACAACAAATGAAACATTTTCCATAAAAATCGCAAATAACAAAAATGTCCATCGATTTTTTTTGGCAAGTTATAGAGGAGAGTTCAAGTGTCATTCTACCATGTCCTTTTTTAATTTTTAACACGGGGCTGACTGATATATTTTACATTGAATTTTATACTTTGAAATTTGACCTTTAACCTTTTGGAAGTAAAATATTTTATTTACGCGTTATTAATGACAATATTTTTGGCTTTAAAATTAAAAAATATTATTTTGTATTTTAAGAAGTTTCATAGTTATAAGTAATTATGTGTATACAGTGCACTCGCGGTAACGTGAACACCGTCTAACGTGAACATCGCCTAACGTGAACAAGATGTTTTTTACATTGACTACTCTGTAACGTGAACAAACACAGAAAGCTCTATAACGTGAACAATTTTTTCACAGTATATGTTTTCTAAGCATGTAGACTACATTGAAATACATTCATTAAATTCGAATTTTAAAATTTTGGGAATCCCCTTAAATAAATGAGTGTATATCCCCTAAATTATTTTGTTTGTATGGCAAAGAAATTTGAAGTTAGTTCCTTATGTGAAGTGAATCAGTCGGCATGAGTGTAAAAAAATCTAAATGTTTGCAGTTAAAAGAAAAGGCAGACATTTTAGATAGTTTGCAAAAAGGAACAAGTGTGACTAGTTTAGCAACAAAAAAGTATAATGTAGTTTAGCAAAAAAGGATACCCTCCCAACTTTAGTGGGGAGGGTATATTGGGTTTGTGCTGATGTTTGTAACATACAAAAATATTCGTCCTATACCCACCTTAAAGTATACCAATTGGCTTAGAATCATTTTCTGAGTCGATTAAGCTATGTCCGTCCGTCCGTCTGGCTGTCCATGTAAACCCTGTGCGCAAGGTACATGCCGCAATTTTCAAGATAATTGGGTGAAATTTGGCATACACGCTTCTTTTGTCCCAAGGACGAAGCCTATTGAAATGGTTAAAATCGGTCCATTATTTCGACTAGCCCCCATACAACCGTACCCCCCAAATAGGGTCTTTGGGCTTATAATTCATTTTAATGATCTATTATGTTAACAAAAGTCGACAAAACTTAGTTTTATAGAACTTTAAATGCCACTACCGATTTTTGTAATGATCGGGCTTTATTTGACCCTATCCCCCATACAAACTCCCCTTCAGAAAATGACTTAAAGGTCAAAATTCACTTACAAAACCCTAATATCACTTTTAAATTTTACATAGAAGAAGACTTAACTCTCCTTACCAACATTTTTAAGGATAGGCCCATATTTTGCCCTAATCCCCTTTGAGCCCTCTTGTAAAAATATATATTTTTTTGCAAAAAATTCCGAAATAAAGTTAAAAAAACAAACTAAATCCTTTATTTTTTTACACAATCCCCATTTTTAACATACATACTGACTGATGTCGGCTACGCCCGACTATACATTCAAATTTTTTTGTTTTGTAATGTATTTTAATAAAATGTTAGTTTTATATTTTAATAATATAAATAATAATAAAAGAATATCACGCTCAAGCGTGTAAAATACAGATTTATAAATTAAAATTTAATATTTTTTTCATGAAATTTAACAATCGCTAAAGTGAACAATTTCGCTAACATGAACTCCCTTGGTTTTAATTAGTTCACGTTACCGCGAGTGCACTGTATTCCTTTAATCAATTTTCACATATTTTTAAATTTTCAAAGCGCGACTGGAATGAGATTTTGATCAAAAAGTCATGGATTTGATAAACACTTTCAAACCATAATATGTGTGCTAAATTTTATTAAAATCGGAGATTGTAAATCCGAAAATTGCTATTTTCTGACCGTTTTGATATTTTTCAATACCAAACAAAAATGATTAATATAAATTTTTCTTCTGAAACTGATCTCTTATCATGTTTTACAATAAATAAAAAATATTGCTTTTTTATCTTAAATAATTTTAATTTTATAACGTTTCTTGCATTTCATATGTAAAATAATATCTGAACTCAAAAAAATCGTAAAAAATTCCACTCGCATCCCGTTTAAGCTTTCTTTTGAAAGAAAAATTAAAAAAGAGCCCATTTTGCAAAAAAAAATATTTCTTTTGAAATCAATATATAAATAGCTATCTGAACTCCATAGTGTTGTGAAAGTTTGTGTCTAACAAAGTAACCACAAAGCTCTTAAGAAAATGATATAAAATTTCTTAAAAAAAAAAACAAGAAAATTGTCCATTTTGAAAAAAATGGCAAAATTTAATGCCAAATATTCAGAAAAATCTTATTCTTGTGTAAAATAATAATTTATAATAATTATAAAGTCCTTAATGGAAATTTCATTAGCTTTCTTCTTAGCAAAAAAATAAATGTAGAAAAAGCTAACTGAACTCCTTTGGACAATGCTAGGACCAATAGGTGAAAAGCAAGGTTAGCAACCGAAACGAATAACGGTAATTAATTAATAAAAATTTAAAAGAAAACATGTAAGAGTGTTATATTCATCGAATCTTGTCAGCAAATCATCGTAATAAGGTCTAATATATGGTTCGAAAAATTGCAAGTCTAAAAATTCAACTAGGCTGGAAACTCGAATGCTACAATTGCACGTAAATTAGGAATATTTATAAGCAAAATATAATCAATGGACATAAGAATGATATTTTCTTCACATAGAAAGAACATTTCAAATAAAAATGTACAAAAAAAAATCAAACAAGAATGATCTTTGTTATACATTCTAGAAAATTATTTAGGGTGTATGTTGTTATTGTTTTAGTAAATTGTGCTATTGTTTTTTAAGTTGTGTTTTTGTTTTTTCAAATTGATTGATGCGACAATTGTGAATGTTATTTACGTACCACATATTTGTACGAATTTGGTATCTGTGAGTCAATTGGTTAAAAAAGGTTACGAAATAAAGTTTACAAGCGAAAGCTGTTTAATTAGGTGTGGTGAAAGAATAATAGCCACTGGTACTCTTCACATAGACGTTTATCAATTGGATCTTTACACGCGTGAAAATTTTGTTGATGTTACGATGGAACTTTAGCATAAAAGATTGGTCCACTCTGGTTATATGAATAAATGCTTTAAGGTTAATCGAATCGAAAAATGAGAAATGTATCTCCTGTCTACAGGGCAATCAAACAAACCTACGTTTTTAAATCATCGACTAGTGAAACGAATCAGGTTGGTTAATTGAAAGATCTCAATTCCTGAATGATGGCGATTTAGCGAGGATAATACTTGAGAAAAATTCCAATTATTCAAATGATGATTCTGTTTTTGAGGAACCAAAAGGCAACTCAGAATATAATGATGAGGAAGAAAAAAATTTGAAGATACTTCATTGAAATTTGGCATATGATCTTCTATGATACTGTAGACGAAGCCTATTTAAAACGGCTACATCGGACTTACAACTGCAGCCGCTGAATAGTGCTTTTAAGTTCATAATTATGTTTAATATACTGGTATTTCGACAAAAAAAGCTGCAAAACCAAGTTTATACTAGCTTTGATAATCCTCATGAACTTCTAAATTATAGGGTCTCATTGGACCCTAGCCCATATAAAAAGCCTCTTTCAAAATTTGACTCAAATGTCCACAAATTTTTTCAACAATAAATGGCTTAAGTTTATATGAGGCAAAGTACAATTCAACTTAAATGCTTAACTATAAATACTAAATTTGTATGAACGTACTGTTCGAATGAATGTTTGTAAGACATTAAGAGTTTATTTAAAATCAATGATCTTTAGAGCTAAATACAAAAATCATAAAACTAACTAGAACTATGATAAGACATCTTGTACACATCTGTACTTTCAGTCTTATCAGTGTAATGTTTCTATCTTAGCATGGGGTGATAACTGCATCAGTGATATAAATATATTTACTCTAATATATATTTTTTGTTTATGCGTTACAAAAACAACAGAATTAATGTGCCCAGAAAACAAAGCGATAAAACAATTCTGAACATTCTGCCTGGCCCGCAATGGCAATGGTGTAGAAAAATCTATCTTAATTACTTCTTTTTGTTTACAACATTTATTCTTCAGAACTAGACCAATGAATATAAATATAATTATAATAATTAAAATTAGAGATGTGTGTCCAGATAACATGTGAAAATGACGCCGTTTTATATCGATTTTGGTATCCTTTATATTAAGCCTTCCTTCATTAGATGGTTGTTATCTTTGGCGTTATTTATAATAGTAACATCAAACGGTTTTACCAACTTAGCTTCTATTTTGTCTGGATCAACACCCCATGTTGATAACTAAATATCTGAATTTACTGCAGACTCTATGTGTCGAGAAGCTGACAGAGTTATTCCTTCATATGTTGCTGTACATCCTTCTGCTAGTTCTAGTACACCTTGGTAAATAAACCCAGCTTCGATTATTTGGACCGCAAACTACTGTTAAGACTAGCTTGTCGAATACGGTAAATATCCATTGATTTTCTGTAAAAAGCTGCTTCTACACACTTTTCCTTGGGACAGCTTCAAATTCACATTCAGCATGCCGGGATTGTTTTAGCGCTGATACTTCACAAGACCGCTCTATGGCTGGCTTCCAGGGTATATTTCCAATACATTCATCCGTATTTATATGACCGAGATTGATATCAATCAGCATATTTATTACTATCAATCAATGTTTAAAGTTGTTATTGACATCTTCTGTTGTCTTTTTCAGCACATTTACTGTCGGATGTTTGTTGTTTTATTAATTTATTTAAGTCATATTGGTTACTGAAAATGTTTTCCATATTTTCCTCCACCTGCTTCCGATCGTCTGCGTCCATCATTCCAAAGAGAATAAGATAGTTCCTACGAACTCAAAAGGTGCTCTTTTCTTGCGGTTTTTTTCGTTATTTTGATTAAGTATCTTATATCTCCTTTCCATCACTGACATCACCATTTCGCAGGAGTCCTTAAATAAATTTAATTTCGAACATTCTTCTATTACTTTCCCTATCATTTCACCAATCCTCTCCAGTTCTTGGTAATACAAGGATAAATCATAGTAAACTACTATATACAGTGCTGTTTTGCTGATAAGTTGCTTATCGATACTACGTTGTTCATATTAATTAGTAGTGCTTTGACTGGGTTCATCACCATCAACATCATCAATAAAAATTTTAACCAACATAGTTTTTTCTTTTCTGGCTTCGTCGTAGTTACACAGCTTATTGCTGGTGCCGAATTCTGTTCTTCTGTATCCGTAGATACTAGAGTATTCAAACGATTAATCGTCGTTCGGTTAATCGATTAATTTTTGACGATTAATCGTTCGAATAAATGAAAATTGTCAAATTTCAAATAACGAATAATCCGAATAATTTCTATCAATTAACCGATTAAGAAAAACTCACTATTTAGTAGTAATACTATGTATTTTCTACAAATTTTATATTTTTATAATAAATTTTCTTCTTTTCTTAATTTCTTAATCAATTTTCTATAATAAAGAAAATTTATTTGATGATTTTTGAAAAGAAATCACAGAAATAATTATATCGCTTTTATTTTTACAACCAGTTTTTTGAGAACATTGTTGTGTTCTTAAGTATTTCTAATAATATTTTCAGCAACAGTTATAGTTGAACTAGTGTTCAATGGAACGTATGAATTCTAGAACTCGTTGAAAATCTTAAAAACAGTAATGTCTTTATATCGAAAAGCATTTCACATAAACGGGAATAATTTCTAGTATTTGATATAAAACTAAACAAAGAATTGAAGTGAAAGAAGTGAAAATAATATTTCTCTTTATAAACCGTGCAAAAGTTATTTTCAAACATGAAAAAATCTATGCGTACAGGAAACTGTGGACCATTAGTATTAACTGTGTACTCAGTTTTTCATAATCAGCTCTAGGATCAAATTATAAAAAAACATAAAAAGTACCTTTTGAAGAGCGAAAAAGTACCAAAAAGTGCCCTTTTATAGGTTCTCACTTAAAAATAGGCTCTAAACGCTAGGTTCTAGGTTCAATATTATTGAAAATTCAAAATGCACCTTTTAAAGAACGGAAAAGTACCAAAAAGTCCCCTTTTATAGGTCGTCACTTAATCCGGGCTCTACGTGCTTAATTTCACGTTTCTAGGTTCAATATTATACAAAAATCCAAAAAGTACCTTTTGAAGAACGAAAAGTCCCCTTTTATTTATTATTTTATAGATTCTCATTTACTCCGGGCTCTACATGCTTAATTTCATGTTTCTAGGTTAAATTTTATAGAAAACTCAAAAAGTACCTTTTGTAGAACGAAACAGTACCAAAAAGTCTCCTTTTATAGATTCTCATTTACTCCGGGCTCTACATGCTTAATTTCATGTTTCTAGGTTCAATATTATACAAAAATCCAAAAAGTACCTTTTGAAGAACGAAAAAGTACCAAAAGTCCCCTTTATAGGTTCTCACTTAATCCATCCTCTACATACTTAATTTCATGTTTCTAGGTTCAATATTATAGGAAATTCAAAAAGTACCTTTTGAAGAACGAAAAGTACCAAAAAGTCCCCTTTTATAGATTCTCATTTACTCCGGGCTCTACATACTTAATTTCATGTTTCTAGGTTCAATATTATAGGAAATTCAAAAAGTACCTTTTGAAGAACGAAAAAGTACCAAAAAGTCCCCTTTTATAGATTCCTTTTATATACTCCGGGCTCTACATGCTTAATTTCATTTTTCTAGGTTAAAATTTTATAGAAAACTCAAAAAGTACCTTTTGTAGAACGAAAAAGTACCAAAAAGTCCGTTTTTATAGATTCTCATTTACTACGTGCTCTACATGCTTAATTTCATGTTTCTAGGTTCAAAATTATAGAAAATTCAAAAAAGTACCAGTCGAAGTACGAAAAAGTACCAAAAAGTTCCCTTTTTAGATTCTCACTTACTCCGGGCTCTACATGCTTAATTTCATGCTTCTAGGTTTAATTTTAAAGAAAACTCAAAAAAATACCTGTGTAGAACGAAAAAGTACTGAAAAGTCCCTTTATTATTAATTTCATGTTTCGATTTCAATATCAAAGAAAACTCAAAAACTTCCAGATGGAGAATGAAAAAGTACCAAAATATATCACTTGGTACCGGGTTTCCAAATAACACCTCATTAGCATATTTAGTGTTTCTAAATCTAAAAATTTATCTAAATTGGATCATTGTGTTTGAATAAAATCAAATTTCCCGTTTTTACCCCTTTTGGTACTTTTTTTCTACCCATTAACGAAATAAAAATTCTATTCCAAAATGTTGCAACATCGTAGTGGGAGCCCGTTATTACGTATTTATATGTATAAGATAATAAACCAAAATCAATGTTTTATGAAAAAAGTACCAAAAATAGGTACAATTTTCACCCCTTAAACATCCGAATAACCAAAAAGTACTAAATTTATATTTTTATTTTTTTTTTTTCGTCAAGTTATGAAGGAGTCAAAAATATTGTTTGAATGTTCACTGGTTTAAAAGATACATGGGGTGCAAAAAAAGTACCAAAATACAGTTTTTACCCGTTTATTCCCTAAAGGGGCCGAAATTGAAAAAAGTACCAGACACCTGTCCGCTTATTTTTTAAATGAACGACGATAAGCTTTAAACTATTTTTGTATCTTTTCTAGTTTAGGAGATATGAGGTTACCGATTTTACCCGTTTTTACCCTTTTTTACCCCCTAAACATTCGAATTTCCAAAAATCCCGTCTTAGTGGATCTATTTGGTGGGAGACCAACCCCCTGTCCAAATTTCAGCTATTTAGCTTTAACCGTTTAGGCTGTGCGATGATGAATCAGTCAATCAGTCAGTAACGTTAGAATTAATTTTATATATATAGATTACACACTCATCCTTTACTCTTGGCATAACGGCGCTATTGTTAACTTCCACAGGAAGTGTAATTATTTCGTATACCTCAGAATTATGTTTCTGTATTAAAGGTATTTCTATCTGAACCACTAGTCGATCATCAATTATAGTACCCTTCGCCTTCATTCCATGATATATTTCTTTTAGTTCAGTACTAGTTGCCTTTCCAGGAAGAACTAAATTATTTGGCAACACGTTTTCTATGTGTAATAGTTCTTTTTGTAGTTGGGATGGTGTAAGAAGGTCAGTATTTATATGACCGTGATTGATATCAATCAGCATCTTCTGTTGTCTTTTTCAGCACATTTACTGTCGAATCAATAACGGAACTTTGTTGCTTTATTAATTTATTTAAGTCATCTTGGTTACTGAAAATGTTTTTCATGTTTTTCTCCATCTGCTTTCGATCGTCTGCGTCCATCATTCCAAAGAGAATATGACAAATAGATCCTACGAACTCAAAGGGTGCTCTTTTCTTGCGGCTTTTATTTATTAGAAGTTCGTTATTTTGATCAAATAACATATATCTCCTTTCCATCACTGACATCACCATTTCACAGGAGTCCTTAAATAAATTTAATTTCTGACATTCTTCTCTTACTTTGCCATCTTTGCCGCTATGTACTTCTGTAATTCTCGCTAGCGGCCAACTTGCTGGATGAGTATTTTCATCCTTGATTAGTGATACTGTACCTTCTTTTAAATTCTCTGACGGAAACTTCCATTTGTTCCTTTGCTGTAGCATAGTCAAATACTCCTGTTTCCATCTGATCCAAAAGTCTTTTCTTAGTTTCTGAATTAGTTCCATCTATTTAGCGAATTAATATTTGCTTCTTCAACTAGTTCGGCACAGGCATTCAGGGGACGTCCTATTAAAAAGTGTCCCGGAGTTAAAGCATCAAATTGACCTGGCTCATCATTGTTTAGAGCTACTAGAGGTCTGGAATTCAATACTGCTTCAATTTGAATTAAGAGAGTACTCATTTCCTCATAAGTAAGTTTGGCTTCACCGATTGTCCTTTTTAAATGATATTTAACTGACTTGACGCCAGTTTCCCAAATACCTCCAAAGTGAGGAGCTGCCGGGGGAATAAAATGCCACTGAATTTTCTGCATCGCCAATATAGGAATAATCGACTCATTATTCCGAACAGCAGCTTTAAAATCTTTATCTAATTTTTTATTTGCGCCAACAAAGTTCGTTCCATTATCTGAATAAATATCCGAACTAACACCTCTCCTTCCAAAAAATCTCTTTAATGCTGCTAAGAATGCTTCTGACGTCAGATCGCTAACTGCTTCTAGATGGATCGCTTTTGTCGTCATGCACACAAAAACAGCTATATATCCTTTATAGGATTTTTGCCCTCTGCCTTTCGAAAATTTCATTTGAATAGGGCCAGCATAGTCTATACCAACATGTTGAAATGGAGCTGATATCGTTACGCGTGATTTTGGAAGATTGCCCATTAGTTGCTTCGCCTGATCTTGGCTATACCGAATACATCTAGGACATCTTCGAATAATTTTTAATTATCCGATTATTAACCGGCTAACGTAAAACCTCAAATAATTATTTGTCGAATAAACCGAATAAGACAAAAACCCGAATAATTGAATACCCTAGTAGATACTAATGGACTCAATTTGCTAATAGGTCTTTTCAGCGAGCTATATGCTAGTTTCAATGTTGCAACTCTTACTTTGCTATCTTTGCCGCTATGTATTTCTGTAATTCTCGCTAGCGGCCAACTTGTTGGATGAGTATTTTCATCCTTGGTTATTGGAAGATTGCCCATCAGTTGCTTCCCCTGATTTTGGCTATACCGATTACATCTAGGATCCAAAACCTACGCTTTAGTGCTGTTGAAATATGCGCCAAAAATATTGAGTGGCGTAAGATTTTTTGTGCAGCTTATTTTTAAACCAGATAATAAATGCCACCACTCTTTGCAGTTTCGAAAAACTCGAAAATTTATTCGTAAGCTTTATTATCAGAGAATCTTTATTTGAAGTTGTAGTTATCATCACCTTTACCGTTTCTGCTTATTTTTAGGCCAGAACTCAGACGCCAATTTTAACCATTCTAGACCATTTCACCACATCATATGTGCCTTTAGTTTAAAAGCAATTATTCCATGAGATGCTACGTCTGCAGGATTATCTTTGCTGCGCACATGTCTCCATTTAGCGCCTAGAATCATATTTCAGCAACACGATTTCTAACAATTTGTCCTTGTTGGTTTTGTTTGCTATCCATTCCAATGTAATTGTTGAATCGCTCCAGGCATACACCACATGTTGTCTATTAATTGTAGCTGAAACTTTATTCAGTAGTTTTGCTAACAGATGCGCAGCACACAGCTCAAGCTTCGGTAAAGTTTTCCTATTTTTTATTGAATTTACTTTGATTTTTGTAGCAACAAGTGTTATTGACTTTTAAAATTTTAAATAAACTACTGATTCGTCCGCAAAACCATGTAGCTCGAACTTGTCAGATATGTTTATCTGTAACCACCTTGGTACACGAATTACTTGTATTTCGGGCAGATCTGTTGTAAACTGCTGCCATTCTTTCCTTAATTGAGCTGGTAATTCTTCGTCCCATGTACATTGTAATATCCATAGTTTCTGTACAA
>NC_060950.1:48370692-48419073 GCF_022045245.1 Lucilia cuprina | reverse complement strand
ACATGTTTAAATCTTATATTTACCTATTTTCTATTTGTTTGCTTATCCTTATAATTGAAAGGTCCTATTATGCTTAAATTTTCAGAAATTTATAACTATTTTTTACCTCAATTTTTTCAACAGATCATTTCGTTCTGTTTCGTTTATGATAATGTAGGTAAAAATATACAGGTAATGATAATTTCGATGCATTCACTAATAAGAAATATCAATGACTGAATTACAGGTTATAGTAATATAGTCCAAAATGTTAATAGGTAGACAGTTCGTAATTTTTTACTTTGGAATACCTGTATCGGAAATGACAAGAATTGGTATATAAGCATCATTAACAGCATCAAGAATTGTGTCAGACTTTTCAGAAGACCATCTAAGGAAAATTCATAACTGTGATGTTGTCTTAATGGGTAAGTGGGGATGTGACGGTTTATCAGCACTTCCAGAATACAAACAAGCTTGTGGAAGTCGGACATTAGCAGACTACAAAAGTGTATTTATGTCATCATTAGTGCCATTACGAATTCGTTCATATTCCCTTAATCCATCATCGTCAAGCATCGGAAATTCATTTGAAGATATATGTATCAATACAACTCCGGGTTCAAAAAATTTTTGTAGACCCATTGGATTTGAATATATAAAGGAGTCAAAGAAAACAATAAAAGATTTAGTGGAATAATTAAAAGATAAAATAAATGCACTGGAGCCCATTTGCATAAAAATAAAGGAATTCTCTATTTACGTATCATATCAGCTAAGCTTAACAATGATTGATGGAAAGGTCAGCAATGCCATAACAGAAACTTCTTCCTTCTGGAGATGCTCAATATGTAATGAGAAAAAGTCGCAATTCTCAAATATAAACAAAAGCAGAAGTATTAATGAAGAAGTCTTTCGGAATTTCACCAATTCATGCCAGAATACGATTTTTGGATTACTTTTTACACATAGCATATGATCTCAAATATAGAAGTGTGCCAGAGAATCTTACTAAATCAACAAAAAATAATGAAGAATTGAAAGAACTGAGAGCTGCGGAAAAAAGCCGAATCCAAGAAGAATTTAAAGTTCAGATGGGATTAACATCGACAAACCACTCCCAAGTTGCGGTAGTACAAATTACGGTAATACGGCGAGAAAGTTTTTTCGTGATTTTGAAATTACTTCAAAAATAACTGGAATCGACAAGGAGTTGCTTCGAAGAGTTAACACTATTTTAATGGCACTGAATAGTAAACATAAAATTAATGGAAATCGATTTGAGGAATATACATCTGAAATTTCTAAATTACTTGTATCTCTGTATCCATGGAGGGAACTAACACCAACAGTACACAAAGTATTGTGTCATGGTCAAATAATAATTGAATCGAATATTCTTCCACTTGGAGAGTTAACAGAAGAAGCCCAGGAAGCGAGGAATTGAGATTTTAAGCATGTTCAGCTTTTCAGCTTAGGAAAATGCTCCAGGCAATCACAGAATGAAGATATTTTTAATAGTTTACTTCTATCTTCTGATCCTGTTCTTTCAACTATGCGAAAAAGATGGATTTGTTATGAAATTCTATCATCTCAAAACGAGGAAGATTTAAAGAACTTATATTAACTTATGGATATGTATACCGTTATGACAGATTATTTTATAGAAAATAAGTAGTGTTAGGAATTAACTATATAAGTAATTAGGTTGTAAGAATTAATTATATTATGTTTAAGATAAACAGTTCAAATAAAAAAAGCTATTATACTAACTGATGAAATTGCATTAAATTGTGTTTTATATTTCGGTGGGCGGGAAAGGTGGTTTGTGTGGGGTGATTTAGGTGTTGTGCGTGGCTCATAATAAAATTATATTTTTTATTGTATATACAATGTTATAGTCTTTTATAAAATAATTAACTAAATAATTTTTAAAAATTGTCCAAATATTTTATTCAACACCAAATGTATGTTCTGTCATACTTAATACTAAAATATGAAAAAGATGAAATTAAAGGACACAGGTTTAAATGAACATATTTTTGAATGTAATTGAGATATTGGCTTGAAATTTTTTGTAAAGGGTCGATAATTTCCATATCTAACTAAAAAAAGATATTAAGGGATAAATATGGACTAAATTGTTGTAGCTATCTGCGACCCTATTAAAATTTTGATATAAATCATATTTTTAGAAATTTAACAAATATGTAATATATGACAAAATCTTTATTTATGAACAAAACTCAATGAAATCTTCAACGCTTGTTAAATTTGTCATTTCAGATCTCGTCGAGCGCTTTCAGAAAATATAAAAATCTTTGTATTTGGGTGAAAAACAAAAAAATGGCACGAGTTTAAAAATTTTACATGTCGTAGGTACCCTACTTTGAGCCGCCACAGCTCCGTCCCTGGGGCATCTGCGGGGTCATCTTCAAAACTTAAACTCGAATACTCCTTGGCTACGCTCACGCCAAATTTTATCCCGATCGGATCAGCCGTTTAGAAATGCCAGATTTATTTCCAAAAAATTTCCATTCTGCCCCACTGTGCGTCTGCTGTGACAACGAATTTCCACAGCCTCGATTTGACAAGAATATCAAATATTTCATTTTGTAGCCTTGGGCCGATATACATGATGTCATTTAGGCTTCTTCAATTTGATGTCTTCGCGGATGCGTCGAATACTCTGAATACCGAATACTACTCTTTCTTTCTAGTGAAAGAAGTCTTGCTATCGCTTGCTTCTTGGAGTCTCCAAGTTCATTTTCTTCCATCTTTATTGGCGGTTTAACTATAATTCTGTTGTCGTTGTCAACTTCCGTTGTTTCATTGAAGAGGTTTAAACATATCATGTCTTCTTCGTAGTCTTCGGAAATGTTTTGTGGTTCTTCCAGCTCCCAAAAACGCTCCAAATTTGTAACTGCAGATAAAGCTTTTCTAAGATTCGTCTTCTCATTCATCATGCCTAATAAAATCCACCCATATATTGTGTATTGCGCCAAAATACCATCTTTTTTGTATATTCCATCCTTAATTATGTTTGTTATTATATTCATGCCAATCACGATGTCAATCCTATCCGATTTATTTAGTGATGGATCAGCTAATACAAAGTTATTCCATTCGTCAATGTTGAATTTAAACGAATGATCTGGCCGTGCTCTTGTCAGTTGTGGTAAAATCAGCGCCTCTGTTTCTATGGACTGGTTGCTTAAAAATCATGGTTTCATTGTTAATTTTATTTTCGATTTTGAAACACCAACCACTACTCCTCCAACGGTCTTTAATTTAATTTTTGCTTCCTGTTGAGAGCACCGTTGCTCGATAATGATGTTTTTATTTCCATCTATATTGTTTCTTTGTTGTAGACGCCTCCAATGCTTTACATTGCAATTCAATAAATTGCATCACATCTTTGAGAATTTGAATATCTTTTGGTTTTCTCATGCTTTGTTCATAAAAATCAACCTTTCTTTATCGAGCTTTCTAATTATAAGTCTTGCTATTATTGGATCAGTACCTTCCAAATTAACTCCCATCGCTTTTAATGCTTGCATGCTTTCATTTGTAATATTCAGCAAGTTTCTTAAGCTGCTGCCCTACATTATGTTGGTACTGGGCTGATCCAATATTTTATCCACTAGTTTCGTGAACAAAATTATTTTATTACCAAATTTTTGATTTGAAATCTCTCAGGCAGCTTTATAATGGTTTTCCGTTATCGGAAGGTTTTGTATAATTTTCAGAGCTTCTCTGACGTGAGTTTTTAACCTCCTAGCTTCTTCACAGCTGAAATATTTACTTATATACACAAATCGATTGAACATATTTTGAAACGAGCACCATTCTTCCATATCTCCATTGAATATTGGTATTTTTATTGTTTCCAATACCACCGCTTTCTTCTCTTCTTGCATTGCGGAAATTTTTATTAGTATTTCCTTTAATGCTTCTATATATAGCTTGTCAATCAACTTCAACTCTTCATCAATATCATCTTTTACGGAGTGATTGATCACTATTTCACGGTTGATTTACCATGATTTTTTCCCAAGAGCTTTTTTTGTGCTCGAGGATTAGAATGTTTTCTGCTTCAATGTCAGATAAACATTCTCAATTTCTCTACGAAATTGAATGAGCAAGTTGGACGTCACTTTCTCGTCTTTTCTTATGCCTGCTTCATCATGGGCACTGTTGCCAGATTTGACGATTTATCGTCATTTTGACGATTTTATGTACCAAAAAATGCATATTGACGATTTGACGATTTTGACCCCAAATTTGACGATTTTTTGAAACTTAGAGTATTCAACATTGAAAAAGAAAAATGTCATTTTTAATCGTAATAATAGTTAAGTGCAAAAGTGATAGATATATGTTAACGATAAAATAATAGTATTTGTTTGAAGTGTTGATATTTTAAGTATTTCACGCCTATTAAACATGTAGATGTCCATAAATGATCAACTGATAGTAAACCATTTTAATTTTATGTGCGTCCTCATGAAGTAGAATGTGATTTAAAAAGAAGTTTTGAGAAAATTAAAGTGAATTTAAAAAAAGAAGTAAAAGTGTTTAAAAGAAGTAAAATTTTGTGTTTTAAAAAATGCTGAGATATCTACAGAAGGAGGTAAGTAAAATGGAAAAATTTAAGTATTTATTCAAAAAAAAACTAATTGTTCTTTTATTTTGCAGAAAGCAAGTGGCGATGATGGCGCCAACCAAGACGATGGAAGTGGCAGCAGTACTTTGGTGGTTAGTTTAACAAACATTTTTAAGTAAAAAGCTATCTAATGCTAATATTATTATTTCAGGCTGACAAACGTAAAAAAAGAAAAATCAAGGAGGACTGGTTAACAAATCCAGACATCAATTCATGGGCTGAAAAGCGGGACAGCAAGGTATTTTGTAAAATTTGCA
The DNA here is from genome assembly GCF_022045245.1 of Lucilia cuprina. NCBI lineage: Eukaryota > Metazoa > Arthropoda > Insecta > Diptera > Calliphoridae > Lucilia > Lucilia cuprina. The sequence goes on along the minus strand of NC_060950.1, from coordinate 48,414,171 downwards.
ATGTGGAGTTGAAGGTATCATCGGGAAAGTCCGATTTAATGGCTCATTTGCATTCCAAAAAACATCAAGATGCTGCCAATGCTACCCAACAAACTAAAATAAACGAAGTTTTCAACATAGACTACTCCCCAAAAAAAGTTGCAGAAATAAAATTGGCATTATTTATAGTTGAGCACAATTTGCCATTTGCGGTTTCCGATCACCTTACTAAGGTATGTCACAATTCATTTAAAGATTCCAATACTGCAGCTAGCATTACTCTTGGACGAACAAAAGCAAATGCTATAATAAAAAATATTGTAGGAGCTAAACAGTTTCAAGACGTAACTAATCTTTTAAAAACAAATTCATTTTCTTTGTGCGTTGACGAGTCAACGGATTTAACAAATGTTAAGTCTTTGTGTTTAGTTGTTCGCTTGTGTATCAATTTTGAAATAAGGGATTTCTTTTATGGACTCCTCACAGTTGAGCATGCTGACGCTAATAGTTTATACCAACTTATAGTTAATCATTTTAATAAAAATGGTGTTAATTATAAAAAGAATATGATAGGGTTTGCCGCGGATGGGGCAGCAGTGATGACGGGCAGAAATAAATCTGTGGCACAACTTTTGAAAAATGAAAATAATGATTTATTTATAATAAAATGTGTATGCCATTCCCTGGCATTGTGCTCATCCTATGCTTGCCTTAAGCTTCCATCTAGCGTGGAAACCTTAGCTAGAAGTATTTATAATTATATATCAAACAGTCCAAAAAGAAACAACCAATTTCAAAATATTTTATCCTTACTGGACATAAAACCAAAAAAAATACTACACCCTTGTCAAACACGTTGGTTATCTTTGGAAGTTGTTGTCATAAGATTAATCGAACTTTATGAGCCTTTAAAAATATATTTTGCTTTTGCTGTAAATATAGATAAAATTGACACAGCTCAATATATTTTAGATAATTTAAATTTTGAAAATAAAATATATCTATGTTTCTTAAAATATATTTTAGGCATCATTAATAATATTAATAAAATGTTTCAAAGTGAAACAACTGAGATACAAAATTTATATGATCAAATGCAAAAATTGTTAAAAACTGTTCTAAGTAATTTTATAAAACTAGATCTATTAAAAAATGATAAATTCTATTTACTTAATTATAAAGACGAACAAAATATATTAGATTATAATGAGGTTTACTTAGGAGTATATGCGCGAGAAGAATTGCTGGCGTCGGGATTAGAAGAAACTGAAAAGCATAAAATCGTTCATAATTGTATTAATTTCTATGTAGAACTTTGTGATCAAATATTGGTTCGTTTTGATTTTGGAGAAAAGTTTCAAGCTTTAAGTTTAATAAATCCTTATTATATTATAAGTAATGAAAAACATACATTTTATGAAATTGTAAACCAATTTTCACATTTTATAGAAGAAAATGAAAAACAAGATTTAGAGTCGGAATTTAGACAACTAAAATTAATAAATTGGGATTCTAAAAATGAAATGAAATTATTAGAATTTTGGAAAAATTTATCAGAAATGAAAAGGAGAGATTCAAGTGTTTTATTTCCCATATTAACAAAATTTATTTCTAAGATTTTAGTTTTACCACACTCTTCTGCAAATGTAGAAAGAGTTTTTAGCCAGGTAAACTTAAATAAAACAAAAACTAGAAATAGATTAGAAAAGGAATCTTTAGAATCAATTTTATACGTAAAAGACTATTTAAAATTAAAGAAATGTAATTGTTTTGATTTAAAAGTTGTACCTGAATTATTGCAAATGTTTAATTGCAATATATATTTGTAAAATACTGTAAAACTGTTAAGTATTTTATACAATACTAAGTCATTATTAATTTAAAAGCTTTATGTAAAAATATCTCATTTATTTTATTTAAAACTCGAATTGTTTTGTTATGTTCTTATATATATTTTTGTTTTACAAAAATAACTAATGTTTTATTATATTTTATTGAAAATAAAATATTTTTTTTGTTGAAAAAGTGTGTTTTTTAATTTGACGATTTTTTGACGATTTCGATTAACCATTTTGACGATTTTGACGATTTTTTCCCCGAAATTTGACGATTTTACTGCAAATTTATCTGGCAACTATGATCATGGGTTTTTACCTTCTCTTCTTTGGAAGCATTTTCTTCCTCTCTTGGAGCATTCTCTGGCTCTCTTGGAGCTCTTTCTAATTTAACTGATGCAAAAATGCTTGCATCATAAATCTCAATTGCTCCATCACCTCATCTTTTATAGAAATCCTAATTGATTCTAATGATTTCTGATGGCTGGATTCCATTTGGCTATCTTATAAGTTTTCTGCTTTTTTGGGCGCCAATATAGCTTCTGCAGAAGTTACTTACTTCTGCATCGCAGTTCTGCACAGTTTAATAAGATCAACTCCATTTTGGAAAAACATTTTATGAAAATAGTCCTCTGTTGTCTCTCCAAGCTTATTGAGTGTCGTTCTCATAAAATTGTGTTTCTAAGCTGCCGATGCGTTTTGGATATTGTACAATTGATGCACTACGGATCTCTGTGCCTTCAATCTTAGCCAAAATACATATTTATTTGTAGTACAAACAAAAGAATATAACATTTTTTTGTGACCTAACCCATGATCTTTTTTTATTTTACTTAAACAATCTTAAACATAATTAAATGCGTGTTCAATTCTGAACAAAATCACATTTTATTTTTGTAACAGATGTAGGGTATTATATGGTCAGTCTCGCTCTACTATAATTTCTTATTTATACCTTTCACCTTCGTGATGGGGCAAAATCAAAAATTTTTTCGAATTTTTTTCCTCTGATATAACCACATTCAGTGGTTGAATAGAATAATAATTACATATAATACGATACCGTTAATTATTTAGATAAGAACAAAATTTTGCTAATTTTTAGCTCGTAAAATTGTATATCCTAAAATATTTTAATGCGGCATAAAGAAATCCTATAACACTAATATTTACGCAAGTCATTGTTTGAAAGCAAATTTTTTTCAGATAAACGCTATAAATAAAGAAATATTATTTTTCTTTCGAAATTTAACTAATCAATATAACTTTTTGAAAAAAATAATAAAATTTTTGCATTTCGCCAATACAATGAAGAACATGTAAGAAGTTATAGTCGGGCGAGGCCGACCATATAATACACTACACCTATATACGAGTGAAATACTTTAGTTATCATAATAAAGATTATAAGTTGAATTGTACCATGCCTCAGATAACTTAAGCCATTTATTGTTTAATAAAACTGTGCATATTTAAGTTAAATTTTGAAGCGGGCTAGGGTCAAATGAGGCCCTATAATTTTTAAGTTTATTAGGGCTAGAATAGAACTTGATTTTGCAGCTTTTTGTTGAGATACGAGTATATTACACATAATTATGAATTTAAAAGCACTATTCAACGGGTTCAGTTAAATGGGGGGCGGCTATGTAAAATAATGAACAGATGTTAACCATTTTCAATTTTTTAATTATCTTCAAAATTGCGATCTGTAGATTGATTACAAGATGGACGGACATAGCTAAATCGACTCAGAAAATGATTCTAAGCAGATTGGTATACTTAAAAATGGGTATAGGACCAATATTATTGTGCGTTACAAACATCAGCACAAACCCTTCCCACTAAAGTGGTGTAGGGTATAATTATAGTCAAGCGAGCCAACCATATAATACCCTACACCTGTTACAAAAACAAAATGTGATTCAGTTTTCATTAGGGTTGTCAATTATTCGTGTTAAAAATTATTCTAATAAAAACTAACGACGAGCTAGGGAGTTGAAATTTTGAACAAATATTTTTTTGTTGATGCGTTTGAAGAACTTGAAAAAATATCACAACATTTCGATCTTTTATACAACCAACTCAGAACTTCTTAAAGCAATCCTATACACTTTGTAATTTTGTAAACAACCTTCTCATATTATCAGCGGTTGCATCGTGTATGCCTTGCTTTAGGAACTATCTGTTTCACTTAATGCAGGCATTTAAAAAATCTAAAACAGAAAGCATTCAGCTTTAAGCATTGCAAAATATAGATTTTAATAAATTGTAAAAAGTAATAAAAGATTTGTTTCAATTGATTTAGCATTCATTTAAAAAAAATCAATATAATATATAGGGTAATTCCACAGACATTTCGACCACTTCAAATTTTCATCCCTTTCGATTTAGTTATAACTCGAAATATACATTCTGCTCTTAATTTCCATGGCGTAAAAATTAACTCATTCGGTTAATATTTTATGGGACTTTAAAGTAGGGCATCTCTGGTATTTTTGTACAAAATTAGAAATGTTGATGACTGAATAACTATGGAACTAGTTATCCAATTTGATATAAGTGCACACTGATACTCTTATCCCATTCCTAGACCAGTTTTATGTTGACCCTAACCGAGAAAGGACTTCGACCTGTCTGCTATGCAGACGAAATCGTAATACTTTTAATGGAAAAGGATCCAAATTACATATGTAGAAGCGCTGAGGAGGCTCTGAATACGGCCTTAGGCTGGGCTCAACCGAGAGGCCTCAATCTTAACCCGTATACCGAACCTTCCTGGGCAAGAAGATACCATAGACAGACAAACTTAAGTATTTAGGTGTAATCATCCACATAGAGGATAGGATCAACAAAGCATATCGGTGCTGGGCGATATGTAGGAGAACTATAGGCATGAAATGGCGCCTACTATAACAAATTGGCTTTATTAAAGTGTAACTCAATAATCTGGTAGACTACTTTAGACAAAAAGTGCAATATCAAACTACTACAGGGAGTTCAGCGTACATGCTGCTTGGGTATAAGTGGTGCCATGCGTACTACTTCAACCAAGGCTCTGGAAACGTTTCTGGAAATTCCACACATTGAAACATATTTAAAATATGAGGCGGCGTTTACAGCCGAACGGCTCTTTACTTTAAGTGAAGTGGCCAAACACACGTCATCAATGTATACTGGACACAGTGGAAGGTTATACACAATCATCGGATGTACCTGATCGAATACCAGACACAGAATATGTCGGAAACTTTGAAACGTTGATCCCAAATAGAATGTCTTGGTTAAGCGGGACATTAGAGAAAATACCAGTAGGAATTTGTTGTTACACGGATGGTTCTAAATTGGGGGATAAAGTGGGCCGTTTACCAAATTATAACACAAGCTTCCAAGCAGAAGTACTAGCAATAACTGAACGCGTAAATTGGATTAGAATAAATACTAGAAAAGAACTAAATCTAAGACCATATTGGATTGTAAGAAAGCTTTAACTGTATACTTTCCCATAGGTAATATTACCGTCATATGGGTACCAGCCCACTCGGGAGTAACGAAAGAGCGAAGAATCCCATAAGACTTTTTGGAATACTGAAACATTGGGTAGAACCATGAAAATCCTATGGGGTGACCCTGATGAGAGCAAGACGAAAAATCTCCTCAAAATGAGCAAGTCTAAAGTTAGTATGCAAAATTGGACGTTCGGATTCAGACGTATTTAGAGCATGCGGAGATGACAGTGAAACTCTGGAGCACTTTCTTTGCCAATGTCTTAAATAAGTATAATTTGTTTTTATACATTTTGACACATTTATAGTCTAGTAAATGCCGAATAAAGTAAACGTTCCATCAAATTAATGTTATAAATATGGTGGTGACTAATATCAGAAATCATGTCATTTATAATTGAAATATTGGAGGACATAGGTCAAAATAGTAATTTTGTTTAAATATCTCCCTTTTTATACATCCTATGGATTTGGGAGTTTTTCTCACCTTAATATATTTTGAATTACAAACGTAATTGTGATAACTTTATGTGCAGCCAATAGTAATAAAAACATATAATTATTTAATTATAATTTTCATAACAAGAGATCGCACTATAGGTCAGAGCGCAACTCCGTCGCGAAAAGTATAATTAAATAATGATATGTTGTTATTACATTAAAATTTTATTCGAATATTCGATTATTCTACAAGCATTGTTCGAATTATTCTTTATTCATAATTGGACATTTTTGTTCGTTCAAAAAAAAAAAAAAAAACTTTTTCCTCGATTAATCGAATATTTTATAATAACGCATTTTTAAATTCATGTTAATTTTTTACAATTATTTTAATATTTTTACAAAGTCTAGTAATACTTTTTACTTAATGATGAATTATTCGCCCAATTATCGTTTTCGACACCAGCTCTTGATAAAAATAATTTGTGTCAATTCAATCTTCAATCTGGCTTCGAATCGGTATTAAAAAGTAGATAAAAATTTTAGCAGGTATTGTAAATGTATTGTTTTTTTTCAAACTTGAATGGACTATTTTACTTTCTAAAACAAATTTTAAAATACATTTTTTTATCAAACAGTTAAAAGATCACAATAAGTGATCGTATACCCATGAATATACGACTTTCAAAATTAACAGTACATATATTAATAACAATCTACTGATAAAAGCGTTCATCATTTAACATTTGTAATTTTGCAAACTGTTTTCAATAACTGCGTTTTTGAGACTTACATATTGGTTTCAGCAAGTTATTATCAGGAATTAATAAACTACTTTTCTTTTTCGTAATATAGAGCATTCGTACAACCGAACCGGGAGTAGGGCAAAATACGGCCCTATCTTTAAAAATGTTGGTAGTGGGAGTTAAGTATTCTTCAATATTATTTATGTAGAATTTATAAATCGGTAGTGTCATTTAAAGTTCTATAGAACTTAGTTTTGTCGACTTTTGTTAACATAATAGATCATTTAAATTAATTATAAGCCCAAAAACCCTATTTGGGGGGTACGGTTGTATGGGGGCTAGTCGAAATAATGGACAGATTTTAACCATTTTTAATAGGCTTCGTCCTTGGAAAAGAAGCGTGTGTGGCAAATTTAATACAATTATCTTAAAAATTGCGGCCTGTACCTTGCGCACAAGGTTTATATAGCCAGCCAGCCAGACGGACGGACATAGCTTAATCGACTCAGAAAATGATTCTAATCACGAATATTTTTGTATGTTACAAACATCAGCACAAACCCAATATACCCTCCCCACTAAAGTGGTATAGAGTATAAAAATAATCTCAAAAATATAAAAAGTAAACAAACGAAATTCAAATAAATTTTGTTTCATTGTTTTTCCAAACAAATCAATACTGAACAAAATTGGTTTTACTACTTTTTACAATAAGGATTATAAGATGTATCAGTGTTGGCTATGTAAAATGAAGGTTTTGTAACAGGTGTGAAGGTAATTTATTACTAGGGAAAACTCCTTTAAATTTATATTTTCTACAATTATTTGAATTTAAAGTGTATAAAACATTTGCCGAGTTCATAGTGATTGAATAATATTACGAAATTTATCAATTTCCAATTAATAAATATAAAATTTTGTTGTTTTATTTGATATAAAATATTTTTTTATTTTCGTTTTACATATTACTAGTAAATTACCAAATTTACATATCCACATCTACATTATGAAAAATATCATCATAGTGATTGTATAAATAATTCTATAATGACGCATATGCATATGTTTTAACACCATTTTCTCTTATATATCTCTTATCATCTAAATAGCTTATGTTAACTCAATTATACACTCCCGCTTACTTAAATAGGTTCACTGCTTTGTTCACATTCAAATTAATTATTTACAAAAATTAAAGAACTTATTAGTAATTTTATAATTTTAAATAATAACTTGATGTCTTATGTATCACTAGTAGGACAAAAATTAGCGCAAAACCTTATAGCCAGTGTTGCCAAAACCTAATTGGGAGAAAGTGATAGATTAAAAAAGTGCTAGAAAGTGCTAAAAATTAAAAATACCAAGAATTTTTGATATATTCTGGTCCTGTGGCGCTCTATAGTATCTATAGTGAAACAATTATTGTTAGTAGTCAATTTTTTGGGATAATATAAATTGCTCTGAAAAAAAAAATGTTTAGAACTTTTGAATTACCATAAAAATAAATATAAATTATTTATTTTTAATAATATCACTCAGAATAAAGTTGGTTTACTGCAGGCAGAGGGAAAATTCCAATCATATTCTAGTTTTTGTGAATATAGAAAATATATTTTGTAAAAAATAGGTCGCGGTAAGCTATTAACTAAAGACTGAATTTTAGCGTTTTTGAAAACTCGGCAAAAAACATTAATAGGCGTACATATGGAATCATAACAAAAGAGAACAGAAGAGATTTCATTAAATCTGGTTCCAAACCAATTAATTCTGCAGCAAAAATTTATTAAAAAGGGGGTGTTAGAGCAAACCTTGCTGCAGTAAAACGTATTGTAAGAAGGGCCAAGGCTTTAGCAATATTAAAAAATTAATAAAATGCATTCCAATTCAGTTTACACATGAACATATGGTTATTAAAACCAATGTCAATATTTTGTTTTTACGAATGAAAAAAAGTTTAATTTAATCATATTTTTATGATTTTTGAAAGGAAGATCTCTACCTGAATCGTAAAATTATGAAACATGTTAGCTTCAATTTCTTACATCTAATAGGAATTGTAATGCCATACTGGAATCAGATTTTCATTTCATTCATTTCATTTTCAAATATCATTAAACCTTGCGTGGATATTTCAAAAACATTATACCCCGATCCATACCGCCAGTGCTGTAAATGAATGAATTCGATGCCAGAATGTAAAATTTTTGGAGTAGCCTCCCATAATCTTCTCAAGCCAAAAATATATTCAAAAACATAGTGTTAAAAAAAAAATATTAAAAATCGGTTATTAAGTATTCCACTAATGTTTGGCTATCTAGTGATACATAAGACACTCTGCTATTAACTAAAATTTAATATAATCAATTAGTCCATTATAGTTTTTGCAAAAAATTAATTTGAATGTAAATAAAATAGTGAACCTATTTAAGTGAGCTTTAAATATGTACATGGAGTCATAATGCAGTCAAATGAATCTGTATCCATTTAATTAAGATTAATGTTAGCAAGATATTTTCGTTTCATGTAATCATAATGAAAATTATATATTTTCCTTTTTGATAACTTTAAAACATGAAACCCAATATATATCGGTTTATTATACACTGTTTTTACTCTTCTCATTTCGATTCCAATCCTATTTTCATTAATTTGAAGAGTACTATGAAAGTTTGTTTTAATTATAAGGGCCCTAGCACCTAACTGTTTTTTATACCCTTCACCTTCGTGAGAAGGGTATATATAAGTTTGTCATTACGTTTGTAATTTCTATAATATAATTTTCCGACCCTGTAAAGTATATATATATTCTGGATCCTTATAGATAGCGGAGTCGATTAAGCCATGTCCGTATGAGGACCGCAGATATCGGCGAGATCCGAATCTTCAATAATTCTATTAGACATGCTTTCGGGAAGATCGCTATTTAAAATCAGCAAAATCGGTCGGTAAATAACGGAGATATGAGCAAAAATCCGAGACAACCTCTGAAAATTTAATCAAAAAATTGTTATAAAAGCAACAACAACGCTGTATATAGAAAAAGATGTATACGTGTGTGTGTAGATGTATTTGGTTTTATTCAGCTGTGTATTTTTTTTTTGTATGTTTGGAATCCAAACATACAAAAAAAAAATACACAGCAAAAAAATATGATTTGCATTTTTTGTTAAAATAAAATAATTTTCCATTTTGTTTTGCAAATATATTTTTTAATGAATAGAAAAAAGTATTTAAAACGTTTTCAATTATATGAGAGTAGATTGTGAGTTATTGTACAATAATTTTTATGCGAATAATGTAAGTTTGAAATTTAAAACTAACACAAATTTTTTTCCAAGTGCTTTTTAAAACAATTTTTTTTACGATAAACAAAAACAAAATTTACGTATCGTCAATGTTTACCAGCAATGAATACGAAAGTGTTTTTGTTTTACTCTTGCTTGTATACTGTTAAGAACAACAACAACGTATTGCTAATGTTAAGCGCATATAAGTGTATAGAAAACACATTGTCTAACCGCATTTACAAAAACAAAAGAGTACCAAGCGCATAGGGCTTGGGCACCCTTGGTTTGGATGCTGTTGGCGTTATTGCGTTGTTATTTTTGTTTTTCTGTGTTTTCCGTTTTGTATGTTTAGATGTCTGTTGGTTTAAATGCCTTGTTTATATTGTGTTTTATTTCGTTTAGCGTTGTTGTTGTTCTTTTTGTTTAGCTTTTGATGTAATAATAATGTAGTCGGGAAAAATTTAAAATTTATAAAAGATGTTTAAAATACACTATGGTGAAGGGTATATAAGATTCGGCACAGCCGAATATAGCACTTTTACTTGTTTTTTCTGTTCTCGTATTCACAAACTATTTTTGTATCTTTTCTCTTGTCAACATTTTCAGTGGTCTTACCATATACATCATTATTTAGCAATGTAAAAAAGTTTTGTTCAAAGGAATTTTTTGCTAAAATTGTATGATGATTGTTTAAATCAATGTACTTTCTCAACTAAATCGTTTTCAATGCATTGCACATTGGGGTCTCCAACATATATAATATTTTTGACTCAAATGGTCGTCAAATGGTATGGCGAAAGCTTGGAGATGCCTTGGAATTATGTAACTTAAAAGTAACTGTAAAGGACCCAAGTTGCTCTGTCATATTTTGGGGTTCTGTGTCCGTTTACGGTGCTGAACTGATATAATTCATTAATGTAAATGTATACTAAAAGGTCCACTTATCAATTTTAAAGTAGAATTTGCATGCTAGTACCACAGAAATGGGGCTACAACACATTCAATTTATTTTTCCAAAGTACCCCACCTGATACGTGAAAATGTTGATCATTTACAACACTATTACTTATTTTTACTTTATAATTTTTACTTTAATCTAAATATGACGTATACAAAAAGATCCAATACTTTTGTGAAGCTATTTTAGCACTTTTTTAAAAAAGCTTAATTAGTTTAAGTAAATGTGTTATACAATTTAAGGACTGTCTGGATAACATAATAAATTTATTTATTTATTTATTTATTTATTTATTTATTTATTTATTTATTTATTTATTTATTTATTTATTTATTTATTTATTTATTTATTTATTTTTCCCACAAAATCTATTATAAAATGATGTCTGTTTTCTTAATACATTAAATTCGATTACTGATGAGAGACACTGTATATTTAAATATTACCTCTTAAAAGGTTACACTAAGTGTAGGTAGTGCTTTATAGTAGACGAAATGAAATTAGTGCTTTACAATTTTTATTAGTTACAGTTGTATTACAGATTGATAAACTAATTAGTTCCAAGATCATCTGGGTTCATTATGTTTCCATGTTGGAATGTATCTATTTTTAGTTGGCACATATCTTTCCTTCGTAGGAAATGATTTAATACTCTTTACAGAACCGGTTAATATCTGTCGACAGTTGCTGTACCCAATATTACAGAATGATTCCTACGTGTATGAATACTTGTCGTTCAGTCAAATATGACAGAGCAACTTGGGTCCTTTACAGTTAGTTTTAAGTTAGATAATTCCAAGGCATCTCCAAGCTTTCGCCATACCATTTGACGACCATTTAAGTCAAAAATACTATATTTGTTCTCGTCGTCGAAGATAACTTCTTTCCAGAATCCCATATTCCTAATTGTGAGTCTATTTGCGGAGTAAAGACACTTAACATCAATTAACTCTGATATGAGCGGTTTCCACCTTGGTATTTGACCATACAAATTATAGCTCCCTAGTACTTTGCGCCCAATTTTGAAACTAACTTTTATTCACAGGACTGTCCTGAGTTCGTTGTTAATTTTTGGAGCCGATAGATAAAGGTTCCTTCGGTATTTCCTCAGCATTTCTCTGTCGTCCTGTATTGACAGCAATTCTGGACGACTTGATAATGGTTAATACTCGACGTAATTCATTGTTTTTTATGCGTGTAATGACAAAATGTATTGTCGATGGGAATCTATCAAACATTTCCTATATGTATTTAATTGATCGGCTTTGATTATACAGATATAAATTAATTTTTTAATTTGAATTGACCAAGTCTTTTTCTTTGAACATTTTATGCGATTACACTGGAAGGGTTAATTAATGGGTAATAAAACACGTGTTCAAGGATTTCAAAAAAGATCTTAAATAAATTCGAATATTTTTGCGAAGAACGTGAATCCCTAGCGCTGTATTAATACAATTGTACAAGAAGGAAAGAAGAATATTTACGTAATTTGCTCTTACCAGAGTCAGGCTTGTTGCACAAGGTTTACATAGACAGCCAGCCAGACGAACGGACGGACGGACATAGCTTAATCGACTTAGAAAATGATTCTAAGCCGATTTGTATACTTTAAGGTGGGTATAGGACAAATATTTTTGTATGTTACAAACATCAGCATAAACCCAATACACCCTCCCCATTAAAGTGATGTAGGGTATAAAAATTGAGTCCTTAACGACACATCATTGAGATTCAATGATTAAAGATTCAATCCTTAATGACTCATTCAAAAATAAAAATACAGCCCACGGGAGCCCTTAATTGCTCGACATTTATTTTATAACAACACTTTAAATGTTGCAAGGGGCGGTAATGTTTAAGTACAAATGAACTATTTGCGGTATTTTTCTCTAAGTGTCAATTCAAATGATTTACTACCGTTAGTTTATATCTTTGATGGAAAACTATAATAAAACTAACGAGTAAACCGCTAACTAATCCTTTGTGTTTTATTCTTTTTGTGTATTTGCACTGAACCTTATCGGATTGACGCTGAAACACATATGTATGTACATAACAATAGTATATTTGATGTCGAAAAGGATTATTTTAAAAATATTATATTAAATGTTTATATTAGTTTTGTACAAAAAAGTTATGATTTTAAAAAATAAAAAAAATGTATAAAAGCCTATACAATGAAAATGGAAAAACTAATTGGAGACCCCAATGTGCAATGTATTGAAAATGATTTAGTTGAGAAAGTACATTGATTTAAACAATCATCATACAATTTTAGCAAAAAATTCCTTTGAACAAAACTTTTTTACATTGCTAAATAATGATGTATATGGTAAGACCACTGAAAATGTTGACAAGAGAAAAGATACATAGTTTGTGAATACGAGAACAGAAAAAACATGTAAGAGTGCTATATTCGGCTGTGCCGAATCTTATATACCCTTCACCATAGTGTATTTTAAACATCTTTTATAAATTTTAAATTTTTTCCCGACTACATTATTATTACATCAAAAGCTAAACAAAAAGAACAACAACAACGCTAAACGAAATAAAACACAATATAAACAAGGCATTTAAACCAACAGACATCTAAACATACATAACGAAAAACACAGAAAAACAAAAATAACAACGCAATAACGCCAACAGCATCCAAACCAAGGGTGCCCAAGCCCTATGCGCTTGGTACTCTTTTGTTTTTGTAAATGCGGTTAGACAGTGTGTTTTCTATACACTTATATGCGCTTAACATTAGCAATCCCTTCAAACATTTAAAAGAGAAAACTAGCGAGAACGCACATTTTACAAAAACAAAATACATTGATTTCGAATTTTCGTCTTCTAGAAACATACTTTTAAGTTACTTCCGGATGATAGTTAGAAAAGTGCATCCATTTTACTTAAACAAAAAACCATGTATGTTGAATTTTTTCATCTGGAAGTATACGTTTTAGTGACTTCTGTATGAAAGTTGGGTGAACACACATTTTACAATAACAAAATACATTGTTTCCTAATTTGTATCTTCTTGATTTGTATGTTTATGTCACTTCTGGAAGTCAGTTTGAAGAGTGTTCACATTAATGTTGTATTTTATTCATCTGGAAGTGTGAATTGTACTCACTTCTGTACAATTGTCAGACGAGAGCACACATTTTACAAAAACAAAATACATTGATTTCTAGTTTTCGCCGTCTGGAAGTATACTTTTAGGTTACTTCCGGATGATAGTAAGAAGAGTACAAAAACAAAAAAATATAAATACTCCATTTTTTATCGTGAAAAAAATAAAAATAAATATTGCAGAAATTTTGCTAAGTTCAGTGATGTTTTGTGTTTTGTTCAGTCATGTTCAGTTTTAATTATTCATCGTAAAACTTAAATGAGTTATTGAATTTAATGTTCATAGAAAAATAGTGTAATTAAAATATTGTGAATCTTAAGTAATAAAAAACAATATGACAGCGTTGTGTTAAAAATCAACTGTTAAGAAGGTTTTCTTAATTGGCGAAGTGTATTAAATATATACCAAAAAGTATAAGGAAGGATTATATTAATAAAATTAAAAAGTAAGTTGTCATATTAAAATACTATTTTAGGAATATATTAACAACTCTCAACGGCTTCCATTTCCATTATTTTTAAAAAGTCTAATATGTTTAATTAAATATGTTTTTATATTAAATTTCGACTCTCTTAAAGACTTTTTCAAGTTGTACATTTCGACTTTCATTTGATGAACATTGCATTTTTAACATATTTTTAAAACTATTTGCGCGTTTAGGTCTGGAATCATTACATTGAAATTAATACTACTGTTTTATACATTTTTTGACTTGGGTCACTCGACACGAAATTGCTCATTTAAGATATTTAATATAGAAATCAGATAGTTTTAAACCCACCTTTTTTAAATAAATATAATTTTATTAATTTTCATATAGCTTTGGATTTAATTATTCTAATTATACGTACTTTTTAGTTATTAACACCAGGTCTTTCTATGACCTATCATATGATACTAATATTCTTAATATTTAGCATGCCGTTCCCAAGATATTGAACCTAAGTATTAGAAGAGAGCAAACAAAAAATAGTATTGCAATATTAGTGTCAAAAGCAATATCCCGTTTAGGGTCGTTAAGGTGTTTCTATCGTTAGTGAATGTAAATAATTTAAAAAATAATCCATGACTTAGTAATTTCAGATCTTTATAGACGGTTTAATTCCAAGTTATTAAAAAAATGTTCATGAAAGGTAATGTTTTTATTGATTCAAAACAATAAATAAATAAATTTATTAATTTTTAATTATTTTATTTTTTAGAAAGCAGTAGCTAATATTGTACCCCCTATTAAAATACTTCTAACCGAATTAAAATATAAAAAAGGGATCTGGTAAGTTATATATGTTTTATTTCATCACGTGGTTCCATTAAAAATGTCGATTATTTGCAGAAAATGTAAAAAATGGATCTGACCGTTTAAACTTTGGTGGTAAATGTATTGGATATGAGAGAATCCTATTTTTATTGCTTCCTAAAGTATAACTGGTAATTTCAATAAATACAAAAGTATGTATATTAAATATTAATTATAAGATTATTTTGGTTTATTTCGTTGAAGGATTAATGCGTTCCATAATATAACTCTTACAATTTGATGGATTAATCATAAAATTGATGAAGAACTACAAAAATATTTTAGAGTCCAACGTTTTACAATTTTTGGAAGTATACTAGTCAGCAGTTGGAATATTAATACAGATTCCCTGAAAATTATCTTATTATAAGGTAATAATTCTAAATTTTTGATACATATGTACATTAGACCGACTCACTTTGTATGGAAAGCAAAAACGTGTTTTTGTTACCCCTCCCAAAATTTACCTTGCCTTGTTTTATGATGATTCCCAAAATATTTTAAGTGACCGCTGGACCAAATTAAAAAAAGGTATTTTGGAATTATTTTTTTTTAAATTTTTGTTTGTTTTGAAACAAAATATCCAATACGGGGTATCGTTTAAAAGGTATTTTAAAGTAGCGTCCAATGATGTATTAATCAAAAAACCTTTCAAATGATACCACATACTGTATATATTGTTTAAGAAATGCTGTATAATTTAAAACAAAATAACTAAAAAGGGACTTTTTTGTAACCGGTTCAGCTCACGAACGGCCATCGATAGACTAGAAATATTTTGGGAACCATTATAAAACATAACAAAGATTTTTTGAAGCTGGATAAAATATTGAATTTAACATGAAGAATCGTGTTCCCACACGAAATTTTCTTTAAAACTGTCCAGCTCACGAATGGACAACACTTAATCGAAAATATTTTGGGTAACATAGGGGGTTAACTCAAGCACCATTTTTTGTGAGTCGGTCTAATGTACATATATTACTTTTTTAGATTAGTTGTTAAATCAATTATATTTTCTACTATTTTAATTTCAATTAATTCAATAAAAACTATAAAATTTCATTTTATTTATATTTATTTTTATAGATTTTATTTATATTGGTGAGTATACAAATAGAAGAAGAGAAAACTCATCTTCTAGAAGAAGAGAATACTCATCTTCAAAAAGAAGAGAATACTCTTCTTCTAGAAGAAGAGAAAACTCATCTTCTAGAAGAAGAGAAAACTCATCAGTAGATAAGATAGGAACACTTCTAGAGGATACTAGGTAGTCACTTCAAGAAGTGAATTCCTAGTTACATCTAGAAGAGTCTTTGGCAATACTTTACTTCCAAGAGTCATCTAGAAGTTTCTTCTGCGGGTCTTCCAGAAGTATCTTCCAAGTTACTCTTAGACGTTCCCCAGCTCGGCATCAGTTCTTCCCGACTGGTGACAAGAATTCTTATATTTCCGCAACATCGCTGGCGAGCTTTTAGCACATTTGGAAGTTTCACACGGGTAACTTCCGCAATAGAAAATGTTTGTAGGGATACGTTGTTGTTGTTCTTAACAGTATACAAGCAAGAGTAAAACAACAACACTTTCGTATTCATTGCTGGTAAACATTGACGAAAATTGTTTTAAAAAGCACTTGGAAAAAATTTGTGTTAGTTTTAAATTTCAAACTTACATTATTCGCATAAAAATTATTGTACAATAATTCACAATCTACTCTCATATAATTGAAAACGTTTTAAATACTTTTTTCTATTCATTAAAAAATATATTTGCAAAACAAAATGGAAAATTATTTTATTTTAACAAAAAATGCAAATCATATTTTTTTTGCTGTGTAGTTTTTTTGTATGTTTGGATTCCAAACAAACTTTCATAGTACTCTTCAAATTAATGAAAATGAGTTTGGAATCGAAATGAGAAGAGTAAAAACAGTGTATAATAAACCGATATATATTGGGTTTTAAGTTTTAAAGTTAACAATATATAACATTTAAAAAATGATGTGATTTTTACTTTTAATTTTTGTGTATAAACAAAGTTTAAACAAATTTAAGCAATAATCATCACATATGCTGATGTTGTTTACTTGATTTCCAAAGACCTACTGGAAAAATCAAAGAAAATTAAATTATATTCCCTTTCAAAGTTCAGTTGACGAATTTAAAAATATAAATAGGTTTTTGTATGATTTTTTTTAAAAAAAAAATCCTTCAAAGTTTTCTTACAAAATTACTGAAAATGGGAACAAAATGACCGAGCAAAAAATACCAGAAAATGTGCAGACTTTCGCTTAATTGCCTGACGAACTTACAAAAAACATTCTCTTCAGATTATTTGCAGATTTATCGGATATAATTCTTAAGCCATTTTATATTTTACTTCAGAAAATGTACAGACTATTCTCCTTTATGTCTAAAAAAGAATACAGTAATAAAAAAACAAATTGTCCTCCGCTGATGTTCAGATTAGTCTCATAATTGTCGTAACGCTGAAATTCCCTTTCGACAACGTGCAGACTAATCTGAGTTACTCCAGAAAATGTGCAGAAAAGTCTAACAAACAGTTTGCCGATTATTCTGTAAAACGTCTAAAGAAAATTTAGAAATTCGTTAAAAATTCTGATAAAGTATAACAGTTATTTCAGAAAATTTCTGACATTAGACATGTCTAAAAAATTGTTTACTGGGTCGTTGGTCATTAGGAGTGTGATTGTATGGTCGTAAAACCAAATAGTTGGCTTCTAATGGCGCTTGAAGTGTATTACTAGAGTTAAGCAAAACTGAAGAATCTCGGTGTAGTGAAGTATGGTGCCGCTTTTTACAAATAGAACAATTAAACAGTCAATAACTTTATGTGAGTTATCAAGACAGTTAATGCAGCAATGAAATTTTTTAACCGTCTACATCTCTCAAGAATAGATATTGAACATAAAAAATCCATATTCAACATTACATTTTTGAATGTGACATTCATAGCTATTTACAAATACTTCGTAAATTCTATCTCATTGTAATTAATTCAACCCGACTGAGTATAAAATCAACCCTAATTTTAGGACAATGTTTTCAGATTTTCTTTATTTGCAAATTTTTTATGAAAAGAAATAACAAAATTTTTTATATTATTAGTGTGTTTTCTGAAATTAGAAATTTGCGATTAAACCGTGTTAACATTTTCGCGCATTATTTAAAAGAAATAACGTTTTCATATTTATCATGTGTAATTCAACTACTAAATATGGTTCTTGTCAGAGGAAAAAATGTTTTGAAAAAAAAAAATTATATCCAATTCTCAAAAATATTTGGTTTTTCCTATATGTATTTTTATTAAAAAATATGACAATTAATATTTAATTATCTAAATTTAATTTTTTTTCTGATCAGTCTGTCACATACATAATGGCATATGCATACGTATGCAAGAATTTAAATTAAATACTAAAAACAAAACAATAAAAAATAACAATTCAGTCTAGTTTGATGATAGAAAAGGGTAATGTATAACAAATGTACAATCAATGTTGGCTAACATGATTTGAAAAAATCATGTTAGCCATAAAAATGATTGTAAATTATTGCAGTGTACTAAAAAAATTCTATTTAGCTGGACAAATTAAATTTTAGCTTGAAACTGGACAAGCATCAAAAAGCTTGACAATCCAGGCAAGTCCAGCCAGGCTGGCAACCCTAGTTGGAACCCATAAGATCGCGTATGCAATTTAACGTTTGGATTCTTTCGGTCAAAAGCATGTCCAAATCTTTCCATAAAGATAAGGCAGTTTTGTCCTTAACACTTTGTTTCCATACTGTCACAGCCTGAGAGGGCAGTCTTTGAACCCCAATTTTCAGTAGGAATTTCATAAATTGACATAGCGGTAAGGAAACTATTATTTCCGTGTTGTAAAGTTTTCAATGACTAGTCTCTTTCATTATAGTCTCTAAACCTAACAATTCTTTCAACTGATTGTTTACTAACATGCGCGGATTTTCATACATGTCCTTTAAGTTCTTGTTTGCGATTTCAAAACCTTGATTTGTAACGGATACTATCTGGGGGTGTTCTGGGAAGTTCTTAAACAGAAACCTTGCCCCCCCCCTCAGTGTGAGGACGGCGGTTGGTTTCATAATCGAGTGAAACTAATGGCTTGCTCCAATGAGCGTTCAGCTTCGCTGCTGAAGCAGGCTGTCGCTCTTATCAAGGATCCGTGGGAAGGCGCTAAGCTGGAAGTGGTCTCTGTTGACGAGATTCCACGAAGGCCTAGATCCACCGCCATAATTCCCGCGGAACCTCACAAAAAGGCGGAGATAATGGAACGGGACACTTCAACCTAATCACTCTGGTTTCCACCGAACCAGTTTGTCGCACGAATATAGGAATCTATCTTCCGGATATTAACCTCCGATAGATCCGCTAAGTCATGCAGAAAGTAGCTGCCTAGCAGACCCATTCTGTGATCAGCTAGGGCAGGACAATGACAGAGGAAGTGAGTTATACTCTCTTCTTCCTCTTCATCCTGGCAGCTCCTGCAGAAGTCGTTACTGGGTAGGTTCAGTCTTCTTGCATGGAGTCCGAAAGGCCAGTGGCCAGTTACCACTGCCGTTAAGTTCCGTAGATTAACTCTCGGAATGTAGAAAAGGGCTTGGGATCTTTGTGGGTCGTAAGATGGCCACATAATCCTTGCCTGTCTGCAGGTGGCTTCAGTCGACCATCTGCATTGCGCAAGCTCATATAGTTTTTCACGTATCGAGCGTTTGCAGGTTGAAAGCGGTATACCGACAAAAGGGTCGGTATGCTCTTTTGCAAGCGAGGAGCCTAGCTTGGCAAGAGAGTCCGCGATGGTATTACCAGGAATTTGCTGATGTCCTGGAATCCAATACAGTCCTATAGTGGAATGTTTCGCCATCTCGTTAAGGGATGCCCGGCATTTTAGGACTAAGTTTGACGTCGTGTAGACACCACTTAGAACCTTAAGGGCTGCCTGGCTGTCGGTATAAATTCGAATATTTGCACCGTATATTCGATAAAACCTGAGCCAGTTTGCAGCCCGTTTAATGGCTGATAGTTCAGCCTGAAGGACGCTACATTGGTCAGGAAGCTTGAATGATACTTCCGTTCCCGAATGTGCTATGTAAAAGCCACCGCCTATACCATGGTTTGATTTTGAGCCATCAGTGAAAACCTTATACGATCCGTCATGGAGGATTGTTTCCATCACATTTACCAGGTGTGATGTTGTATAAACACCACTTATAGCCCTTAGGGCAGCCTGACTGTCGGTATAAATTCGAATATCTTCATGATATATTCGATAGAACCTGAGCCAGTTTATAGCCCGTTTTATGGCTGATAGTTCAGCCTGAAGTACGCTACATTGGTCAGGAATTTTAAAAGAAACTTCCGTTCCAGTATGTGCAATATAGAAGCCACCTCCTACGCCATCTTTCGATTTAGAGCCATCGGTGAAGACCTGATACGAACCGTCACGGAGGATAGATTCCATCTTATTTGGGTCGTGTTGAATCGACACTGAAAAGCTTCTATCAAAAGATGGTTTGGGGGTGCAGTAATCAATGTTTCCTGACATTACTCCTAGGAAGTTGATTATGGTAGAGTGGCCTGACTTAATCATATGCCACCTGCCGATTGTACTGAGTCTAATCGCTGAGTTGAGGGCAACCTCCTGAGCCATTAAATCAACAGGTAACCAATTCTTCATGACAAAGAGAGCCTTTGATGGAGTGGTACGATGGTACCTTTTATCATTAGCGCCGATGCGCGAAGGATTCCTTCAAATCTCTTTCGGTGGACGTCCAATAGTAGGGATTTCCACCAGACGAGTGCACCATACATCAGTATGGGCTTAGGTACCATGTCGAACAGCAATTTGGTATTCTTAGGATTAATGCCCCAGGATTTACCTATTGCTCTCCTATATGAGTATAGGGTCGCAGCCGCTTTGTTCACTCTGGATTGAGTGTTCAAATGCCATGATAGTTTTGAATCCAGGATGACTCCTAGGTATTTTGCACTATCAGATAACTCTAACTCAACCCCATTCAAGCGAGGGAGAGTGAAAGTATTTCCTGATGAAAAGAACAAGTTCCGTTTTGACTGGATTTACGCTTAGTCCGCTGTTTGTACTCCAGGTACTAAGTGATCTAAGGGCAGTTTCCATTCTATGCGGGGATTCAATGCAAGGTTCCATATTAATGGAGACAGAACTCCACCATGTGGAGTTCCGCGGCTAGCTGCTCCCATTTCCGAGACGATGACCCTTTTAGTCAGTAGTCTCTTTATGAAAGCTTGAATAGGCTGGTTTATTCCCAAGCCATGTAAAGCCGATATTATCGACTCAGGGTGTACATTATTGAAAGCCCCCTCAATATCAAGGAAGGCAACAAGTGTGTACTGCCCCTGCTCAAGAGTCTTTTCTATGTGACCCACTAGCGAGTTTAGCGTAGTCTCAACGGATTAACCTTTCATATAGGCATGTTGGGACGCTGATAAGAGGTCAGGATTGATAATTATTCTCAGATGTATATCAATGATCCTTTCCAGTGGCTTTACCAAGTGTAAAGTGGTCTTTATCCCGAAAGGGATAAGGTCCAGGGTTCTGGTATATACGACCATTTAAGGCAGGCAGTATATAACCGAATTAGCCAAGGTATTAGATGGACAGCATTATGTTGCAAATCCGCAGGTATAATACCATCAGGACCCGGTGATTTAAATGGGTCAAAACTCTTAATTGCTCAGTTGATCCTATCTTCATTTATGGATATTTTGGTATCAGCTGGGAGATTTGAGAGCTGCATGTCAATACCGTTTTCAGGAAATTGACAGCCTGGAAAATGCGTAGCCATTAGAACTTCCAAGGTTTCCTAGCTGCTGGTCGTCCAGTTTCCACATGGTTTCTGAATGAAACTCGGGACTGGATGAGTTGACGATAAGACTTTGCGAAGTCGACTGGTCTCGGAGGATCCTTCCACGCCGCTACAGAAGGTTCTCCAAGATTTGCGTTTTGCATTTCTTATCAGATTGTAAGAAATCCAGTCTCCTGTTTTCTTTGCCTCATTAAATAGCCTTCGCGATTCTCTTCGAGATTTCGCAATGTCCGCAGACCATCATGGAGGTATGCTTCTGCCATTGTAGGTCTTTTGTTCATATGCCAGTGAAGTCGCGTGTTCGAAAACGTGGTTTCTTCTCTGTTCTTCTCCTGTTTCTAAAGGGTCTTGTGACCCCTACATTAGCTACGATTTCAAAATCGATATATTGATGGTCAGAGAATGAGCAGTCGTTCGAGACATGCCATCCCCTGATCCAATCATGATGCATAGTACTAACTAGCGTGATATCAAGAACTTCCCTTCTGTTTGAAACAATAAAGGTGCATAGAATGAAGTTAAATAATGACTCACTCTAGCGTTTATGTCCGAGCTTCCCCAGACAGTGTGTTGGGCATTTGCATCAGCCCCCATGATGATCGGCATTCCCTTGGAGTTAGCCATCTCAATAGATCTGCAGACCAAGTTGATTGGTGGTTGGTCGCTGTGGTCGTGAGCCATATAAGCGGATATTACCAATATAGTACCTACACTGGTTTCCCATGTGGCTACAACGGTGTCTTCATCACTGAAATCAGAGAGGATGAAGATGTTAAGACTGCTTTTAGCTACTATACAGGATCTAATCTTACCAGATCTTCTTTGGTATAGTAGCTTATAGCTTTTCGTGCCTAGTCCGCTCATCCTTTCTTGGTGGATCCAGGGTTCCTGGACTAAGGCGAGCTCCTCCCCACCAACGCCCATACGGAGGAGCAGAGCAGCCGAAGCTGCTTTGGAGTGGTGGAGATTAATTTGAGTTACTCTCACCATCTCCTTTTGTGTCAATGTGCAACACTGTGACGTTGGCGTCCTCCTTGTCTGAGGCAAGGAGATCGTCTTCGTCAACTGACAGTTCCACTCCGTCAAAGAAACTCTTAACCAATCGAGAGGTTGATTTAGTGTGTTTTGGCTGAATGAAACATCAGTCTCGTCGCATGACATCTCTGCAGGAGATTGTTCAGGATCGAGATCATCCTGTTCCAGCAGTCCCTTGTCGTCGCCTCGGTAGACACGGAGGAAGATCGACTCGAAGCCGTAGTACCCCTTCCCCTGTTTCTCACGAAGCGGCGTCGATGTCACCCTGTCTCACTGAAGGTCTGTAACGGTTCAAGCGATGTGCCCTATCCTTCAGGAGACCTGCGCTACCTATTATTCCGACCGTGCTCAGGGTTTGGGGTGGTGTTCTTGTCTCTTTCAGGATAGGCTAAGAACCGCACATTCATTTAAAAAGGTAGCTTCAAAATATTAACTAAACTAAAACAAAAAATTTAAATGAAAGAAGTTTGAACTTAATGTCAAGAGAAGATGGTGGTATTTCTTCCCTCTCTTGACCCTCCCAACCTTAATATCTTATAATAAAAATTGAATCGCAAGATAGCCCTATAATGATTCCCTAACTACATGTTTAACTAATCTTTCGTGGAATAAAAATTAATTTAATTGGTCATTATTTCAATCTAATAATTACACAAGTTTATTATAAAAATGTAAAGTGAACATATTAATAACATTTATATTTAACATTAATAAATATTATTAGTTAACTTTTGTTGTGCAGTGTAATTTGTATGTTTTATTTTTAAGTATTCTAAATTGAGATATTCAATAATAAAAAAAATTTAAGTTTACATTCAAATGTTGTTAACATAATACTTTAAGATATTATGTTAATAACATAATTTAACATTAACAAAAAAATTCAATTCAATTTAGAACACTTATATTCATAGAGAATTTAAATGAACATTAAACACAATTTAAAACTTACCAAACATAATCCAACGATGACAACAGGCCTGATGTGATGCTGAATTTAGGTTTATTTTGAAATTTAGATTTTTAAATTCTCATTTCTTTTATAGGTTTTGAGTGTATTTATGTATATATGTTAATGTATATGTTGTGTAGGGTGTATAAAGTGTTAGTGTATAAGTGTTATTACAATTTTAAGTTAATTTAAGTTATGATTAAGTTTAATTTTAGATAAAATTAAAATAATTAAATTGAAATTAAGTTAAAAATTTAAATTAAGTTAAGATTAAGTTAGATTATTATCAAAAATTAGATAAAATTTAAGAAAAGTAATGTTTCAAGTTAAGATAGATGTAAGTAAAGTAGGAAAGTTTTAGTAACTTAAAAAAAGTTAGGTTTAAGATAAATTAATTCGATTTTAAGTTAAATTAGATAAAAGTCAAGATAGTTTTTTTAGTTAAAGATGATAGTTTTAGTAGCTTTAAGATAAAATTAGTTTTAGTTTATCGTTTAAATTAAACCAAATTAGTTTTAGAGGCTTTTCGAAGATAAAATTAGTTTAAATTTATCGTTAAAGTAAGTTTAAGTAGGTTTTGGTAGTTAAATTACCGGATACGCGGGGCACGGTTTTTTCTCGGACATGACATCTTAGAAATTGTGCATTTTATACTTGCTGCCAAGTATAGAGATTCTGCATTTTATACTTGCTGCCAAGTATAGACATTCTGCATTGGTGTTGTTGCAGACCACCTAGCCGCCCAATATGGGAAACAGACGCTAGGTGGATTTTGGGAGGACGGACCGTTGGACATTGGGTATACTAGACCCGAACGGACTGCATTGTCAAAAAGGCCCCATCACAATGATGAGGATAACTTTCTGACAGATGCGAGGACTGGTAGCCGCCCCATCGGGGAGAAACAGACGCTACCAGTCGTGGGATGGGTAGTTCTTAGTATGTGCTCGTCATGAGCCCTTCTGGCATGGGTGGCCCTACCAGCACGGCCTGCATGAGTCAACACACATAAGCCCTCGCATCGCGTCAAGATGACTACCCTTCGCGAGGGTTGAAAAACATAAAAAATTCGAAAATAATTGTCGTTCCCACGACAATTGGATCTTCGCTCCGGAACGACCCGAGTCATACTCGGCCAAAGATTGTCAACCCAGAGACAGCTGTATCAACGAAAGTTTTTTCCCCAGGAAAGAACTATCGGCCACAGTCGAGCTGTTACAACAACAATGATCATACAATTATAAACAACATTAAGGTGGCTTAATAAATATAAATCAAATTAAAGAAATAAAACAAATTTAAAGGGACATATAAAAAAAATTAAATAAAATAGATAAATCAAATAAAAAATAATAAATAATAAAAATTCGCTCCTCTATGAGCCATTAGGCGACATCCCAACCCCCGTGGAACGGCTACGATTCACTACTCCAAATCGAGTATGGCCAGCTTGGAAACAGGACGTCTTAATACACCAGTATTTGTGCGAACATCAGCACGTCGAATAATACTATCTCTCCCTTTGAACACCTCTTCAACTCTACCACGCTTCCAATCTCTATGGGACACGGATAACAAATTAGAACCAAATCACCAACAGCAATGGGCTTTGTACGTTCACACCATTTAGAACGTCTAGTCAATGTCGACGGAATCTGCAAATAAGACAATTAGAAAACCGTTTACGTAAAATTTTCCTAAGGCGGGGAATCCAAAATAAACTACGAATTTCACATATAGTTGCTTGAAAATTTTAGTGTTTCAGTGACACAAATAACTCAGTGACAGGATGAAATGACGGCAATATAATCGAGCGCCTTAAATCCAATGGTAACCAGCTAGCAGCGTCCAGACGGCCATAAACACGAAGTAATGCATTTTCATCCATATACGGGCACAGGACGTACAATTCACTACTTTTGGGCAGACTACCTTCATTTTTAATTATTTCAATTTCTTGGCAAAAATGCTCTTGTTGAGCTTGACGGCAGAGCAATATTTCATCATTTTTTACCCCGTCTGCAGTTAAACCATTTTCCTCACCAGGACCAATCTCCTTTCTGCAGCGGTTTATAAAACGTAACACCCAAGAAACTGTACGTTTTAGTTTCAAATAGTAGGAAAATCTTTTATAATCAATGACTTCTTGTATATTTACAAGTAGAGCAAATTTTGGACGAAGCTCTTCCGAATCTTGTTCGTTTGGGGCTACGTTTTCCTTTTGGGGCCAATTTTCTTCAGAATCATAAAGAAATTTAGGACCATTCAACCAGCGGGAATCATCAGAAAAATCAACTTGGCTTTTCATTCTTGTAGTTTCATCCGCAACATTTAGATTTGTTGGTAGCCATCTCCAATCTGCAGGGCTAGTAGTTTCAAGAATTTTCGTAATTCTGTGGGCAACGAGCCAATCCAATTTATTACAGTTGTAGAATCACTCCAACAAATAATCCTTGACACCTTAACGGAACGTCCCTTAAAAATTGTAACCATTAACCGAGTACTCAAAACAGCAGCCTGTAGTTCGAGCCGAGGAATACTCATGATTTTTAAAGGGCACATCTAGATTTGGCAGCCACAAGAGACACTTCAATTTTATTATCGGCATTTATTGACCTCCAGTATGACAGGGCTCCAAATGCGTCTTCACTGGCGTCGGCAAAAACATGTACCTCCAGGCGGTAAGGAACACCATTCTCCTAACTTCTTGCATCATGTATTTTGCCGTTATCATAAAGTGGCTCAAAAATCCAAGTGGGTCGAAAACGGACATAACCACACTCAAAAGCTCTCTTTAGTTGAAGACCTTACACCTTTCATAACACCAGCATTCACATTTTGGAACTTTAAATTGAACCTGAAAGTATCATCTTTTGGTTGCCAATACATACCAAGTACCTTTTCCGTTTTTAGCTCATTAAAATCGCTGGAAAAATTCACCGGTTTCTCCACAGTACCTTTAAGAGTCACAATTACCTCCGAAGAGTTGGATGAAAAGTTACGTAGTTCAAACCCAGCTGCTTTATGGATGTTTCGTACTTGTTGCGCAATTTCAATGGCCCTTGCAGTGTTAGGAAAGCTATCCACAAAGTCATCCACATAATGATGATCCAAGATATACTTCACTGCACGAGGATATTGATCACGATAACACAGAGCATTTGTTTCTTTGACATAATGGGCTACACAAGGCGAACAAGCAGCACCAAAAGTCATAACAAGCATTTCAAAACAATCGGGAGCTTCTTCATTATCTTCGCGCCAAAGGAACCGTTGAGAACATATATCTTCAGCAGCCACAAGTACAGCACCAACACGAAAATTAAACAAAACGGATGGCAACGGCTTAAGCAGGTTTGAATTGAGAGAACACCTTCAACGGATGCGGCAGCATCAAACACCATCCGAATTTTTCAACCAAATTTGGGTTGACCACTCCAAAATGAGGAAGATACCAAGTTCTGGGGGATACATCAGCAGCTTCTATGGGCGACAGTTTACATACATAATTCTTCGACAAATAATCCTTCATTATAGTTTTATAGGCGACACCAAATTCAGGGCATCTTTTTATTTTTCGTTTAATGCCAACGAGCCTATTAAGAGCCATATGGTAACTGTCTGGAAGCACAACATCATTAGTACGCCACAAGAGCCGAGTTTGGAATCGACCTCAAATTTTTATTGTTGTTTCTTTCATAATCTTCCGGGCCCGTAAGTCATCCTTTGATTCTATGACCGGCAATACCATCACTCCAAAATTCTCCGTTTCAAAATAATTTGCCACCAAGTCATAGAGCCTTTGATCAGGCTGAACCGACAACAAACACAAATGGGAATTGGACGACTTACCCTCATTTTGCCAAATACGACCCATCCTCAAGGAGTGTTGGCAGCATATGGACCATTTTCTTCCAGAGGCACAATTTCATCGGGAAGCCCTAGATGGCAATGATCCAACCCAATAAGCACTTTTGGGACTACGTCGTCCTATAATTTAATGGGCAAACCAGGATGACCACTTAAATCCATATTAAGTGCTCATCCTTTGGGCCAACAATTTTAAATTTCAAACTCCATAAACATTACTTTTTTACTTGCAAATGAACCACAGTCGCCATTTCTTGTGATGCCTTACCACCATACCAGTGTAGATTTAATCTGCTTTGTTGCCCTAAAGACCCAGTTGCTTCACCAAGGAGCTGTCCACCATAGTAACCGAAGAACCTTCATCCAACAACGCATATTTTTCGACTTTGTTACTAGGACCATAAAGCACAATTGGCACCACTCGAAATAACAACACACCTTTATCTGTAGCTTTGGACACACAACTAAGCACAGACTGATTTCCATTTGATGAACCACTTGGAATTTTGACATCACGCAATAATTTGTTATGTTTTCTTAGACAACCATCAACGGGACACGTCTTACGATAACGACAAAATCGGCTTGAATGTCCACTACCAAGACACGAAAAACATAACCTCAATTTCTTAACTTCACAATTATGTTGACCATCAGCGGCATGGAGGACAACTTTTCTTTTTGGTTCATTATTATGACGATTTCCGCTAGAACTTTGCACCATTCTTACCAAATCAGCGACACCCTTAAGCCACCTACTAAAATCCAAAACTGTAGGATATGGCTTTAAAGTTGAGGCGTAGCGGGCCCACTCCATCCGTTTACTCATAGGAATTTTTCCGACCAGTTCTTCCATCAGTGTGGGATTTGCTAAATGCTGTTGTCCATTGGCAGTTTCCAAAAAAGCAGCTAGATTCTGCACTTTAACAGCAAGAGGCACAAGTTTGTCGATAGCACTTTCACTAATGGTCGAAATTTCTTTAACTTGTTGCAGCTGACAACGAATGAGCATTTCGGGTCGACCATATTGAAAACACAATTGTTTCATAACCATATTCACATTATCGGGATGGATCAACAACGACTTCACACATTCCCGTGCATCGCCCTTCAAAGCCTTTTGGAGCCTCAAACAATTTTCACAATTATTATAATTATAAACGGCAGTAGACTGGTTAAAAGCCGTTGAAAACATGGGCCAATCTTCAGGAACGCCATTAAATTCTGGCAAGTCAAATTTTTCTATGCACCAGCATCGAGCCACCATTTTGAGACAACGGCATATTTGACGGCATCAAAAAATTATTTTCATTACAGCTTACGGAAGAAAATGGCGTCCGACGTTCAGCGCGGTCGACGTTGGCTGAGGCAGAATTGTCAAGCTGAAGAGCTTGGCGTCGAATTATTGTTCATGGCGATGGACAAAGCACGCTGGGCATTTAACAACTGGGCCTGGAGAACATTTATCTGGGTTTGGAGAACTTCTAAATTGTTGTTGTAGTTGTTGTTGTGTGATGGAACTTGCAGGCACCTCGGCAATAGAAGGAGCAACTTTAGATGGTTGGCTTGAATAGGCAACACTGGTACTTACGTTTGGTGGAGGCACTCCAGAAGCAGTGGGAGTCGATGATGTTCCAGCGGAAAGGGAACTGGCAGACAAGGCAGAGACTTCAGCGGCTGAAGCAATCATTTGTTGGGAACCAACTTTTGTTCCGGCAGACGAGGAGCCACTTGTAGGCTGATTTATTGTTGACTTTGAACCGAAAATACACAAAAAGTTTCTCAAAAAATGTCAAGACGAAGAGGAAGAAGAGAGTACTGTTCACTTCCTCTGTCAGTGTCCTGCCCTAGCGGAGCATAGATCGAATCTGCTAGGAGCCAATGTCATGCACGATTTATCGGATCTATCTGAGGCTGACATCCGAAGGATAGACTCATTTATTCGTGCTACAAAATGGTTTGGATAGAAAACCAGAGTAGATGGGTCGAAGTGTAATAATACGCCGACCGTTTTTTTTCTCTTTTCAGGTACCACATAGGGATCACAGCATGGACCCAAGTGTGCCCCTAATGCGAACTGCAAGGGACATCCTGCTAACCTAACGGATACGATCTCTCTCGCCTGCTTATCTATTTTTTTATCAAATAGCATAAACGTTCTATATTACTAAGTCTTTTGTTATTAATTTATAACGCAGTAAAAGGGAGAGGTAATTTATGACAAATATTGTCGAAAAACAAAACAAACATGATGGCCTTAGGTTTTGAATTTGCATCAAGTTCGTCAATCTTAAAATCTATTAATTCCGAACAATGAGCATACAAGTCCATGATACTGTGATATTTACTTACGACTGCTTAAATATCCTCAGGCTCAGTGTTTTTAAATGATTGAAGATAATCCATGCACTTAACGATTTTTTTACTTTTCCCCGTAATATTTTCAGTTCACTTTGTAGTACCTTAACAGACATGGCGATTCTCCCCGCGAAAGTTATTGAAATTAACCTGAAATTTCACGATGCAAACATCGCGAGTGAAATGTTCGAGAGATGTCAAAGGCATTTTTCACAATTTTAAGATTGGATTTTATTAAGTAAAATACTATACTTTGCACACAGCTTAGCTCAGAAAACCTAACAGTCGCAAAGGTCGAGCTATCGCACAACAGAACCTTCATGATTGCCTCATGCTATATAGCACAAGAGAAGACAGCACCACCAGACTAAGTCAGCGATCTCCTGGCCGTAATTGAGACATCTGACGACATAATCCTATGCTGAGACGCCAATGCAAGGCATACAATCTGGGGTAGCAGCGAAACTAATGAAAGGGATGAGTCAATCTTTAATTTCATTAATACTAACAACCTAAACATATGTAACTCTGGCAATAAACCTACATTCATTTTTCTAAGTACGGATAATTATAATGGGTG
This sequence comes from Lucilia cuprina, assembly GCF_022045245.1. Classification (NCBI taxonomy): domain Eukaryota; kingdom Metazoa; phylum Arthropoda; class Insecta; order Diptera; family Calliphoridae; genus Lucilia; species Lucilia cuprina. Next base: position 48,383,316 of record NC_060950.1, on the reverse strand, counting down.
GGAGGAAGTACTGGACATTACACTTATTAGCTATAGATCTAAAATATAAGTTGATAGGTGGAGGGTATCCAATAAAAAAATATTTTTCAGATCACAATTGGATCCTCTTCGATATCATGCTACAAAACTCGACAGAACCCAAGAAGAAGCGATTGGTTCAAGTATAAATGGATCCTTAGACATAAGCTCAAGAAATTCCCGTGGTTGATGATTCAATCGCTGGTCTTGAAAAGATAGAAGACTTTAGCAAAGTCTTAAGTAAGGCTTTTGAAGTCTCAGCAGAATCTCTTGACATCCTACTGATTACTCACTTCCCTGGCTGCAAAGATGCTGTCAAGGAAATCTTCACTGACAGTAGGACTCTAATGGGAATCAATAAAAATATCATCTCCTATGATAGAATCTCATGGGCGTTTGATAGTTTTTCCCTTTTAAAATCATCAGGGCCTGATGGCATTTTGCTAAGGATGCTACAAAGTGCAAAAGAATATATCATCTCCTGGCTTCATAGAATATACACGCTCAGCCTCTTTCTTAACCATGTTCCGGTGAACTGGAGAAAGGTTACGGTCGTTTTTATTCCCAAAGCTGGCAAAAGAAGTCATGAAAATGCGAAGGACTTTCGCCAATGTATTTCATCTTTTCAGCTCAAAACGCTGGCAAGACTCTTCGACTCACATATTAGGCAACGGCTAGAGAGTTCAACACGGCTTTCAACCAGTCAACATGCCTACCTTAAAGGATGATCTACTGAGACAGCTCACAGTGGGGCAGAATGGAAATTTTTTGGAAATAAATCTGGCATTTCTAAACGGCTGATCCGATCGGGATAAAATTTGGCGTGAGCGTAGCCAAGGAGTATTCGAGTTTAAGTTTTGAAGATGAACCCCGCAGATGCCCCAGGGACGGAGCTGTGGCGGCTCAAAGTAGGGTACCTACGACATGTAAAATTTTTAAACTCGTGCCATTTTTTGTTTTTCATCCAAATATTTTTTTTATATTTTCTGAAAGTGCTCGACGAGATCTTGAAAAAACATGCTTGAACATACTACTTATCTCTTATAATATCCGAGTTATAGACATTTAAAAATTTAGTGATACAAAATTTACCATACCTTGGTCCGCCTTTTTTTGAATACCGGGCGTAATTTTGGACCAAATGGACTCAATTTTTTCTTGTTTCAGATCCAAAAATAAACGTTTTTTAATTTAAAAATTCAAAAAATTTTAGATTTTTGCCGTTTTTTTGCCCAAAATGTGTCTTAACTCTTTTATTAATAAAATAAAATTTTCTATTTTATAGTTTTCTAAAAGGTATCTTTACGCAGAACGCTTTGGCGTAAAAAACTTGTCCTATTTTTTCAATTTTTTGCATTTTCTTATTTGAAATGACAAATTTAACAAGCGTTGAAGATTTCATTGAGTTTAGTTCATAAATAAAGATTTTGTAATATATTACATATTTGTTAAATTTCTAAAACTATGATTTATATCAAAATTTTAATAGGGTCGCAGATATCTATAACAATTTAGTCCATATTTATCCCTTAATATCTTTTTTAGTTAGATATGGAAATTCTCGACCCTTTACAAAAAATTTCAAGCCAATATCTCAATTACATTTAAAAATATGTTCATTTAAACCTGTGTCCTTTAATTTCATCTTTTTCATATTTTAGTATTAAGTATGTTACATTTGGTGTTGAATAAAATATTTGAACAATTTTTAAAAATTATTTAGTTAATTATTTTATTAAAGACTATAACATTGTATATACAATAAAAAAATATAATTTTATTATGAGCCACGCACGACAACACCTAAATCACCCCCCACAAACCACCTTTCCCGCCCACCGAAATATAAAACACAATTAAATACAATATCATCAGTTAGTATAATAGCTTTTTTATTTGAACTGTTTAATTTAGAAATTTCAGATGTATATTCCCCAAATCGATTTCCATTAATTTTATGTTTACTATTCAGTGCCATTAAAATAGTGTTAACTCTTCGAAGCAACTCCTTGTAGATTCCAGTTATTTTTGAAGTAATTTCAAAATCACGAAAAAACCTTCTCGCCGTATTACCGTCATTTGTACTACCGCAACTTGGAAGTGGTTTGTCGATGTTTAATCCCATCTGAACTTTAAATTCTTCTTGGATTCTGCTTTTTTCCGCAGCTCTCAGTTCTTTCAATTCTTCATTATTTATTGTTGATTTATTAAGATTCTCTGGCAGACTTCTATATTTGAGGTCGTATGCTATGTGTAAAAAGTAATCTAAAAATCGTATTCTGGCATAAAGTGGTGAAATTCCGAAAGACAGGACTTCTTCATTAATACTTCTGCTTTTGTTTATATTTGAGAATTGCGACTTTTTCTCATTACATATTGAGCATCTCCAGAAGGAAGAAGTTTCTGTTATGGCATTGCTGACCTTTCCATCAATCATTGTTAAGCTTAGCTGATATGATACGTTAATAGAGAATTCCTTTATTTTTATGCAAATGGGCTCCAGTGCATTTATTTCGTCTTTTAAATATTCATTGACTCCTTTATATATTCAAATACAATGGGTCTACAAAAATTTTTTGAACCCGGAGTTGTATTGATCCATATATCTTCAAATGAATTCCAATGCTTGACGATGATGGATTAAGGGAATATGAACGAATTCGTAATGGCACTAATGGTGACATAAATACACTTTTGTAGTCTGCTAATGCCCGACTTCCACAAGCTTGTTTGTATTCTGAAAGTGCTGATAAACCGTCACATCCCCACTTACACATTAAGACAACATCAACACATTAAGACAACAATCTGACAGAATTCTTGATGGTGTTAATGATGCTTCCACATCATTAACAGCAATAGGTGATGGTAGGATAGTTTGTTTTTTTTTCCTGGATCGCCTTGTATGATGGTAATATATTGTGTCCTTTTTCATGCAGAGCTTTCCTTAATATTTGGTACTTATTTCGACTGAGACCCAGTTCCAACATAAGCGCTATGGCTTCCTCTTCAGTAAAATTTGATTGTGATGTTGGAGTTGGTATACTTTCCACAATTCGCTTAAGTCGTTTTGGTGATGCATTAGGAAGAATAGTTGCAATATGTACGGCATCCATAGGTTGGTTTTCATTTTTCAGCATTTCGTTAAATGTATCAGCAATTTCCTCATTTAAGATTGAAAAAAGTTTTTGTGTGACCCTCTTTTTTTTTACCTTGAACATAAGTCTTCGTATGACTTGCAAGGCGCTCCTGCTGATGTGTTGTAAGTTGAGATTTCCGTAGTAGTTTCCATCCACCTACAAAATTTTAATCAAAATTTCTTTTGATTTCCATCCACAGACTTACTTTTTACATCAAAAAGTTTTAAAAAGTTTTCAATTTTTGATATGCCTGTTTTGTCTACTTTTCTACTATATGTAGTTTTTATATAATTTGAAATGTCTTCAATTCTTTCTGGCCCTTTTGAAGATACACTCCATAAAACGGAACACAACTCTTCGTACTTTAATGTAATCTTCATTGTAGATTTATTAAATATGGTACTTAAAATCTGAGAAGTTTACTTATATACCAATTCTTGTTATTTCCGATACAGGTATTCCAAAGTAAAAAATTACGAACTGTCTACCTATTAACATTTAGGACTATATTACTATAACTTGTAATTCAGTCATTGATATTTCTTATTAGTGAATGAATCGAAATTATCATTACCTGTATATTTCAATTATAAGGATAAGCAAACAAATAGAAAAAAGGTAAATATAAGATTTAAACATGTTCTGTCATATTTAATACTAAAATATGAAAAATATGAAATTAAAGGATACAGGTTTAAATGAACATATTTTTGAATGTAATTGAGGTATTGGCTTGAAATTTTTTGTAAAGGCTCGAGAATTTCCATATCTAACTAAAAAAATGATACTAAGGGATAAATATGGACTAAATTGTTGTAGATATCTGCGACCCTATTAAAATTTTGATATAAATCATAGTTTTAGAAATTTAACAAATATGTAATATATGACAAAATCTTTATTTATGAACAAAACTCAATGAAATCTTCAACGCTTGTTAAATTTGTCATTTGTCAAATAAGAAAATGCAAAAAAAAAAATTGAAAAGATCAAAGGGCATCCCGCAATTCCCAAAAATTGGAATGAAAATCCCAAAAATGGGATTTTTACATTTTTGCCCATAGGGTCCACATTTCTTTCAGGGCTGGGAAAATACTTTTGGAGTAAATAGAAAACATATTGAGGTTTCCAAAACTGCTTTCAGTTTTCTGATCCCAGCTTTGGGATTTTAGAACATGTCGCCCAAAGTTGAAGTTTTGATAAAAAATAGGTCATATTCGGAAGGACGCAGTGGTAACATTTTCAAAAAATAGGACAAGTTTTTTACGCCAAAGCGTTCTGCGTAAAGATACCTTTTAGAAAACTTTAAAATTGTTATATGTTCTTAAAGAAAATTTTATTTTATTAATAAAAGAGTTAAGACACATTTTGGGCAAAAAAAAACGGCAAAAATCTAAAATTTTTTGAATTTTTAAATTAAAAAACGTATATTTTTGGATCTGTAAATGATATTGATCTGAAATTTTTTGTATATTATTGGAAATTTTGTTGTCTAACTAACAAATTACGCCCGGTATTCAAAAAAAGGCGGACAAGGTATGGTAAATTTTGTATCACTAAATTTTTAAATGCCTATAACTCGGATATTATAAGAGATAAGTAGTATGTTCAAGCATGTTTCTTCAAGATCTCGTCGAGCGCTTTCAGAAAAACAAAAAAAAAATGGCACGAGTTTAAAAATTTGACATGCTCTTCATGAGGTTGTAAGAGGTCTAGAAAGATCCCTCGAATTCAAACAATACACTATTGGAGCCTTCTTATACATAGAAGGTGCCTTCAATAACGTAAATACTTCTGTAATTCAAGCTCTCGCTAATCTGGATGTTGAATAATATATCAGTAACTGGTTGGTAACTATGTTGAAATCTAGAATAATTACTGCAAGTCTAGGTAATAGCGTTAAGTCCAAACAAGAGGAACGAGGTACACCTCAGGTCGGTGTAATCTCTCCACTACTTTGGCTTATCGTTGTTAATTCGATTCTTATGGAACTGGACAACAGAGAGATAAAGGTCGTTGCTTATGCGAACGACGTTGTGATACTGGTATCAGGAAAGTTCATAGACGTGATTAGCGATATTATGTCTGGCGCTTCGGTGCTACTCAGTAACTGCGCCACAGACAGTGGTCTAGGAGTAAATCCAAGCAAGACAAAACTGGTAATATTCACAACAAAGACCAAAATTCCAAGCTTCAACCGGACACGGTTAAAAACGGTGAAATCCCCTTATCAAACAATGCGAAATATCTAGGAACTATTCTAGACTCCAAATTATCATGGAAACTCAACATCCAGCACAGAGTCATGAAGGCAACGGTCGCCTACTATACCTGTCGTAAGATGTTTGAAATGAAATGGGGACTTAGTCCCAACATAGTTAAATTGATGTACACAGCTATAGTACGTTCTATTCTTAAATACGGATCGCTTGTATGGTGGACTTCAACTAAGAAGACGTTTGTTGTGGATCAACTATGCAAAGTTCAGAGATCAGCATACATTGAGATAACAGGTGCTATAAGAACTAGTCCTTCAGAAGCTCTGAACACTATATTGCACATCCTACACATAGATCTGCACATAATGGTCATATCTGCTTGCAGCGCAGTAAGGCTTAACTCATCCGGAAGTTGGAGATAAAGAACATATGGATACGCTAAAATTTGAAGCTGGGGTAAGTATTTCCCACCGTCTTTCCAACAACTGTAGTGTCTTTCATGCTGAAATATTTGTGATAATGACAGCCTGTAGGGTATTACATGACCTCAATATTCGCGGAATCTTTGTCGATAGTCAAGCGGCACTTCTCTCACTAAACTCTTATACTACTACTTCCTTATTAGTTAGACAATGTAAGAAGAATCTGTCAATGCTGGGTCGGCTGTCTGACATTACCCTTGTTTGGGTCCCTGCGCATAGGGACTGCTACGGTAATGAACAGGCAGATAAGCTTGCAAGATCGGGATCTGCTCTTGATATTTCCGGCGCCGTTTCAGTTACATCAAGAGCAATATCCTCATATTCTTTCTTCAAAAAGCTGAAAATATCGAGGCTGATAGCAGTAATAACAGGACACTGGGTAATAGGTAAACACGTAAGTCGGCTTGGGCTCCCTTTCATTAATCACTGTCGCAGTTGCAAAGACAAGCAAAAGGAAGAAACGGTCTTTCATCTCCTCTGTGAATGCCCTGCTCTGGCCGTAAAGAGAAACCACTTCCTTGACAATTACTTCATATCTAACCTTGGCGATATGATTTCTCACAGCTACGGGTTGGATCTAATACTACAAATACAACATCTGACGAGTGGAGTGGTCTGGTCAAAACGGAGTTTCTGCGATTCTACCTGAAAGTTCGCGTGAACTACCACGTAAACCAACCAACCAACCAAATAAAAATGGAAAGCAGACTTCAAAATTCACAAAAAAATCTAATTTGTATAATTACTTTACAAAAAATTATTTAAAGTCAAATCGACAGACCGTAGGGTAACTAGCAATAAATTAGTAAAGCAAGGAAGAAGAATTTTATCTTTTGCAACATAATTACTAATATTCAATAAGATATACAAAAACTTGCATTAAATGCACACACTAATTATTTTGATCAATTTTTATAGGGATAAATTAATTCGTAAAATTAAATTCCCTCTTTTGACAATAGACACTTGTTGTTTTCTTTTGTTTTTTTTCTTTATAAAACATGCACACGAACATATAGGTATATGTAGTTATGTACTTTTGTTTATGTACAAACAGAAAAAAGATTGGTTAGAAATATGTCACAGTTATAATTATTTGTTTACTATAAAAGAATATTATTTGTAGTTATTAAAAAACTGTACATTCAACATATTTTATATAATTACAATCGATAAAACAAAACTGTAATCTAACTATGGTTCGCCTAACTATTATTTCAGTTTATCTATCCAACCAGTAATTTTAAAAGGAATTTTGTTTTTATTTTTTTTAATGTCAAAGAATTATAATTAGTTGTGGTATCCAATTAATACAATTAAAAGCTTTTCTACTTTTCTTTTATCTTAATAAAATTTGGTTTTTCCAACCGAAAAATTCGATACTTATTACAATAATTTCGAATTCGGTATTTCCAACCGAATTTAATGTACAAATTGTTAAGTTTACTTGACATTTAAAAATTATAATTTTATAAAAATTATAAAAATAATGGAAATAAAAAATGAACAGAAATTTATTAATAAAATTAAAAATTACAAATAAAAAGTGTTGCAGATTTCTACAAAGTGTTGCAGATTTCTACAAACAATCGTAAGTGAAATTGTTACCTTAAAAAATATAGAATAAACGTACATATAATTTCAGAAAGCTCTTTGTCCATACCTACAAGGATTTTCAAAAATTTATAATATCAAATTTCATACTTTGTACAAGAAACTCGCATTCTCAAGATCTTCTTAACAACTGTGTGTCAAGTTGTGTAATTTTGGTATAATGTCCATATGTATATCATTACAACATTTTTTTTTATCGTAGAAATACCATCTAAAAAATCCACAGCAAAGCCCGCCTCTAGCTAAAAAAATCTGCTTTTAAAATTTAAATAATCAAAAATCACCACATAAAAGTTTATACTTTAAAAAGCAATATGTCCTGATTTTGACCCAGCTTTTAAGAACGGAGTAAGCCACTAGATTCTACGACCCAAAATTTAGTTTAGTTGTCTCGACATTTTTCTGTGTCTTTTTGACATACTTACAGTGTTATTAAAACGAATAAAAGTTTTCAAAATATAAACAATGAAACAAAAAAAATTACAGATTTATTCTCCGTTCACACCTTCGTGTTTTTGAAACACATCATGTTTTTTTCAAAAAACACTTCATATTCGACTCGTTTTCCCATATCGAAGTTTAATTATAATTATAAAACACATAATGTTTTTAGAACAGAAATGATTTTTTCGTACTATTGTTTATTGAACACAGCTAGAACAAAAAGTAATGACAATAATAAAAAATTGAAATTGCAGAAAATATTAATATTGTTGTTGAAAAGATTTTTAATTTGTTTTAATTTAATAAACAGAATGTTGAAGTCGGAAAAACAATGCAAAAAACACGATAATTTAATATGTGAACGGTCGTGTTTAAACTCATTGAGTTTTTCCAAAAACACGTTAAAAACATGGATATGTAAAATAAATTAATAATAATTATCTATAAAAATCTCCAACAACGTATTGAAAATGGCTTAGTTTAAAAAAAAATCCATAGAATTCTTAAGTTTAATCAATTAGATTAGTTGAAAAAGTACATTGATTTAAAAAATCATCATAGAACTTTACCAAAATATTGCTTTGAACAAAACTTTTTTACTTTGCTAAATAATGCTGTATATGGTAAGACCATGGAATATGTTGACAAAAGAAAAGATATAAAAATAGTTTGTGAATGGGAGAATAGAAAAAAACGGTTAGGTGCTATCCCTTATAGCTTAAACAAACTCTTCAAATTTATGCAAATATGATTGCAATCGAAATGAAAAGAGTAAAAACAGTGTATAATGAACCGATATATATCGGGTTTTCAGTTTTAAAGTTATTGTATTATGATATTACTACTCATTTCGATACATCCCGCTTATAAATAAAAAATATTAGGAATGCAACGGTAAAGTTAAAATTGATAAATATGAAAAAGTAATTAAAAAATAAACATGTTAAACAATGTACAACAGCTAGTGTTTATAAACCGGTTACCTGGTAAACCGAAACCGGCTTTTATTGCATATTTCGGTTTTGTATATACCGGTTTTAAGACAACAGCGATTTCCGGTTAACCGAGTTATCCGGTTTTTATGTCTCGATTAACCGGTTTAAAAAAAATTAATTTTAAGTACAATAATTTATGTTTTTTTTGACAAAAAATTGCATATTTAAAAATTTAGTATACAAAATTTTAAATATTATTCTCCATTCGTGTTAAACAAAAGTTAGAATATGTTAAAAATATTTTATGTATATTAAATAAAGATTTGCAATTTCAGAAAACAAGTAAAGAATTAGCTTTTAAATGATTTTAAAATTTGTATGGGTTGGAAAGGCACATTATTTGTATTTTTTTCGAAATATGTGTCAAAATTGTCGTAATTTTTAGGTTATAAAGAATAATACATAGTTTAGGTTATGTTATTCAGAACAATAGTTTGGTCTATTTCAGAAATTTTTAAATTATTTTGGACTTTATATGCCCGTTATAATACACTAAGTCGTTTTACGGACCAGAAATACTGTAACAAAAATTATAATTATTTTTTTCCGCGATAAGCTATCAAAACCAATTTCGGAAAAGTTTTCTCATATTTAGTACATACTAGGGTATTCAATTATTCGGGTTTTTGTCTTATTCGGTTTATTCGACAAATAATTATTTGAGGTTTTACGTTAGCCGGTTAATAATCGGATAATTAAAAATTATTCGGTTATTCGAATAAAAGGAAACTAGATGTTATCATTGCTTTTAACAATAATTTTCTTCATATACACCCCGTAACAATTTTGAAAAAAGCATTCAAATATGGAAAAGTTGATAAGCATGTGAAAATAAATTCCACTTATAAAATTGCGTACTCCGATTTTTATGTCCTTATAAAAGGATTTCAAAGTTTAAAGGACTACAAACGAATATTTATATGCATTTTATAATTTATATGCATTTTAATATGCAATTGGTATCAAATGAAAGCGGGGAATCTGTATATTCTATCTATATTATTTACCTGTCTCACTTAGAGAAAATGAAACCTTTAAATTTAAAAAGTATTCATTTTCGACTCAAAAACTTTTAACTACTTTTTTGTGACAAATTTTCTTTAAGATTTCCAATTCTTTCTAGATGATCTTGATGATTTGAAATAAATTATATTATTTCGAAGCAGAGAAAGTCAGCTTTATTTGAAATTAATATTAATACCAACTTTTTAATATAAATTTGGAATTCCATCTTTTGAAATTGAATGTCTTTTTAACTTTAAAGTCCTTTTACAGGAGCATTAGAGCTGATTATGAAAAACTGAGTACACAGTTAATACTAATGGTCCACAGTTTCCTGTACGCATAGATTTTTTCATGTTTGAAAATAACTTTTGCACGGTTTATAAAAAGAAATATTATTTTCACTTCTTTCACTTCAATTCTTTGTTTAGTTTTATATCAAACACTAGAAATTATTCCTGTTTATGTGAAATGCTTTTCGATATAAAGACATTACTGTTTTTAAGATTTTCAACGAGTTCTAGAATTCATACGTTCCATTGAACACTAGTTCAACTATAACTGTTGCTGAAAACTTATTAGAAATACTTAAGAACACAACAATGTTCTCAAAAAACTGGTTGTAAAAATAAAAGCGATATAATTATTTCTGTGATTTCTTTTCAAAAATCATCAAATAAATTTTCTTTATTATAGAAAATTGATTAAGAAATTAAGAAAAGAAGAAAATTTATTATAAAAATATAAAATTTGTAGAAAATACATAGTATTACTACTAAATAGTGAGTTTTTCTTAATCGGTTAATTGATAGAAATTATTCGGATTATTCGTTATTTGAAATTTGACAATTTTAATTTATTCGAACGATTAATCGTCAAAAATTAATCGATTAACCGAACGACGATTAATCGTTTGAATACTCTAGTACATACTTAAATAGTATGTATTGCAAGGTTAATTTATCCCTCCTATGACTACTTCCATGTACCTTACTAATCAATTACAAATCTGTATAAGATTGCTTCTTATGCTATATTACTGTACATAGCTTAAATAAAAAGTGCAAATATCTTATTCAGCAATTCCTAATATTTCGCAAAGTATTATCATCCAACTAAATAAAAGTATATTTAATAGATATCCGTACATTTCGGTTGAATGGTTAAACCGTTTTTTTTTTTGTTCTGCATTAGCCGACAAACCGGTTTCAAAAGTCGGTTTTTTATAAACAGTAAAAACAGCTAAACTATCAATTAACGATTTCAGGAAAAAACAAGTAAGAGTGCTATATTCGGCGGTGCCGAATCTTATATACCCTTCACCATAGTGTATTTTAAACATCTTTTATAAATTTTAAATTTTTTTCCCGACTACATTATTATTACATCAAAAGCTAAACAAAAAAACAATAATATATATAATATAATATAATATAATTATTAAAGTTTCGGATCCCGCCGATATCTGGGGTCCTCTAAAAACTGATTTCAACAGACAGACGGACATGGCTTAATCGACTTATGGCTTAAGGATCCAGAATATATATACTTTATAGGGTCGGAAAATTATATTATAGAAATTACAAACGGAATGACAAACTTATATATACCCTTCTCACGAAGGTGAAGGGTATAAAAATGTATTATTACTCCATGTTATTATTACTCCGCGCAATATTTTTATAATTGTAATATCATACTTTCTATGGCAGTTTTTGGAATAGCGCTAATATTGGCGTAATTTTTTTTTTTAATTGCAACTCCTTTATCTGCATATCTGCGGCCAAAATACCGATTTTGGCGACATTTTTTTATAGACCGAAAACTGCTGTACATATTTCAAATCTAACTTTAGTATACTATTCTACAGGAAAATTTAAGATATATAAACTTAATTTAACAGAATTTAGATGCACTATAAATGCATAAGACCAAAGGAAAAAATGCAATTTAAATAAAAAATAAAAACCTGATTTTATCATTCGTAAATATAATATTCAATGCCCTTAAAAAATAGTGGTAAAATTTTTAATTTATTGTAATCTCTTTAGGAGTTATGATGGTTATAACGTTGAATGAATTTAATAAAACTCCATCCAATTAATGTTCCATATATAACATGTATAATGACAAATTAAGGCCCTTATAACTATCGGAATATAGCGTTCTAAAGTTTAAAATCTGAAAATTTAAAGTCTCATCACATCTAAAGGGTTAATGATGAAATTATTATTTTTGCTCTATTTGTCTCAACAAAAATTCCAACTCTTCTTCTGCGTTTTGTTGAGACAAATAGAGCAAAAACAATAATTTCATCATTAACCCTTTAGATGTGATGAGACTTTAAATTTTCAGATTTTAAACTTTAGAACGGTATATTCCGATAGTTATAAGGGCCTAAATTTGGCTGTGCCGAATCTTATATACCCTTCACCATAGTGCATTTTAAACATCTTTTATAAATTTTAAATTTTTTTCCCGACTACATTATTACATCAAAAGCTAAACAAAATATGTACAATATAATGTAATTATTAAAGTTTCGGATCCCGCTGATATCTGGGGTCCTCTAAAAACTGATTTCAACAGACAGACGGACATGGCTTAATCGACTCCGCTAACTATAAGGATCCAGTATATATATACTTTATAGGGTCGGAAAATTATATTATAGAAATTACAAACGGAATGACAAACTTATATATACCCT